>NW_006399855.1:7766968-7768332 GCF_000299155.1 Elephantulus edwardii | reverse complement strand
AATAAAATTTTAAAAAATGTAAAAAAAAAAAGGTTGGTGGTTTGAATCTATGAGCTACTCCACAGAAGAAAAATATGGCAATTTGTTTCCATAAAGTTTACAGCCATGTAAACTCTCTAGAGGAGTTCTGTTCTGTCCTGTCCTGGAGAGTTGCTTTGAGTCAGAATCATCTCCATGGCAATGGACTCACCCCTACTCCTCTCAGTCCTCCTGCTTATTCTAGTAATGCAAATTCATGTTTGAGAACTAGTTTTGTATACCACTGGTCAGATCATTAACATGTGAGTTAGAGGATGTGGGTTCTACTTCTGAATAAATAGTTGACTGAATTAAATATATCACCTAAGCTTTAAAGATTTCTACTTCTTATTTCTAAAATGTAGATATATATTTTAGGAATTATGCCTTCCTGCATTTACAAAAAAACCTGGACAACAGTGATTGTTCTTTTACATAAGAGAAGTCTAGAGTTAGATAATATGAAAAATTTGTGTAGTCATCGGAGATCCAGTCTCTTCTCTCTTTGCTCTGCTACCATCAGTACTAGTGTATTCATTTTCTATTACTATTGTAAAAAAAATTGCCACAAATACACTTCCTTGAAACATTTTAATAGCAACAGCATTTATTATGTTTCCATTCTGAAGGTTAGATATCAAAAATGGAACTTCTTGTGAGGGGCATTGAGTATGACTTATAGCAACTCTATGAACACTAGATATGAACCCTATCCTATCCTGTAAGGTCCTCACGATCTTTGCCACACTCAAATCTATTGCTGCCGTCAGTGGGTTGATCCACCTGGCATGATGTCCCTCTCCAAGTAATAACCTCTCCTAGAAAAATGCCCAAAGTATGGAAGATGAAGCTTTATTATTATCATCTTTGCATCCATGGAACACTCTGGCTAGACCTTCTCCAAGACATATCTATATATTTTGGTAGTCATGGGATATTCGGTACTCTTCTCCAACACCACAGAGTTCAAAGACATTTGAAAATGGAGCTTACTGGGCTAAAATGAAGAGGTCAACAGGGTCTAAAAGACTCTACTTTCTTGTCTTTCCTAGCATGTGGGGGCTGCCCACATTTATATTGGTGGCTCACTTTCCCCCGTCCTTGTCTTTAGCTGAGTCCTTTTTAAAAATTTTTTTATTAAAGTTTATTAATTTTAATGAACATTTACAGAGATTTTGGGTTTCCATTCATTCATTGTTGCTCTATTTTCTCTACCCTCCCCCCCCCTTGAAAGTCTGTTTTAATTGTCCCATTGCCACAGTGCTTGCCAAAGCCAGTTCTGATTAATCTCCTTTGTCAGTGTGTCCTTTGCCATTCCCTATCACTCCTCCCTGAGAGAGACTTCA
>NW_006399855.1:7765958-7766868 GCF_000299155.1 Elephantulus edwardii | reverse complement strand
GAGAGGGAGAGGGAGAGGCATATACAGAGGCAGAGGGAGAGAAGGAGAGGGAGAGAGGGAGAGGGAGACGGAGAGGGAGAGAGGTGTGTTTGTAGGGACTTGGTTTGATGTACTGTGGGACGGGGGTGGGGTGGGGTGGGGGATGGTACTAGGCTGATTTGGTTGCCTATGAAAGCTTGGAATTGTCATTTGTTTCCAGTATGGTTCAACCAAATATTTTGAGCTAATTAACTTGTTCTGGGGCTCTCAGTCTTCTTGGTTATATAAAAAAAGAGAATACCTTGGCTGCTTCTAACCCTATTGATAGGGAAGACACAAAGAATGAAGGCTTGGTGTTTGTTAGGAGGATAGCGGAAGCCACAGGCAAATACAGAGGGTCTTAAAAGTCCTAAAGAGTTGATTTTGAAGTTAATTTCTGAAACAAGAGGAAGTTAGGAGGACTTTGAAGCAGAAATATGCCATGGTGAGAGTAAAGGCAGTTCGATGGTTGAGTGATTAGGTGAGGTTAATATAAGCAAAGACTGGAGACAAGGGAGTCAGCTGGGGAGCTGCTGTGGTATTGCAGGTGTATGGCCATGAGGGCCTGAGACTTTGCTTATGTGTTCGAAAGTGGAAGAGAAAGAGATTGGAACTCTTGACAGTGTAGACTAGTGTTCTCAAAGGCTGATACCCTATTCCTACCACAGCTCTCCTTAGTCAGAAACACTAAGGTAGGACTTTCAAGGTCTTCCATATTTCTCTACCTCTTCCCTTACTGCAATGAGCACTGGTAGAACAGTGGTTAACTACTGGGCTGCTAATCAAAAGGTTGGTGGTTTTTTGTCCTTTTGTGACTGGGATATTTCACTCAGCATAATGTTCTCCAGAGTCAACCATTTTGAATAATATTGCATGAGTTCCTTGTTTTTTA
>NW_006399855.1:7751392-7763628 GCF_000299155.1 Elephantulus edwardii | reverse complement strand
GCGTATTCTCTTAGCTACTTCCTGCCAAAAAGGGACACTGTAGGTTTCAGGGTGAAGATCTTCTCTCATTACTCTAATGCTGCCATTTCTTTGGATCTCTTCTGCCTCCACCTTCCTTTAGTAAGGACCTCTGCTTTTATACTGGATCCACTAAAATAACTTAGGATATCTTAAGGTCAATTGATTATCAACTCAAATCCCATTTGTGACCTTAATTTTCCTCTGCCATATAACAAACATATTCACAGCATCCAGGAATTAGGATGAGAACATTTTTTTTGAACATTATTCTTCTAGTTGCAGCTTGTTTCCATCCTCAAGGGCTTGAATTGTTGCTGTGATTTCTGCTGTCAAGTCAAATTTCCAAGTAGCAGGAAAGAGGAAACAGGAAACCAAAGAGTATGTTGTTGTTGTGTGCTGTTGAGTCAATAATGACTCACAGATACTGTATAAACAATAGCTCTGAACCCTGCCCTATCCTGAGCTAATCTCACTGTCCCTGATACCTCACCTATCCCCATTACCATAGTCACTGTGTCAATCCATCTCATCTGGGGTCTTCCTCTCCTGCGCTGTCCCTTCAATCTTCCAAGCATGATGTTTTTCTCCAGGGACTGGTTCCTCCTGGCCATGCGCCCAAAGTATGTGAGAAAGAGATTAAAAATCCTTGCTTCTAAGGAGTGACCTGGTTTCACCTTCCTTATTCCTTGTTTTCTTCTCAGTCCATGTTATATTTGATATTTTTCTCCAGTACTACAACTCAAAGGCATTGATTCTTCTGTCATCCTTAGTCATTTTCCAACTTTCCAATGCACAGCAAGTAATTGCAAAGATCATGGCCTGGATCAGGCACACCTTAGTCTCCAGACTGACATTGTTGCTCTTCAGCACTCTGGAGAGGTCCCTGATGGCAGACTTTCCCAATACAACTTGTCTTTTTATTTCCTGACTGCTGATACCACGAGTGTTGATTGTGAATTCAAGCCAGGCAAACTATTATCAATCTCAATCTCTTCTCCATTTATTACAATGCTGCCAATTTGCTTAGTAGTGAGAATTTTAGCTTTTACATATTTCTGTCAATGTCTACTTGTCCAGAACTTAGTGATATGGTCACACCTGACTGCAAACAAGGCTGAGAAATGTGATCTTTTCTCTGAAGTAAGGTACTTGGCTAAAATTGAGATTCTACTATGGGGAAGTAGGCAGCCTTGAACCTCTACTACAGTGAGAGTGAAGCATGGCTGTCAACAGAGGAGTGGTGGATGTGGGGCACACTCCCTGAAATGGTCAGGGAGTGACATCCAAATGATCTGTGGTGATGGCAGTTGCAACAACTGCAGATGAGATGGTATTGAAGTGGAGAGGAGCGATCAAAGCAGTGCTGTCACTAGGGTTACCTGTCACCCACAGGTGTACCCTCCCCCTCCTGATGATCACTAGTCTTGGAAGGGCGTTCAGTGGCCTCACACATGGAGATTGAGACCATGAGTTACTAAACTGGGTGGCAATCACGTTATACCACTACGTAGAAAGGAGAAATAAAGTAACCCCCTAAAGCTAAGGTATGGTGGAATGATACTTTTGAGAAGGGAGATGTTATTGTTGTTCTTATGTGCCAACAAGTCACCTGTGACTCATAGTGACCCTCTGTACAATAGCTCTGAAGTCTACCCAACATAAGCCATTATCATTGACTCTGATACACCTACTCCAATTGCCCTAGTTATTTTATCAATCCATCTCATCCAGGATCTTCCTCTCCCGCGCTGTCTTTCAACTCTTCCAAGCATGATGACCTTCGACAAGGATGTTTTTCCTGGCCATGTGCTCAAAGTATGTGAGATGAAGCTGCAAAATCTTAGCCTCCAAGGAGAAACTTGCTTTCACCCTCTCCAAGACAGATCTATTTGGTTTTTTTTTTTGGAAGTCCATGGTATGTTCAAGACTCTTTTCCAGCACTACAACTCAAAGGCATCATTTCTTCTTCTATCATCTTTAGTCATTATTGAACTCTCTGATGTACAGCAAGTAATTACGAAGACCATGGACTGGATCAGGCACACCTTAGTCTCTAGACTGACATCGTTGCTTCTCAATACTATGGAAAGGCCTTGATAGTAGATTTACCTAATACAATTCACCTTTTAATTTCCTGACTGCTGGTGCCAAAAGTGTTGATTGTGGAGCTGAGCAAGCTGTAACTGTTAACAACCTCAATCTCTTCTCCATCCATCATGGTGCTGCCACTTGGCCCACAGGTGAAAATCTTTGTCTTCTTGATGTTGAGCTTCAATTCATTTTGAATGTTACTTTTAATTTGGGAAGAGAGGTGTATTAGAGGGAAGAAAAAACTATCTTTGGTCTTCATTATTTTTTCTTTTCTTCAGGACAATGGGGTAATTTAGGTACTACTGACTTCCTTTAATACAAGCACACACTTATATCTGTCTGTTTTATATTTGTGTAATCTATCTGTTGTTGTTATTGTTGTTGATTGCCTTAGAGTTGAGCATGACTCATAGTGACCTTATGAAGAAAAGGCCTGCAGCTCCTCTACAACTATCAACATTTATCAAAGTTTAGAGAGTTTCCAGAGGTGTGTTGTTTGGGAAATGGATACCACTCCTGCTATATATGTATGTATGTATATGTGTATATATGTATATATTTATATCTATGTATGTATATATGTGTGTGTGTGTATATATATATATACATATATATAACACATCACATATAAATGATATATATATTTACACATAGAGATGTGCCATGTAAAAGAACCTTTTTGGCAAATTCTTTTAGTCATTCTACATTAACTAATTAATAAACAAATCATTATTTCTATTTGTTGTTAACGATTGGGCCTAGAGAATAGCATAGGACATCTGCTTTCAGCTCTTGTCTTTGCAAAACTATAGTGGCGCTGATTATTCTGTCCCACCCTCCTGTCGGTATTTAAATGATTCATGTTCTCTCCGTCTGTCAGCTCCTTCTCAAGGATAGGTAGCCTGTCTTAAAAAATGGTGTCTGTGTAGATGATAAATAAGTTTGTAATGATTTTTTTTTTGTTTGGTTGGACTTCTTTTTTTAGTAAAGAAATGCTATATAGCAATCTATTGATCTGTTAATTTTATGTGGCTCTGGTTTTGAATAAGGTCTATACACCTCATTTAAAATTATCTACTGCTTTCTCTATCTACTTTGTGATTATATGTACTGATTTGTCCGTAGACACTGCAGTTGGGAGGTATTTTCACTGTCAGTGTATTTTCCATTTAGGACGTGGCACTGCTTACCTTTCTCTCTGTGTCCTTACATTCCAGCTGAAAATGCAGAACAATGTCTAGTCGGGGATTCGAGTTGCTGCTGACAGCCACTGAGCGCACTTGTCTTTTCTCTCTTAAAATGGAGAGTCCCTGCTTGATGTGACTGCTCATAGAGTCAGTGGGCTTCTTTTTAGAGAAATAAGTTTACTTTATCATGGGAATGTAGTGGACAGGTGGTAAGAGAACCTTTCTGAAGAAATGGCCTAATATAAACAATAATAACCATAATAATAATCTGGGCTTTTATGGGTGCTTTCATCGAGGAACCAAAAACACATTATGAGCATTAACTCATTAATCCTCACAACACCCCTGTGAGGGAAGATTAAGTGTAAGTAATCATAATTATTACTGTCATTATCCTTGAAACAATTCCCAGATGTACTGTGGCTGAACTGGCATACTCTGGGATTTTTTTTAAAAAATTTTTTTTTTTAATAGGGACCCTAAACTTTTGCTTTTGAATTATGGTGTTGGTGAAGAATATTGAGTATATGAGGAAAATGAACAAGTTTGTATTAACAGATCGAAAATTATAAAGCTCCTTAGAAACAAGAGTGATGAGTCTTTGTCTCTTCTACGTTAAAGATATGATCAGGAGAGACAAATCCCCGGAGAAACACATTACAGCAGGTAAAGCGGAGAGGACGAGAAAAAAAGAATCTCAAGGAGAGAGGTTAGCATAGAGGCTGCAAAAATAGGCTTCAACAGAGTGACGATCATGGGGATGGTTTGGAACGGGACAGTGGTGCATTCCAATGCACTTAGGGCTGCTGTGAGTCACGTTGACTTTGACTACACCTAACAACAACAACAACAACAACAACAATACGCTCTTGGCAGCAGTACATATTTTTTGTTTTTGTTATTCCTTACTCATTCTGACCTACTAATCAAACTGTTTATTTTGTGAGTCCTCTGGAAGAAATGGATGGGAAATTGTTTCATACGGTGGTCCCTGGTTTTTATTTTTATCTATTGGCAAGACAAGGTTGCTACAGAGTGTCTAAGTCCAGGTCTTTAGACCCAATCACAGATTTTTATTTTTAAGCTTTGCCTAATGTTTATGAGATCAGCCTTATCTCTTCAGGTAAGTTTCATTCTACACGTAGCATCTTGTTCACCCTGATGCCATTTACATTTGAACAGTGTCCTTGACACCAAAACCACCGCAGGCCTCACCACCATTGGCTGTGTTCTCTGCATGTAACAACTCCCCTGTGAATTGCAGAAGTATGTCTCCCACAGCTGCAGCCCTACCTGTGCACCCCTGGAGACATCTTCAAGTCCCATCCTTGAGGAAATAGGTCACCTGAGAGATCCAGAACAACCTCACAGAAATTGAAAGCTTCAGAAGAAAGTGCACTAGTTGCTCTAACAGTGGGAAAGGATATGTAAGCTGATGAGAGGTACTGAATGGATGAGAAAGTGAATCTACAGCATATGTTTTTTTGTCTTCTTCACCTTTTAAAATATGTGTTACGGATCCCTGGTGGCATAGTGTGTCACATGTTGGGTTGCTAACAGGGAAGAAAATATGTTACTTTATTATTATTTAAGTTGACTTGTGAATGCTGGAAAGTATAAAGAAAAATATAAAAGCCACCTTTACAACTTAAAGGGAGCTGTGGTGGCTTAGTGATAAGGAATTGTACTGTCAACCCAAAGGTATGTGGTTAGAATCCACAGCGTTCAGCCAGAGAAAGAAAGGTAGTCTCCTCCCGTGCGATTTACTGCCTTTAAAAGCAACTAGAGGGTCACCTATGGGTCGGTTCTGACTCAACAGTACACAATGGCAACAATACAACTTATTTTAAGAGTTCAGTTTTGCAAAATGATGATTCTTTGATTCTTGACACATCAATCTTCAATTGCCTAGGGAACTCTGGGGACTTAGTTCACAAGGAGTTGTACTGTTAATCTCAAAGCAACATTTTTCTCCCCCCCCCTCACTTTTTTAAATGGAGATTTTAATGAACGATTATAGAGAACTTGGATTTTCATTCGTTCATTCATTCATTCATTGTTGCACATTTTCCTTCCTGCCCACCCCTACCTTCCAGTTCGCTTTTCTCGTTGAAAAGAAAAAAAAATTCATTATTATACAATGCCCGCCCCTCCCTAGTCCACTTTACTATCTATGCAGCTCTTATTCTGGACTCCTGTCATGCAAATACCTAATCATATATCCCTTTTAAACAGTTCTCTCCCTCATCTGTTTCAATGCAGTATACATCATCCCCTCTTTTGTTTTAGTTTTCTTTCAACCCTGATGTCAGTCCTGTTTTATAACAGTGGAATTATGCATTATTTGTCATTTTGTGACTGAGATATTTCACTCATCATAACGTCCTCCAGGGTCACCGATTTTGTATAATATTTCATGAGTTCCTTGGTTTTAAATGCTGCATAGTATTTCATTGTGTGAATATACCACAGCTTCTCTATCCATTCTTTTGTTGATGAACACTTGGGTTGTTTTCAATTCTTTAACATTGTGAACAAAGCAGCAATAAACATAGGCATCACTTTTCTTTTTTAAAAAACTCATAATCTATTTTATTGAGCAGCAATTTTCATTCAGCAGAATGTAAGAATTTTAAATGTCCTGCATAAGTAATCAATTTTGACAAATGAATATACTTATATAACCACCCAATATAAATACAGACTTTTTTCTTTTTATTTTCTATTAGTTTACTTAGGTATCATTTCTCTGGTGTTCAAAGTAGCCAGGGCTTCTCAGGAGAAAGAAGGGCAACCTCCTCCTGTGTGATTTACAATCTCCCCACAACCTGCTGGAGGGTCTGCTACGAGTTAGTTCTCACTCAAAGGTGATGAGTTAAATTCACTTGATCCTCAGATATCTGTTGGAAAGTTTAGATTAATTATACATTGTTTGTAAGTGAGAAAGAACTTACATACTGGAAAATGAGAGAATGGAAGAAAACTATGGAGCACAGGACCATGAGGCCCAGCAACCCAGTGAGGTATCTAGAAGATGATAGGGATGGGGAAATCTTTTCCCAGGAGGGAAACCAAGTAGGAAGCACACAAGGAAAGCAGGGATTTTTGTTTTTGTGGCCCCCCCCCCCTTCTTATCATATGTCACTGAATCAAATCTGACTGGTTCAGGAGGAGATTGCCCCTCCTTCTCCAGTGGAGCATTTGGTGGATTCAAACTGCTCACTTTTGGGATTGCAACACAGCTTCTTACCACTAGGCCCCCAGAGCTCCCTAGGGAAAAAGAGCTTAAATAACAACAGTTATAACATATGCCAAACCGATTGCTGTCTAATCAATTACTTTCCTGTCCTATCCTATCCTATCCTATCCTATCCTATCCTATCCTATATAATTATCCTAGACTAGTCTAGCCTAGCCTATACCGTTTCCAAGTTTATAAATCATTACAGAAGCAGACTGCCACAGCCTTCTCCTGTGTTGAAGTTGAGGGATCCCTGCATCACCAGGGCCCCAGCCATAATAGTAACTCCTGTGAATTGAGCCTGCCACTTTCCAATTATTAATCTTCATTGCAAAGTGGATGGCGATAGATGAGAAAATGAAGTAAGTGCATTTGAATTGTGGTCTTTGGTTTTGAGCTTGAGCAAATATTTAGGACAGTCTTGGTGGAAGTAGAACATGGACAAGAATCTAAAGACTGACAAAAGAGTTACAAAGGAGAAATGGGATGCTCATCAGAGAGGGAATGTTCTTATTCATTATTCAGTGGATTTCATTTTGTGATTTCTTCGGCTGGATTGTGCTGCCTTGGGTTCAAATATGACTGAAGAAATAGATTGTGGGAAAGGAGGATCGAGATTAGCGCGGAAGCTTGGCTGAGTCAAGGAAATGAGGACATGAAGTCAGTTAGTTCTTCCAGAGGAGGGAGATAAATGCAGGGAGAAGGCTGCTGAAAGATTCTAGAAAGGGGAAATAGAACCATTCAAGAGAATAAGAACAGAGTGGATATGAAATTGAAAGAAATGAAGAAAGTTTTGATTCAAAGCAGGGAATGGGAAAATTTCAGAAGAGAAAGGAATCCAAGCTCTGGCTATGTTGGCACATGACTGAAATGGAAGATGTTGAGACCAACCTGCGACACTGTAAATCTGCGGAGCCATGTATCTCCTGTGGCCCTGAAGAAGATAATAATAGCAGGAGGATGAGGATGCTCATATTTTGCTGTAGCAGTTGGTAGCTGTCAGGGGAAAGGACCTGCTTTGTTCTTTGGTTTCTGGAACTGGAAACTATGTAAGATGCATTTAGTGAAGCTTAGACATACTTAGCTTGGAATATGCCATATTTAGGGTTGAAAGGGCTCGCCCCAATATACACAAGGTATTAGAGCTGTAACACGATCCAAATCCGTATGCGGCACGCTCTCCTGTCTTCATTCCTTCTTTGTCCCCACTGGCTCGTTCTACTCCAGAGACACTTGTCCTCCTTTTGTTCTGTGAATGCACTGCTGTGAGGTGTTTTAATTTGCCATTTCTACTTTCTGGACTATTCTTCCAGATCCTCCTAAGCTTACTGTTCATACGGCTGACATCCTCTCCTTACTCAGGTTTCCACTTAAAATGACACTTGCTCAGGTAAGCCACCCTGTATTTTTTTATCATCTTCCTGGGCCACTTCCTGATATATTTTCTAGTTTGGCTTGGCTTCCTTCTTGCACTCTATATTTCACTCTTCTTATTATTTTACTTATAAACGTTTTGTAAGCGCTGGTATCCTAGCGGTAAGAATCTGTGCTGCAATCCCGAAGGCACATGGTTTGAATCCACCAACCATTCCACAGAAAAAGGATAGGTGATCTCCTCCCATGCCAGTACTGCCTCTGAAAACCTGCTGGAGGGTCAGATATAGGTTGATTCAGACTTGATGGTAAACAACAACAACAGCTTACACTTTTTATTGTCTGTCTCTGTCCACTTGCAAGTTCCACAAGGGGAGAAACCTGTGCTTTCCCTTCACCCTCTGAGTCTGGAACAGGGTAAAAAAATCATAATATTTTTAACGAAGAGTGAGCCCAAGAAGATGAACTGTTGGGAGTGCGAAAAGAGACCTCTAAAGTTGAGAAAGTGGTTGAGAAGTTTAAAAATTGCATTGCAAGAGGTTAAGAGGATAAGTTAAGCCAAGTCCATAGCCATCAAGTTGATATGACAAAAAGTGATCTTGTAAGACAGAGTAGAGCTAACTCCACTGGATTTCCATGGGAGTTGTAAGTATTCATGGAAACAGTCTAATCTTTGGTCTGGTTCTCCCACAGAGCAGCTGCTGAGTTCCACCTGATAAGGTATTGGTATTCAGATGACTGCTTTAACTGTTGCACCACCAAGGTCCCTTAAGAAAAGTAAAAACACCAAAATCCTAACCACTGGAAGGGATATTCGCAAAGATGCTTTATCTGAGTGGAATTAAGGTTGTTCAAAAAAAAGGTAAGATAGTTTGAATTTCTGGAATTTAACTAAGAGTGCTGAAGGCAAGATATGATGTTGTACAGATTGCTGCAAACTAGATCATGAATATTACCGGTGAGTAATAGGTACCACGTTCTGTTTTTAAGAATGATTTCATAAAACCATTATTGTGAATTTAGAAGGATAATAAATTGTGTAAAATGTCCGAAAGGGGAAGGGGGAAAGAGGTAAGGGGCAGAAAAGGGGAAAGGGTGGGAGTCACTAGGATAGCAGAGTTTAGTGGGTAGATAGGAGATTGTATAAAACAATGTACATGAATGAAACATAGTGCTTATGAATTCTTGTATGCAAACTAATTTAAAAAAAGGAAGATAAAAAAAGAGAAGACATTATAAGATACTAATTTCAGCATCTAAGGGAGGCAAAACCAGATCTTCTTTTAAGGAATAACAATCAAAGTATAATGAAGGTACAACGTATTTGTAGGCACTTGTATAAAGAGAGGGGCGATTTATTGGAAGTACAAATTGGATCAAGAGAAGTTGAATTCCATCACTACCTAACTTGGGGGGAACTGGAGAGCATTAGACTAACATACTACATTAGACCATTATTGTAGAACTAGAAAGATAACTAGTAAAACATGAATGAGGATCCAAGGAGAGGAGGGTATGAGCGGATGGGTGAGGATGGTCAGGGGGATAATCATAGAGTTGCACAATTTGATTGGTAGAGGGAGACGTGGGTAAAGGAAATGGGAAAGATCTGGTGTGAAAAACAATGTGTATGAACTTTGTAAGTACACCAGTATAAAATAAAAATTTTATTAAAAAAAGGTTCACTGTTATTAAAAAAAAAGAGGGAGAAGTTTAATTCTGGGTTGGAAGACAGAAAAATAAAAGCACTTATGTAGCCTGTGAAAAGTGGAAAGACAAATTATAATTAAAATAGCAATAAAAAAATATAAAAGAAAACACCCCCCCCCCCCCGCCCGAGATCAGTATTGATCTACACAGCATTGACTGCAATAAAATAACACAGTTAGTGAGTAAGATAGGAGACTATGAAGAAAAGGGGATTGGGAAGCAGAGAAATAAGGGAGGGGTGAGAACCCTTGGTACAAAGTGACAATTTTCTCTTTGAAGATATTGACAAGATCTTGGATAAAGATGGAGAAGAAGGGAGGTGGATAAGGAAGACATTAAAGGTCTGAAGCAGAAAGAGTCATCTCGGGTTGTAGGCGTAGGACTCCATCAGAGAGGCTATTTAGCAAAGAGAATGGCAGAATTAAAGAGAAAAATTCATTGAGGTTTAGTAATTATAGTACAAACAGGAGAAGATAAATATCTTCTCCATATATTACATCATTGTTAAATCTCAATAATTTAAAATATAATTAAGCTTTAATAACACCTTAGATTTAATAGTATAGTTATTGCATGGGAATTGTCTACAAGCCATTATAAATCTATTTGTTTAGGTTTACCAAGCATGTAATAAAATGTGTGGATGTAGCTCAGGTGGCGAGATTCTGTGTGTCTCACTCGTGGTAATTGATTGTAAAATCCACTTCAAATCATACCAAATAAAGGGGATTTTATAACAAATTAATTGAAATGAAAATTTCTCCTTCAGTTATTATTTCCTAACCTTTCCCCTTCTTCTTCCTTCTAAATGTCTACCCTAGAGGAAGTCTATCTTTTTTCCCTAAAATCTGATTCTTCAGAAATCATAAGAAGTGGTCTCATTTTGTTTCTAGAATGCAGGACACTGGATAACAACTTATTAAGGTGGGAGAATTTGTTCAGTTTAAGGGAAACGTTCATTCTCCCCCTGTTTAACTTTTTTAATTGTTTTTAATTGTTGTGGGAATGGGACCTCTCAAATACATTTTTTACTCAAATATCTGCAAACTCAAAAAAGAATATTTGCCATCAGTATAAGAATACACTTGCATTCCGTGTGGCCAATTGTTTGATCTGGAAAAAAAAACACAACCATCTTTTTTCCCCTCATAAATGATCAAATTGATTCTACATTCACTGCACAAATAAAATGCAAGCAGAGAGCTTTCAAGATTATCTGCCTTAAACAGATAAAAAGTACATTTAAAATACACCTTTAGGTGAAAATACACTAAGTTATCTTCAGAAAACTTGGGAATATTTCAAGCAGTTGAACTTAAAGACAGAAAAACAGAATTTCTCTATGCATAAAATGAAATAGAAGGACTATGAACCCCATTATAGTTTTACTCCTGTGTCACATAATAGACTTTAGTTCTGGAAAGAACGAAGTTTATGTTGGTGTTTAGATTTTTGTTTCATTATAGCTGTCCACTTTTGCCTTTATCACAATCTTTTTTTTTTTTCCTTTATCACAATCTTAAGAGCAGCATAGGGAACAGATTTCCTATAAACTGGATTTAAAATGTGCCAATTGGTTGCCTCCTTAGACTTTTACATTATTAAGAGATTTTGCATAAATTACTAGTGGCGAGTTTCTTAGTTCTGATACTGTAAAGCAAGTAACCAGGATTATTGGTTGTTGTTTTGGTGGTCCTCGTAAAAATCTGATGCTTTAGGGAAATGTTGGAGCAATCTACATTTTTGCATTTGTATTTTGACTATGAGCTCTTTCTTCCAGAGTTTAAAACAATCTCTGCTATATGGTAGGCATTTGTTGATTTGTTGTAATATACTGTGGAGTTGGAACTGACTCAGCAGACCCTCTAGGGTGTTTTCAGAGGCAACAAATCACATGGGAGATTTCTCCTGTGTAGCAGCTAATGGGTTTGAAGAGAGGCCTTTAGATGGACAGTGGAATTTCCTACCACTAAGACACCAGAGTTCCCTAAGCATTCTATGGTATTTACTAATTGAATGAATAAATCACATTCGTTAGTCTTATGACTTGTTTTGTGACCCATGTTGTTGTTATCTGCCATTGAGTCATCTGTGACTCATAGCTACTCACAGCTTTGAAGCCTGCCCTGTCCTGAGCCAGACTCACTGTGTGACTCCAACACACCACCCCCATAGCCCCTGTTACTGTATCAATTTGTCTCATCTGGGGTCTTCCTCTCCTGCGCCATCCCTCCACCCTTCCAAGCATGATATTCTGCTCCAAGGACCAGTCCCTTCTGGCCACATGCCCACACTATGTGAAACAGAGCTTCAAATCCCTAGCCTCCACGGAGAAATTTGGTTTCCTCTTTTCCAAGACAGACTTGTTTTTTCTCTCTTGGTGGTCGATGGTATGTTCAAGACTCTTCTCTAGCACCACAACTCAAAGGCCTTGATTCTTCTTTTGTCATCCTTTCTATTGTGACCCACAGAATATAATTGAGACATAAACTGTCATCAACAAGTACTGGACGACTAAAACCAAGGACTATAAACTTCATTACAGAAAAGCTAGGAACAACACTAGAAGTCCTAATCCACAACATAAACAGTCTTCCCAGTATCCTGGAAAA
>NW_006399855.1:7681963-7749667 GCF_000299155.1 Elephantulus edwardii | reverse complement strand
TATAAACTATAATGAACGGGAGATTGTATGAAACAAAATGTAAATGAAAACAGTGTAAAAAAACAATGTATATGGAACTTGTGAGAAAACCAATATAAAATAAAAATTTATTTAAAGTAAAAAAAAAAAGAACTGTGAGAAATGAAGACAATTCTTAACAATTTGGATAATTCTAACAAACTAAGCACAAGTGTCTTAGAATGTTCACAGCTATGGCTACACTAGGCCTTTTGTTAAAGAGATCATCCCTGTGACTAATTAACCACTGTAGACTGGAGAGGACAAAAAAAGAGAAAGAAATTTTACAAAAGAAAAAAGAGAGCAAAGAATATTATCTGCCTCTTGAAATTCTATAAGAAAAAAAAAATTTAAAAAGGCCAAAGAAGCTGTTGTCTTCCAAGAAAAGAAAAAGACTACCCCTCCAACAGCACATAGATCAGTAGAACTGTTGGAGGGACCCGAGAAAGGAGGATCTTCTCAGTTTCGAAAGGTGAGCCCTTAGTATCCTGGATCTCAAAGTGTTGGGCTACAGCTTTCTAGGTTCCAAAGACTTGGGATCTTTGACAACTTGGTTCCAGAGTGCGGGGCTGCTACCAAGTGCCATGAAGCTCAGGGCTTAGGAATCACTACCTAGAATATAGAGGGATGGTCAATACTCAGAGTCTGGAGGTGAGGATCATTGTCTGAATGGTCTTAGAGAACAAGACGATTGTCAAGTCTTGAGGGTGACTAATTTGTTCTGAATGATTTGGTCTTGCTTAGTGCCTATGAGGCTGTTCTTTCCCCCCAATCTCACCCATTTGTAAGGCAAATGGCTACCTGGTTCCTGTTCCATCATTACACTTTGCAAACATAATTTGTATTCTAGATTTAATGGGTTCACAGATGTGGAGGACATTTGCCTCAGGATGAAATGCACTTAAGATCTCACCTATATTTTATTTAGAAGATCAGATTTTGGACATGGAGTTGATTTCAGGCCTTTGGGATGATGTAATGGGGTGAATTTTGAGGGGCATGAATTTTGAGGTAGCAAAAGGTAGAGTATTATAAACTGCATTATGCACGCCCTCCCACAATTATATGTTGCAATCTCAACCCTCTACATTTGTGGTTGTAGTCCCTTTTGGAAATGGAAATGGGCTGTATTTGTTTTGTTAATACGGCAAAGTTAATACTCAATATATGTTAAGTCATTCTCTCTTGAGATATAAAGAGGTAAAACAAGTGAGCATGCAGAAAGGGGGAAGAGAGATGCCAAAAGATGTGGTGATCTCCAAGGAAGCAGGAGAGAGAAGCTGAGGAAGGAAGGATCTTCCATTACAACGGAAAGCTACAGAAAGCCTGTCCCTGAATTTGGATATGAAAGACTAGGGACTTCCTGTAGCCTGGTCTATAGGGACTTAAGCTGCTCACCCAGAGACTGCACCTTTCTGGTAGTCTACTAGCTGCTCCACAGCAGAAATATGGGCAGTCTCTTCCTGTGTGATTTACAGCCCCTGAAACCCAGTGGTGGATCAGCTATATGTGGGCTCCAGTTAGTCAACTGAAATGAGAAATTGTAAGAAAATAATTTTCTGTTTGTTAAAGCCACCCATTTGTAGCATTTCTACTACAGCGGCACTAGATAACTATGACATTATATTTTTTAGTTTCATATACTTATATATGCATATATATCTGTGTTATATATGTGAGTATATATATATATATATATATATAAATTGTTCCATGATAATTAAAATTATCATAATATTGCATGCAAGTGTTTATTTTATATACACACTTGTATACATACAGTGTACCTACATTATACACACCCCTTTTTTTGGAAAAGGCTTTTAGATAATTTCACTCCTATTGACTAATTTGTTCTTGGGATAGACAGCAAGTAGAGGTTCAGAAGGTTAAATGTTAATCATTTTAATTGTAATGTTACCTTTTCATCAGGTAGACTGCTTCCTTGTTGAATTGTCCAAGGTAATTTTATGCTAGAAAAACATTGACTTCCTTATTTATTCAGGCATACTTAGTGGCTTTTAAACCTATGAACATTTTATCAAATGTATCCTGTAAAAGTCATCTACTGTTTTCTGTTTACTAGTGACTTTAGGTAAAACAAATCTTTTTTGGAACCAGATATGAATAGGAATAAGTAACTAGAAAAAATGTCTTTGCAAGTATGCAAAGTCTTTTTGCTGAGTGATCTCTAAAAAGAGAAAAAGAAATAGATATTTATTTCTTTGAACTACAAATTTGGTGAGATAATAAGGTTTATTGTATGCTTTATGATGTGACCCTCGTCTGGCAGGAGGACTGAACTACTCTGTTAATGTGGTCAATTTTGGGTTATTCTCATCAGAGATTTGCCACAGGAAAATCTATTTTAAAAGCCATGTTGATGTTATCACCAACTGTGAACCACTTACCACCATCTCTGTTTACCCTTTTCCCTGTGTGTAGCCTCCAACTCCAGCAGGAACTGTAAAAGGAAAGTATTTTAAATCAAAACAAATAATAACGATCCTGATCCCTAGAGAAGAAATGAGCCAAAAGAAGCCTAGGTAGCAATTTTTATATGAGAGTAAAAATCAAATGAAACAGCATGGCACAATGGAAACCCTTCCAGGCTTAGAATTAGCACCTTCCTTCCAAAAAAACTGAGACATTGGTCAAGTTGCTTTATTTCTCTAGACTTGATGTTGATAAAAGAGCCCTAGTGATGGAGTGGTTAAGCTTTAAATCTCTGGGGGGGGGTGCGGAATCAGTGGTTCCAGCCCATTAGCTGCTCTATGAGAGAGAGATGTGATAGTCTACTTCTGTCAAGATTTACAGACTTGCAAGCCTTATGCTGTCCTGTGGGGTCTTTCTTTATCTATGAGTTTGAATCAACTCAGCAGCAATGAGACTTCATTTTTATATTAAATTGAATCTGAGGATTTAAAATTGTATATATGTTTTTTTTTTTTTTAATCTGTCTCTCAAGTGTCATTTTTTGTCTTCTGGAAAGGGTTATCGCAGCTCTACTGCCTGTCCCAGGTGAAGGGTGGGTCTCTATACACATATATTTTCTTCCAACTAGCCTCGTGGGCTCTCATTTAGCCTCCCTGTTCCTCTTCCTGGAAGGATTTGGAATTTGGCATTTGTTTTGGGCTATGTCCCAGCTTCCTCAAGCTATTTCTTTCCTTATTAAGAGATAAGAGTGAGTTGTTGGGTGAGAATGAATTCTTTCAATCTTGTGAGTTATAAAAAAGAAAGTTGTACTTTAAATGTCTACAGGTCCAGACTCTGATGTGCTATTGAATCTCATCTGTAATAATTTCAAATCTACATCTTGTTGCCAATATCTGATACCACTGTTGTCATCCAGTTACTACTCACTGTCTAAGACTCAGCTTGAGTACCACTTCCTCAGGAAGCCTTCTAGGATTCCTCAACTCTATGTTTCCTCCTTCTTCCATTTTCGCTACCCACTTCCTCCACTCACCAAATCATGATTTCCACCCCCCCCTTGTTCACCTTACCCTTCTACTCCTCCTCCTTCCTCCCTTGAATCTCCATATATGTTTTACTTGCTATCCTTCTGTTTTTACAATAATGGTCTTACGTAGTGTTTGTCTTTGTGAGACTTAGTTCACTCAGCCTAATGCTCTCCAGCCTCTCCCAAGTTATGTAGTATTTTTCGAAATTTTTGTTCCTGAGTGCTGTATAGTATTCCATCATGTGAATATACCACAATTTCTCAATCCATTAAATTGTGGTTGGACATTTGGGCTATTTTGCCTTAAAGCTGCTATCAGTGATCCTCACTGGGTCTCCTTGTTGTGTCAGTGTTTATTATCTCAACTAGTTACTCAGTGATATAAAGTTGCACTACCAATCCAAGGGGACATGGTTGGAGTTTACCAGCTGTTCCATGGGATAAGGATGGACAGTCTCTTCCCATTGGAATAGCAGCCTCTGAAAACCCACTGGAGGGTAAACTGTGAGTTGGTTCTGATTTGACAGTACATAGCAATAACAACTTTACAGAAAAAATTGTCAAACCTCTTCCAAGTGCAAAAGAGCAGTTAGTGTCAGTTTAAAGACTAGGTGTGCCTAACCCAAGCTGTGGTGTTTTCAATAGCTTTATAGGCATCTGGAAGTTGGACAATGAATAAGAAAGAAGAATAATTGATTCTTTTTAAATGGTGGTGTTGGTAAAGAGTATTGAATAACCTATGAATTTCCAAAAGAATATACAAGTCTGTCTTGGAGGAAGTGCATGCAAGGTGCTTCTTAGAGTAGCAACTTCCTCCAGATGCCCTTCTCTATGCATTCCTCATGCTTCGGGGGCCAGTCTTTGGAAAAAGGTACCATGTTGGGAGAGGTGGAGGATCTGAGAAAGAGGAGAAGACCTACAATAAGATGAGTTGGCATAGTGACTGTAACAATGGACTTAAGCATATCAAAGATAGTGAAGATGGCATAGAATAGCATGAGGTTCAAATCTGTTTGGAGAGAGCCAGCCCTGGTGGCATATTGGATTGTGTGTTGGGCTGTGAACCTCAAAGACTGGTAGTTTGGATCCCCTATTCAATCTGTGGAAGAATAAATGAAACAGTCTGTTCCCACTAAGATTTACAGTGTTGTTGTTTTATATTGTTGAGCCAGGAGCGACTTGTAACTTATCTTCCAGGAGGTTTTTCAGAGGTAATATATCACACGGGAGAAGATTGCCTGTCTTTCTTCCATGAAGCAGCTGGTGGATTTGAACAGCACGCTTTTGGGTTGGCAGCACAAATTCTTACCACTAAGCCACCAGTGCACCCTAGGTTTATAGTGCAGAAAATCCAAAAGTAGGATATAGTAAATTGGGATTGACTCAATGATAACAGGTATTACTAGGAACTTCCATTTAAGAAAGATGTTGCATACAATTTTTTTTTGCTTGCTCTAGTGGGTGATGGATTTCAAAATGTCTTGTGATCTTTCAAATCATTCTCTGTCATGACCAAAGAGCACCTAGGTTTTTAATGCTTTCTTTAATATCTGATTTCTTTTGTGAATTTAAAGCAAATTATTCCAGCTTTGTCAGCTGTGTGTTATTACCAGTGGAGCTAAGTGGCTCACTTAAAAATTACTTGAAAATGGGTTACGAATTTAATTCAGTATTCAATGAAAAAAATCATTGTTCTTGACTAACAACTGCTATAAGAGAAACTGGCAGCACTTCAGCTTAAAAGGGCCCTCAGAAAGTTGATTAATTAAAGACAATTGTGTGAGCTTATTAGTGATGAAACAAATAAGCAAAAAACCAGTGAAGAGTGGGTTAAAGAATGGATGACCCTTTCACAAAGAAAGAATCCATAAAAGCCTGAATTGAAATTTGAGGAGAGTCCAAGGCTTTGTGGATTGGAGAAGGTACAAGTGAACAACTTAGAGGGAACCAGAGAGGACATTGAAATGGGTGAAGGGCTCATACATTTGATAGTAAGAGAGAAGTAGAGTCCATCTTGATGATGCTTGTCCTTTTAAAGAAAGAGACCCACAGCAGGGTTATGGTAGCAAGTTTGGCTACTGGACTTGTGTGTAGTCTGAAAGCACAGAGAAAAAGACAGAGGGAAGAAAAATGTTTTAGAAACTTTAAATGGAGAAGCCAAAAAAGAAGAGAAAGGCTGAACTTCAGCTGAGTAGCTTGTAGCAGAAATTCATTTCTAATATAAGCTTTAAAAAAATTATACTTACTGAGAAGCTGTCAGAACTGCCCTCAATTTTCTGCAAGGATTTGTGGCATTGCTGTAGGTAAGTGTGTAGAAATGTTTACTGAAATGTTCAAAGCAGTAGAAGTTTGAATCTTGCATAATTCAATTAAAATGTGTATTTTAGTGATAACTGAATCAGAAACAAATACAAAGAAAACATGAGAAAGGGTGCAGAGGAATTAGGGACTGTGGGCCCGCTGTGAACGAATTTGTTAGGTAATAAGTGGGGTGTTTATGGAGATGTTCTCTTTCTTGTGGGTCTCTTCTGAGCAGTCCATCTGTCATCTAATCCCATATCAATATGAAAAGTAAATGATAAAAGTAAGGACAAACATGATGTTTGTTTACTATACGTCCTGAAGGCAGTAATTTATGTTGGGAGATGGGGAGGAAGTGCCTTTGTTCTAATGAAGACTTGTTGGGTGAAAAATAGATTTTGATGGTAACTTCAGACAATGCTCCCCAACCCTGCCCTCAGTAGGGTGCTTTCTAGGGATAAGCAACTTATCTCTAGGGTTTGTAGTTTTCTTCATTGTCGCTGTCCCCCTGGTATTGAGTTCCTTCGTCATAGATTTAACTTGAAAGCATTTCAGTTAATTTCTAGCAACAAAACTGTCAACTGACAGGGAAACATGGTGACTCTTGTATTTAAAGGATCAGGTTTAATATAGAATTTCCTGTCATCTAGATTACACTTGTTTCCCCCCACCTCCTCATTCTTTATCTCCTCAGAATGTTATTGAATGCATGAGGTTATTCAGGAGCTGGTGATAGAATGCTCAAATTTGATTGCTCAGTGAGATAGTGCACCTACCGCTGCCATGATCTGCCAGGTGTTGCTGTCGTGCTGAACAGATTTCAGGGGAGTTTTCAGAATAAGATAGATCTGGAACAAAGGAGTATCGATCCACTTCTGGAAAATAGTCGGTGGAAACTCTATGAATCACAGTGGTCTAACTGCTCACTGATTGTGGGGATTGCACAGGACCAGACACTACTTCCTTGTGTTGGGTAGGAGTTTTTGACCTATGTGGTGGTATTTCCATTTATTTGGTTCCACAATCAATACTCTTGGCACTAGCAGCCAGGAAATCAAAAGATAAATTGCATTGGGAAAATCTGCTGTCAGGGACCTCACCAGAGTACTGAGGAGCAACAATATGAGTCTAAAGACTAAGGTGTACCTGATGTAAGCCCTGGTCTTCATAATTACTTGCATTATCAGAGCGCTAGCCAGGACTAAGGATGATAGAAGAATGACACCTTTGAGTTGTGGTGCTGGAGAAGAGTACTGAACATAACATGGACTAAGAGAACAAATAGGTCTTTCCTAGAGAGGGTGAAATCAAGATTCCTTTTTGGAGGCAAAGATTTTGAAGCTCTGTCTCACATACTTTGGGATGTTGCCAGGAGGGACAAGCCCTTGTAGATGGACATCATTCTTGGAAGGGTGGAAGGACAGCACAAGACAGAAAGACCCTGGATGAGATAGATTGACTCATAGGTGTCTTGGAGATAATGAAATTGGCTCAAGATAGGGCAGAGTTCAGAGCTTTTGTATATAGAGTTGCTATGAGTCACAGGTGACTCAATAGCTCATAACAACAACAACAACAGCAGCAGCAGCAACAACAGTTGATTGCATGGATAAGTAATTTTAAAAGTATTGTTGGATTTCATTCAGTACATAAAATTTTAGGAGAACATAACTGAAGGAACAACTGTAGGATACATTGGTTCTGTAAAATGGCGTCTTTCATGGTCAAATTCAATCAAACTGACCTCCATGCCTCTTCTTAACCATCTCTTAATTGGAACTATAATACTATGGATCTTACAAAGCACTTTGAATATTTAAAAAGCTTTTTGAAGATAAGAGAATACTTTTAATTACGATAAAGATATTATTATCTTTAATTATGTCTCTTTGATCTCTGTGGATCAGTGCATGCTGGGACTTGTAGTTTCTAGTAATTGCATCATTTTAATTCATGAGTGAAGAGGATTCTTAGGCTTTTGGCAAATTTTGAAAGAGGCAAAATATCTGCTCCAGTACATCATGGTCAACCATTGAATTATTTTGCATAGTTAAATATAAAATTTATTATTTGATCATGCTGAGCCCTGTATCATATAAGTGGGTGAATGGTAATGGAACCTCAAACTTAAGATTGTTGAGCTAGCTTAACAAATAACCCACAATTAATTCATAGCCAAACTTTTTATTCTTCCCCTCTGCCCAAATGTGGCTGGGCTTAAGGTAATTATATTCTCAGATTATTCACTCATGGCAATGTGTGAAGACATTACCTTTTAAAGTATAGACCAATGAAAAAAAGATTTTTTTTAATAATTTTAATGAACATTTACAGAGAATTTGGATTTCCATTCATTCATTGCTGCACTTCTCTCCCCGCCCAGCCCAGTTCGCTCCTCTCTTTCAAAAGTAAAAGAAAGACTCCCTCCCTGGTACACAATCCCCCCACACCCCTCCCACTGCCCCAAGTACATTCCACTATGCAACCTTAATTGTGGACTTTTGTCATAACTGTAATACCCTATCATACATCGCTTTTAAATTATTCAGTCCCTCATCTGTTTCAGTGCAGCATGCACAATTTATCCAGTTTTTCTCAGTCTTAACCCCACCCTGATATCAGTCCCATTTTACAGCAGTGGCATCATGCAATATTTGTCCTTTTTGCAACTGAGATATTTCACTCAGCATAATGTCCTCCAGGCTCACCCATTTTGAATAATATTGAATGAGTTCCTTGTTTTTTAATGCAGCATATTATTCCATTGTGTAAATATACCACAGCTTCTCTATCCATTCGTTTGTTGAAGGGTTGTTTCCAACTCCTTGCTATTGTGAACAGAGCTGCGATAGAAAAAAAGATTATTTTTATGAAAAGAGAAACACTGAAATGGGAAGAAAGAATGATTTCTTGTACTTATAAGTGCTGAAAGTAAATGGAATGAAAAACTGTATTAGAAAAGGTGAAATATCTACATGGGAAATAGAAGTTCAGGAGAAGACAGCTCCCCAGAACTGTCTTTTCTTAATTACATTCGATGCTCTTTGTTGTGTGTACTATCGATTCAGAACTGAGTCATAGCTGACTGAGCATCTGGTGAATTCGAATCTCCTACCTCTAGCTGGGTTGCCAACTTAGTACCTTACCAATAGGCCACTTGTGCTCCCTAGGACAGACTTTATAGTTCCAAGTTCGCTTCTCATTTAAATAGAATGAAAAATTCCATGCAAAAGTGAAAAAACATGCCTTTTATTCTTAAAACGTAAAGCTTTATTCCCTAATACTTAATGAAGAATTTAATGGAAATTCTGAGATGTGTCCATTGAGGACACTATCTTAAAGAAAGAATCACTGCCAATGAAGGAGACATTTGGGGTAAGGAATGAAGCAGAACAATCGGCTAGTACTTTGTTCCTTTCTTCTAAAGCCATGTAGTGTCTGGGTGGCATGCTTCGTTTGATTATCCAACAAAAATGTTTGAGATCCTGTCTTAATTGAACCTTGCCTTGGAAGCCATCAATTCTCTAAGGGGAACTTAGACAACATGCAGCTCAACTCTGTATAGAGGAAGAAAGGACTTTCTCAAGAGCAGAATGCTTGGCCTGAGCCTAAACTGAGAATGCAGGCCCCTGCCTTCTGTCCACAGTGTGGTGATGTTAGTGGCTGTGGAGTTGATTCCAGTTTGAAGTTTCCCAGCGTTGCTGTGAGTAAAGGCAGTTTTCTGGGCTCACTGCTTGAATGTGACAGTTGAGGGGCAGGATCCTGAAGGAAACACAGAAAAATAGAGCAGGAGGCCAGGTCTCTTTCGCAGGAGTGACCCACTGAGCTTTTAGTTAGCAATTAAACACATAACCATTGGATAAGCCATGCTCCTTCAGTGGGTATTTCAAAGTGTGAAGCTCATGCTATAAAAACTTGCCCCACCCTATCTAGGGTGCGGTTTTCCCAGGTCTATCTTTCTCTAGACCAAGGAATCTCGCCCAGGATCCCCCTTAATAAAGCTGCTCGAAAGAAAAAAGAAGTGTGAAGCTCAAAGCTGTCTAAGATTTTGTCCCTTTCCTCAAACTGTGAAATAAATGTATCTAAGAAAACATCAAAGTTAGATTATTCTCTGATTTAAAAAAAAAATATTTTTATGTTTCAGATAATGTTTTTGAAGCTAATTCTAGAATCTGCCTCAGCGGAAAACTGGTTATAAGTTTTCAATATTTTAATTATGTGCAAGTATTTCAGATATGATTACGTATTGACTCTCTGCCTTCCATCCTCTCTTTTCATTTTACAAATTCTTGTACAGTCAATATTAGGAATTCTGAGTTTGTATAAGTTATTAAGTTGAAAGTGAGAGTGTTCAATGAAGAATAAATCATAAGCAAGACTTCCTCATGGAAAAAGAAAATTTTCAGGGGATCCCTGTACTGTCACAAAGCTGTGTTTTGACAGAGAACAGACCTACACATTAGCACTGAAGGAACGAGGCCATCTCATTCTCATTTTTCTTTCTTGAATAAGACCACTGTTGCTGAGTCTGACTCCTAGAAGCCTTCCATTGGCTTTCTGAGTCCATAAATCTTTGTGGGAAGAGATTGCCACCAGAACTCAAACCACTGACCTTTTATTAGCAGCTCAGTGCCACTAGGGCTCCTTAAAGAACGTCAGATGTAATATCTTAAGTTCACTGAGCATTTATTAAGTCCTAGGGACTTGTCACAGGGAGCTTTAGTGGCCTAGGGGGAAGGAAATTATGCTGCAAACTTAAAGTCGGGGGACGTGTGTGTCTGTGTGTGTGGGGGTGTGTGTCAACTTCTCCTGTGCTGTTTACAGCCACTAAAAATTTGATAGAGGGCCAGTTGCGAGTAGGTTCCAATTCAACAGCAATAAGTGAGTGAGTGAGGCATTTGATCTTCCATTTTGTCTTTTTTCTTGCATGGAGAGGACTCTGACTCACAAGACCGCATGCCCGATGGAACTATGCCTTTTCTGGTCACGTAATGTCTTCACTATTGCTCATTTGTAGCCTCCAGTCCACTGTTGTGTACTCTGTTTTATATTCTGAGGCTTTCTAATTTAAGGAAATTCATCTATCAGTTCTATATTGTACCATATTTGGTTGTGATCCATGGGGCTTTCCTTAGCTCATTTTCTAAACCAGATCTGTCTTAAGTCTAGAAGCTCCTCTGAAACTTGTCCACTGTTGGTGTCTCTGCTGGTATTTGAAGTATTGGTGACACAGCTTCCAGCATCCCAGAATTGTAAACCACTGCAATATGACAAACTGACAGATAGGTGGTAAAGCCTTTCATGTATAACCTGTATTTCCCTGTAATCCCCATATCTACAATATAAGGCATGTACAATTATCATTTCTGTTTTAGCCATGAGGAAAAGGAAACCTTAAGGAATTCTTGCAGGGCACATGGCTAACAGGTGGCAGTGTTTGGGTTTGGAGTCAGGCAGCCTGACTTAAAGAAAATAACTTCTTTTCTGAGGAAACTTTCTTAAGCTTTCTAAGTGCTATCATTCGGTGCTGTCTGGTAGAACGAGGCTGACTGTGTCTGTGCTGCCCTCTGTGTTAGCCACCGATTACCTGTGGCTGTTGAAACAAAAGCACTTGAAATGGGACTGAATTTTTCCTTGCACAACTGAATTTTTCGTTTTATTTAATTTTATGTAATTTAAATTTGAAAAGTCACACAGAATCACTGGCTACTGTATTTGGACAGTGCTGCAGACAATGAGCAGCACATGTTGGCTTTAGGTGATTTTTTTTTTTTTTTTTTAATTTCTAGGCTCCAAGTAAAAGGAAACAAAAAAGTAAGTAAGAAAGAAAAGAGCCCTTATCTCCCATGGAATCACCTGATTTTTTGAGTTTTGGCCTATAAGGCTTGCTGGCCTGAGGTCTCGTTGGTTTCAATACCCAAGGTTCTTTCACATTTTCATTCCAAAGCTGCATTTATTGGTATAATCTAAATATTTAAGACCACATGAAACTCCCTAAATCCAGTTCCTCAGCTTCATTCAGATTTTATGAATAAGAATGTTACTCTTGGTGAACGATCTGGAGATCCTGGCTTAATTTAAAAAAAAAAAAAAAGTTTAATACTGCAACTAAAACTTCTTTAGCACCCTGGTGGGAATAAAAAGCTCTGTGAAATGAATTACTCATTTCCCATTTAAAAATCTCTCCTTTGCTATAAACTTCATATTTTAACCTATTGTGGAGTCCCCACATAGTACAAATGATGAAGCCCTGTACTAATAACTGAAATGCTGGCAATTCGAACCCACCCAGAGGGATCTCAAGGGAAAATTCCGGCAATTAGTTTCTAAAAAATCCATTTTTAAAACCCTATGCAGCATGTTCTGCTCTGACACACGGGGTCACCATAAGTCGGAGCTGACTTGACAGAGGCAAGTTTGATTTGGGGAGTTTGGTTTTAGCTTCTGTTAGAGCTGAAAATGGGCCCCTGGTGATGGGTGTGTAATGTTATCAGGTTATCAACTGAAGGGGTGACTGTTGACCCCACCAGCTACCCCAAGGGAGAAAGATAAGCAGTATCCTACTTTAAAGATTTACAACCTTGGAGACCCATTGGAGGACCATGGGAGTAAGAACCAACTCAGCAACAGTGGGACCAGTGGAAAAGATTTCCCACAGTATTTTATACGTAAGGGGCTTCAAGAGACCTGGCTAAGTTTGTTTGGCTGTGAGAGTGGGGCCCCACTCTTACTCATGACCAATTAGTCTAGCATTTGCTGAATCTCTTGAGTCTTAATTTTTTTTAATTTCTGTGTCTTAATTTTGATAGTCTTGTATTAAAAGAATAAGATAACTTTTTCACTTTTAAAAAAATTTTTGAGTCTTAATTTTGATAGACTTGTATTAAAAGAATAAGATAACTTGTTCTGAGTTGAATCTGACTCATAGCAGTACCCTGTGTGTCAGAGTAGGACAGTGCTCTGTAGGGGTTTTGATGAATACTTTTTTGAAAAATGATGGCTAGGTACTTTAGGTACTTTGAACCTTCAACCTTTGGTGAGCAGTCAAGTGTGCTACCTGGTCCTATGACCCGGGGACTCCAGGCCCACATTTAGGGATTCCAGATACAGCTACTCTTTGATCCTCAAATTAGTCATCCAAGCTGACTCAACCCAAAGGGAGCAGTGACTCTCCTAGCACAAGTCTTCTAGGCTGAAATAATGAGACAGCTGATGTACACACACACACACACACACACACACGAGAGAGAGAGAGAGAGAGAGAGTCCTTGGCCATCTTCAGCACTGAAAAAAGTAAAAAAAAAAAACTCTGCAAAAAGAAACATTTTGTAGAGATGATCTGGCTCTTTGTCACTGATTTAAGGTCTCACCGAGACCCCTTGGGGATAGAAAGGAGCATTCTTTAGGGACTGGCTCACAAGGATGGGGAAATCCTTCATCATTCACTTAAATGGAAGCATATTGAACATTTTCAATGGAGTACGTGATTGCTTCATAGGTAATAAAAAATGCTCCATAATATAAATTCCAGGTAATAAAATGTACTAAGGAGAAAGACACAATTAGAGTAACTTTAAGTGGAGGATGTTAGATTATGATGTAGTTCTTGAGTTTTTAATGTCATATTTAACAAATCCATTGGCCTGGAGTAGATTCTGACTCATAGTGACCCTATCAGAGAGAAAGTAACTGCCTCATAGAATTTCCAAGGGTGTAATCTTTGCAAAAGCAGCATGTCTTATACTTTTTCTAAGGGGAGTTGGTGGGGTCGAACCGCTGACCTCTCAGTTAGCATTTAACCACAGCTCAGGGTTAAATTGAAGAATCAGTAGTGGTAATTAGAAGATCAATGTGTTCAATAAGCCTACACACATTATCCTAAATATCAGTTACTTTTTTATCTCTCTACTAAATTCCTCCAAGCTACCTGATTTGCCCAATGCCTTTCTTTTATTCCCTAAACACAATCTGAACATTAAGCAGTAGGTGTTGTTCGGTTTTGGTTCTGCTTAGAAATTGGAGCAGTAAGGTTGTGATTTACCAAGGAAAAATGACCTTTAGGGGAAAAAGAGAAGCCTCGAGGAAAAGAGAGAAGGAAGGAGGCAGAGAAGAGTTAGGGTGTGGGGAAATGATTATCTGATAGGAGGCTGAGAAATACAGTGGGGATGAAGAGGATTGAAAATTCAGGAAAACCTGGGATAAGAAGATTTAAAATGAAAAACGAGGAATGCTGTAAAGAAGGTCAATTAACACAGGTGGAAGATCCACACAGAAGTAACATTAAGAAGTTCAAATCAAATAACTTCAAAAAAGACTGAACGTGAAGAAGGATCCTATCACTTCCCACACACTACGGTGTCAACACATCCTCATTCCTTAGTTTACAGACTCCGCAGAGATAGTTCAGGTTGCATTTTAGACCACTGCAATAAAGTGAGTTACACAATTCATTTGGTTTCTCAGTGTATTTAGAAGTTATGTCTACACTCTACTGTAATCTGTTAAGTATCTGATAGCATTTGGGAAAAGTGCTGAGTGTTTCAATTTTTGCCAAAATGTGACACAGACCCGTAAGTAGGAACATGTAGTTGGGAAAATGGTGACAATGGATTCATTCACTGGAGCCAAGTTGCCACAAAGCTTCAATTTGTAAAAGTAAAGTAAAAACCTTTTGGCGTCTGTGAAGAACAAGAAAGCAAGGTATGGGTTTATCATATTAAAGGACAGACCCTGACAAAGATACCAGCCCCATCTACCACAATTCCCATCTGTGCCTCTGCTTTAGGGCTGAATTTAGTCACTATCCCCTGTCTACTTTCCCCTTATTTCACATCCTTATCTTTTGTCCCCGGGTTAAAAAAAAATCCAATCTTCCTCCTGTCTTCCACTATATCTCTCCTTCTTCTCCTGTCTTAGTCATTGCCCCATCCTTGTCGTTCGTGGGTACCATGGAGTAGGAACCGACCCAGGGCGGGCCCTACAGTGGGTTTTCAGAGACAGTTAATTGCATGGGAGGAGATTTTGTTCTCGTTAGCTACTGTCTAATTTTTCTTAGGAAGATTTCATGAATAATAGAATAAAATGTTGCCAAGGTCCTGGCATGAGAAATTTGAAAATTTTTGAGAATGATAAAATGTGACCCAGAGACATGAAGCAAGCACAAGCTACTAGGAAAATGTCCCTGGTGGACTTACTGGACTTGAAGCTGCCATAAACCTTCAGTTTATGAAAATGAAATAAAAGTGGTCCTCTGTGTGACCACTGTGTATGTGGACTGTCTTCCAACTTACAGGGGCCATCTTCTAGAACTATACTGGACAATATTCTGTCATGATCTCTACAGTTTTCAAGGACTAATTTCTGGGAGTAGATCATGAGGTTTTCTTCCTAGTCTTACTATGGAAGCGCTGATAAAACTTGTCCATCACACGTGACCCTTCGGTGTTTGAAATAATAGTGACATAGCTTCCAGCATCACAACAAACATAACTCCATGACAATATGACAGACTGACAGATGGATAGTAGATCCTTTCCATAGAAATTGCCATATTCTTTTTAATAAAAAAGATTTTATTTTATATTGGTTTGCTTACAAAGTTTATATACATATCCTTCATTCACATTGTATTTCATAGAATCATTACAATTCCTTACATTTTATAAAATTACTCAACATTGAATTATGCATACCTTTGCCCTGTCTTTTCAGATCCCTGCTGGATTCCATAATTCTTTTTATTATTATTTTTCTTATTATTTGAGTAAATGTTTATACAGCATATTGGTACTTTCCCCCTAATCATCCAAATACATTTTGTTTTATAATATTCATTGCCTTAAAATATATTATCTTCCCCCTCACCCACCTCAATAACAGTTTAATAGTCATTTATTGATTTTTTTACTGCTTTCTTCCTGTCTTCCCATCTACTGTAACCATCCAAGAATTCTTTTATCCCATAATTCTTAAGGTTATTTTTCTGCAGAGAATATGGTCGGTGATAATTTTTTTTGGGGGGGGTAGATTTTATCGTTCTTTCCACCAAACGTCAGTGCATTTTACATTCACATATGTAGTTCTCTACCAGATGAGTTGTAAGGGACTCTGGTAGCACAATGGTTAAATACTTGGCTGCTGACCCACAACATTTTCTCTCTCTTCAAGAGAAAGATCTCTGGCCATTTGCTCCTTTAAAGATTGTAACCAAGAAAATTTTGGGGCAGTACTTCTCTGTCACATGAGACCACTATGAGTCACCTTAGACTCCATGACACTCAACAAGAACAGTTAAATGAGTTAAGAGATTAGCTAGATACCAGAGTAAAGTAGTTAGGGTACAAATCTTGATTAGAGTAGTTCCCGGTTCCAATCTCTCCATTTCCAGCTAAAGACACTAATGCTAGTATCATCCTCTGGTGGCAGCTGCGATGATTAGATGAGATGATCCATGTGCGATGTCTGCTGCTCTGTTACTATCTTTCCCTTATGTCCAGAGCCTTGGGCTAGGAGAAAATGTTCTAGTGTCAATTCTACTTGTGATGAAATCTCATAATGTGTTTGAGTTGAATATGTCTCTCTTTAACATAGAAATATACTAATATCCATTTCATATTAACTTTGCAGAGAGGTTGTAAGAATATCCTATATAATATGTAGCAGGATTCTGAATCTTTGACACAATTTTGTAAGCAAATGCTTTTGATGTTTTAAAGTGTGAATCATTTTGATGTGAAGGAGATAATTCCTTACACTAATGTCATAAAAAAAAAAAAAAGAAAAGGAATCCTTGAATATGACCAAAGGGATTGTCCAGAGAGGGAGTGAGCCAAAGACCAAGGCTTCCTTTTCCATGACTCATTCCATGCCTGACTTTATCTACTGGCCGAGGTACATTAGGACATGAGTAAAGAATTCAGGAATAAAATCATGGGAACAGGAAAGAATCTTCTCAGCTCATAAAAGTAAACATTATTAAGTTTACAGAAATGAGCAGTGAGAAAAGTAAAATATTATTAAGGAAGAGCAGTGCTCCCTTTAATTGCAATAATTCAGTTATCACCAAATATGAGCAGTACATAAAATTTCTTTTTAGAAATTCAGAAGTATGGATTAATGGCACTTTCAGTAGCAATATAGCCATCACTGCTATTGAAGAACTGGTTAATTTTGAAGAACAAGATAGTTTTAATGGGCGGCATGGTATACTGATGTGCCATGTTAAAATTCTACTGGTCTCAATTTGGTGCTGACTAATGGTGAACCTCCATGAGGTTTCCATGGCTACACATATTTGCAGGGGACTGGCTTTCTGTCTCACTAAGAATTGCTAGCGAGTTTGAACTACTGATCTTTTAGTTAACAGCCCAAATTGAAACATACTCCACCATTAGTGCTTCTTATGTGCCATCGAGTCATAGTGACCCTATGTACAAGAGCCCTAAAGGCCGTTCTATTCTGTGCCAACCTCTCTGTCTCAAACACATTCATTCCCACCACTCCACTCACAGAATCGATCCATCTCATCAAGGATCTTCCTCTCCTGCACCGTCCCTCCACTCTCCCAAACATGATGTCCCTTTCCAAGGACCAGTCCCTCCTTGCAACATGCCAAAGTATGTCAGTTGAAGCTTCAGAATCCTTGACTCCAGGGAACATTGTGGCTTCACCCTCTCCAGGACAAACCTGTTTGTTCTCCTAGCAGTTCATGGTATATTCAACACTATATTATAGGGGGAGAAAAACAATATTGAGTTTCATAGAATCTTGATTGATTTCTTGTCTTAGATTTCTTTCTCTTCTCTGCTCCATAGACCTCTGCTATGACCTAGATAAAGTTGGTCCATCTTTTACAATGCCATAGTTAACCATAAGAATCCGGTGTATCTTCGAGATGAAAAGAATATTTTTCTTCTTTCCTCGAAGATCCTTAAGTTTGTTTATTTGCTTGCTTTTTTAAGTCCTTGAATTTAGCGATAGACGTAGCCAAGTCATCAAGGGAAAAACTAGGGTAAACTTCGAGGCACTAATCTGTAGACCATCAATTATAACTCAAAATGTGCAATTAACAGAGGCTAAACTAGATGACTGGGCGCTAATAAAAAGGAAATCATTCTTATGCCCTTAAAAATCTCATCCAAAAGAGTAAAAAAAAAGAGAGATTCTACAAATTGGGAGAAAAAAAATTAGGTAATGACATATTTGATAAGGGATTTATCTTTTTTAAAATTTATAGAAAAAAACCCCAACACTTCAACAAGAAAAATACAAAAAAACCCAATTAAAAATGGGCAGAGAACAGATAGGCACTTCACCAAAGAAGGCGTTCAGAAGACCAATAAATACATACACACAGAAATGCTCAGAATCATTAGCTATTAAGGGAGAGCAAATAAAAATGAGATATCATTTTACATCAACAAAAATAGCAATGTACAATAAAACAGGAAATAAAAAATGTGGAGAACTTTAAACTCTGTACACTATTAGTGGAAGGTAAAACGGTACAATCTCTATAGATAGCAGTTTGACATTTCCATAGAAACTTTGATTCTGCAATCTCACTACTAGTTATATATTCCAAAATATAATAGCTAGAACAAAACCTGACATATACCCTCGTATGTTTATTGTAGCATTATTTATAAGAGCAAAGAGTTGGTAAAGTCACACAATGGAGTATCATGAATCACTAAAAAATGACCAAGAATTTGCGAAATACTGTACAACATGGATGAATCTAGAAGAAATGATATTGAATGTCAGTTGCAAAAGGACAATATAAAAAACTAAAGGAAAGTTTACATACAGAGAAAATCAATCTTGGTGGATTAACAAAAATGAGAAGGGAATAAAAGTAAAGAAAATTGGGTGAAAAAAGGCAATATACAATAAGGACTTGGTTGGATGTAATAATAATACTAATCAATTGCAATTAATGTTATAAAATGCTCATGTGTGATTGAATGAAAAACCATTAATTTGTGAGCTTTAACTCAAATAAAAGAAATAATAAAAATAATTTTGAAAGACATTTAATTTAGCAGTAGCAATGTCTGTGCAGCAGTGTGAAATCTAGCTAAAGAATTAAAAAATGTAGTAGAGGAATTAGCCAAGTCTCACTCCTAGATTGGTTAGCTTGCTCCTTTTGACCTGTTCCTTGGATTCCAAGTAATTTCTTACTCAACAGCCCTAACCTCACCCTCCTAACCAGGCTCCAGGTGGTAATAGTCACCTGGGCCAAGAATTCGTGGCTGACTCTTCCTCAGGAATCTTACCCAACATTTCTTTATCAAGTCTTTCTTGTGCAGGCTCTTTCTGTCTTCAAGAAAATTCCCCCCAAGGTGCTCTTTACTCTTCTTTAACTGACTTGCATTTAGCCAGGTTTGCATTCCTTTTAGCTGTTTCTGTAATCCCACAATCTCTGTCAAGTCATATGTTGTCTCCTCTTGCTGTTTCAAGCTTTCCTCATACCAGGTACTTTTGCTTCATTGCCCTTACTCAGTTTTCTGAATCCTGAGTTTGTGGAGGTTTCAGGTCCATGTAAGCTTCACATTGACCTCAAACCTCTATCAAGGGTAAGAAAGACATGTACTCTTTAGGATGTTTAAATGTCCCTTCTTGGAGTGTTTCTTGAAGACATAGATGATAAAGCTTCATCTCACATACTTTGGGCATGTTGCTAGGAGAGGCTATTCCTTGGAGAGGGACATCATGCTTGGAAAGGTGGAGGGATAGCAAAAGAGAGAAAGACCCTAAACCAGGTGAATTGACCCAGCAGCTGCAGCAATGAGCTCCAGCGTGTCAGAGCTTGTGAGGATGGCACAGTGTAGGACAGGGTCTATATTTGTTGCTCATAGGGTTGCTATGAGTCATACTCAACTTGGCCACACCTAATACCACCACCACCAATGTCCCTCCAGTCTGTCATGGGGCCTATAGATAAGAAGGACTCAGCTAATTATTTTTGAGAGTATATTGTCATATTCTTCCTTGATCTCATTTAAAAAAAATATCTAAAAGCAAGGCTTTTGTTTTATTTTCTTCTCTTTTCTAAGGTCCTGAGTCAGTACTTGGCACATTTTTTTTTCCAGTTGTCATTGAGGTGATTTGGACTCATGGTGACCTCAATGAGCCTCAGAATAGAACTGTGCCCCACAGATTTTTCTATGGCTGATTTTTGAAGGTAGTAGATCTTTTCTCTTGAGGCACTTCTGGCTACTTGAGTTTGAATCACCAAACTTCCTATTAATAGCTGAACATTTAATTATGTGTGCCACCTAAAGCCTCTACTTAGAAATAAGAGGCACTCAAGAAGTATTAGTCAATGAATTAATGAGCAGTTGTCCCAGAAAAAAGGTCATTAAGACCCTGGTACTAGTTCCTGGAAATCTTACACTCTTTGTCTCTTGAATCTCTCCATAGAAGTATTAGCATATATGAAGACGACATGTATGTTTTATATATCTTTACTTGTGTATGATTGGGTCACTCCACCACTGGTCTGTCACTTTGCTATACTAGGGTGGCTTGAGTGTTAGGGAGATACTGTTAACTATAAACTTCAAATTCTAACAGGATCATCCTGGGGGACACATTTCAAAAGGATCCAGTACAGTCTATCCCTGGTAGAAATGACCAGTAAAAACCTTAAGAAGAACAGTGGAACATTGTTGAATATACTAACAGAAGATGAACTCCTCTAGGGATTGTGGAGATGGCTCAGAACTATGCAGGATTTCACTTTGAGTTGTATTGCTAATTGCTATGAGTTGAAACTGACTGGGTGGCACCTAATAAAAATAATAATATGATAAGTCATTCTGCAATGGGAGGTGGGGATTATTTCCTTCTCCATGTCCCACCCACTCCTCCTCTCCACTGCAAATGCATCCTTAAAATCTTGTCAGACTAAGGCAGAATAAACCTTCCAAGTTTACAGGGTATCTATAATGGACTGAGTTCCCCCCTGATAAAACCCCAAAATTGTGTGTTATTGTACTATGGTAGCATTGTTGTTGTTATGTACCATACAGTCAGAATCAACTCATAGTTGATCCTCCAAGTGGATTTTCAGAGGCAATAAATTGCATGGGTGGATTAATATTACAAACCTGTGTTGGCAACACAATCTTTCACTATCAAGCCACCAGATCTTATTGTGCTACTAAACAAAAGGTTGGCAGTTTGATCCCACCAGCTGCTGTGAGGGAGAAAGATAAGACAATCTGCTTCCACTAGGATTACAGCTTTAGATGCCCAATGGAGGATCACCATGAGTTAGAATCAACTCAATAACAGTTTTCTGTCAATGTACTATTCTAGCTGGTTTTGGATGATCTTCACTAATATTTTGCTTGGATGTGATATCGGTGATATTGTTTGATGATTTCCACGTTCTGTTGGATCACCTTTCTTGGGAATGGGAACAGATACAGATCTCTTCCAGTCAGTCAGTCAGGTAGATGTCTTTCAGATTTACTGGTACAGGCTAGTACTGGACTGCATCTGTCCTTTGAAACATGTCAAGTAGTATCTCATGGATTCCTGGGCCTTATTTTTTTCCAATGCTTTCAATGGAACTTGAACTTCATCCCTCATTATGATGGAATCTTTATAATTTGCTACTTCCAGAAATATATCAGTGTTGGCCAATTCTTTTTGGTCGTGTGATTCTGTGTATTCCTCCCATCTTTAGATACTTTCTGAATCACTCAAAATTTGGCCATAACATCTCTCAATATTGTTAACACAGGCTTAAATTTAGTTTTCAGGGATTTTTTCCAGCTTGATAATGCTAAGCAAGTTCTTCCCTTTGCATTCTCCAACTCTAATTCTTTGTACTTTCCTTTATAACAGCTTTGTTTTCTTGAGCTGCCCTTTGAAATCTTCTATAATCTCCTTGAGTTTGGCATCTCTTCCCTTTGTTTTGGCTTCTCAACAGTCTAGGGCAATTTTTGGAGTGTCTTCTGACACCCATCTTAGTCTTTTACTTTCTTCTCTGTAATGACTTTTTGCTTTCTTTATGGATAATGTATTTGATGTCATCTCACAAGTCACCTGATCTTTGATCATTAGTGTTCACTGTCTCAAACCTGTTCTTGAGATGGCTTTAAAATTCAGGTCAGATAGACTCAAGGTCATATTTTGGTCCTTGAAGACTTGTTTTCATTTTCTTCACCTTCAGCTTACACATGAGTAATTGATGGCCTGTTCCATGGTAAGCACTTGATATTGATCTTCGCCAATGATTCTATACACAAAAATAGTCAATCTGATTACTGTGCAGATCATCAAGTCTGAAGTTGTTGTTTGTATAATTAAAAAAAACCCTATTTTTTATTAATAAATCATGCATGTATACAATGTAATCTATCTCCAGCCTCATTTCTGTCAATAAGTGCACAACTTTTGACTACCATTCTTTCTACTTTGTTTCCAACTTTTTAATTCCAGTCACCAATTATCACAGATGCATCTTGACTTCATGTTTGGCCAATTTCAGACTGCAAATGCTGGTAGAATTCTTCAATTTCCTCATGTTTGCCCTTAACTGTTGGTGTGTATATTTGATTAAGAGTTGTATTAACAGGTCTTCCTTGTACAGGTATGGATACTATCTTATCACTGACAGCATTGGACTTCAAGATTGATTTTGTCTTTTTAACTATGAATATGAATGTAACATCAGTCTTCTTGTTGACTTCAGATGAGTCTTGGTTAAAAGCAGAGGGCTCAGTTTGTGCTTTATTGACTATGCAAAATCATTTACTTTTGTGGATCATAGAAACCATGGCTAACATTGAGGAGAAGGTAAATTCCAGAATATTTAAGTGTGCTAATATGGAATCTAAGTGTAGACCAAGAAGCTGTTGACTGAACAGAATGAAGGAACATTGCATGGTTTAAAATTGAGAAAGGCCTGCATCAAGGCAATATCCAGTCCTCATATGAGAAGCAAGACTTTAAGAAGAGGCATGTGGTATCAGGATTGGAGGAAGACTCATCAATAACCTGCTTATGTAGATGACACAACCTCTCTTGCTGAAAGTGAGGAAGATTTGAAATACTTGTTGCAGAAGATCAAAGACTGCAACAACCAGGGGTGCTTCTTATAGGCAAAAGTAGTGAAGCTTCATCTAACATATTTTGGGCATGTTTTTTGGAATGGCTATTCCTTGAAAAAAGACATCATGCTTGGAAAGGTCAGGGGGAGCCAAAGAGACAAACCCTCAATGGGATGAAAGGACAGTGGCTGCAGTAATGAGATCAACTCTATCTGAAACGATAAGGATTATGCAGGACAGGACAGGGTCACATCTGTTGTTCATTGGGTTGCTGTGAGTCTTACTTGATGGCACTTAACAGCAACTATGGGAGTAGATTTTGGTGTGGTTATGATATAATCAGTTGTTACAACCTCATTTGGGATGATAAATTGTCTTTGTTATGTTAAGAACACAAAGTTTGTGTGGAGTTCATTTTGAGTCAGTATATTTTGAGATTGGATTAAATAAGAGAGCAGTGGAGCTCTGGTGGCCTAGTGGATAAGGAGTTGCACTTCCAACTCACAGGTAGGCAGCTTGAACCCATCACTTGCTCCATGGAAGAAAGATGAGCAATCTCTTCCCATATAATTTACAGCCTATCTAAGTCTGCGAGTCAGCTTATGAAAGGTTATGAGTCAGCTAGGTAGTCAACTCTGAGATGGTTCCAACTTGATGGTACACAACGACAACAACAAAAACCAAGGAAGCAAAACTGGGTGGACAAGATGTCAGGACCCATGAAGACCACCCAGTCACAGAAACTCAAGGGACAAGGGCCTGCTTCCAGAATTTATAAAGAGAAAGAAGTTTTCCCATAAAGCCAGGGCCCTGTTTTACACTTCCAGCCTCTAAAACTGTGACAAAAGTATTTCTCTTTTTATAAATCTTCAACCTGCGGTATTTCTGTTATAGCAGCACCGGATAACTAGGACAGAATTTGACAGTGCTGAAGCCAGTTGGCTGAACATCCTTCAGCGAGGATGGAGTGTGACAGGGCTGATGGATGGCCCCTCAGAGCCAGCCAATGGTGATTTGTTGTGATGAATTTGCTTTAGTTGTTGGAAAGCAAGGAACCGCAGTCCTGTTGGTATCATGGGAGCACTTTTCTCTGTTTCTGAAAAAGGGGTTCATTGTTCACATGTAAGTCATTTATACAACTTGCTGTAGTTCTCGCCTGATTCGTAGCTACTGGCAGGGAGAGAACTCATCTTCCAGGAGATTGTGAGGATGATGCAAGACTAGGCAGTGTTTAGTTTTGTGTAAATGTATGAGAACCGATTTGATAGCACCTAACGGGAACTAACAGAGTCCTCAGACCAACCACTTTCTATAGGCTTGATTGCCTTTGCTGTTGCAATCACATAGGTGATATTGAAATATCTTCTTAAATACTAGTATGTTAAATTAATCATTCTTCACCTCCAGCAGGAGGCTGTGGTGAGGTGAAGTGATTCTGACCTATACTTAGCTATGGGGAGTGCAAAATTTATAATAGCATTTCAGTACCCTAAGATGAAAGGTACCCTCTAAATGTGAACTGTCATTATTGCTTGACAGTGAAATGGAAAATTGACACAACACAATAGTGCTTAACTTTGTTGCTTTGAAAATATTAATTGGCCTTTCTAATGACATAGTACAATTGTTAAGTTTAATTGAGAATAATTGGTCAATATAAAAATAAAGCAAACCCAAACCCCTGTTGCTGTCTAGTTGATCATGACTCATGCGAAGTCTTTAGGATCAAATTGCAGTGCCCCATAGGGGTTCTGAGGCTGTAGTCTGGAGAAGCACACCCTCAAGCCTCTCCCCTGCAGGGCAACTGGTGAGTTTCAATGTCAGGCTTTCCATTTGCATCAGCGTGCCCCCCTCTGCGCCACCAGTGTAAACTGGCACTCAGGAAAATACCTGAAGTAACTGGTAAGCAAAACATGGAAAATTAAGATTGCACTAGGTTAAAAGATCAATTAAGTAGAAGAAAGCTAATCCATCTACTCTTTCTCAGTGGGTAAACATTAAAGTGAATTGTGAGATTCAAGCAAACCTGTAATTATTGTAGAATACAATGGTTGATAAGAGCAAGAAACTTCAGACTTAGCGCAGGCATCCCTATTGGAGCTCTCCATCAAAATCTTTTCTCCGGCTTTGCAAATGCTATTTTGACATTATTTCCATGGAATAAATCAAATGCGTCAACCACCCTTGTTGTGGGGAAAAGAGGTTTCAGCTTTAGAAAACACTTTTTGTTGTTGTTGTTGTCATTGTAGGCTCTCTGACTAACAAAGCTCTGAGACTTTTTTTTTTTTTTTTTAAAGAAAGAAGAAAGGAGGGGGGAACGTGAGCTGGAGATTGTGGCAAGCTTTACAAATTGGCACAGCCTTATCAACAGCATTTCATGGTTTTCTGGAATCCTTTCAAAGGAGATTTTCCTTTGTATGAGACGTGTAAGCTTTATATTATTTAAAGCTATATTTTAGAGTTTATGAAAATTGCTTTTTAGTTTCCCAGACTCTTAAAGCATCCATAGTGATGTTTATGTCTTGTGAATTTATCTCTTTGCTAATGTGACTTGCTGTGGATTTCAGCTCTACATTTTGCCTTTCCCCTCCTTTCTGCTTTCTTTTCTTTGTGGTCCTGCCACATTAGAAGATTCGTAGGTGTGTCACTCAGGGCTCCTATTAACCTTCTCTCTCTGCTTAAGTAAGAACTGACCTCAGGGGTGCTGCTTTCTTGGCATTCTTCATTGAAAGAAAATGAATGCCAAACCTATGATCAGGGACAGGTTTTTGTGGCATAAAGGGGTTGTCCTTTTCACTTAGCACAGGCAGAAAATTAGGTACTGATTTTTCTTTTCCTGATGCTATGGTCCAAGGAGGGACTAGTCCTTGGAAAGGGTCATCATACTTGGGAGAGGGGAGGCGGTAGCACAAGAGAGGAAGACCCTTGATGAGATGCATTGACTCAGTGACTGCGGTAATGCAGATATGTGTGTCAGGGACAATAAGATTGGCTCAGGATAGAGCAGCGTTCAGAGCTGTTGTACATAGGGTCTCTATAAGTTACAAGTGACTCAAAGCACATAGCAATAACAAACCAAGGAACATATGGACTGACAAAAGAACAAACAAGTCTCCCAGCGTGCTCCTTAAGGCAAGAATGGTAAAACTTCATCTCATATACTTTGGGTATGTTGTCAGGAGGGACTGGTCCTTGGGTAAAGACATCATGGTGAGAAAGGTGGAGGATCACAGTAAGAGAGGAAGACCCTCAACAAGATATATAAGCACAGTGTGTGTAAGAATGGACTTGAGCATATCAGAGATCGTGAAGACAGTGTGGGCTAAAGCAAGGCTCAGATCTGTTGTTCATATTGTTTTATGAGTTGTAGTCAACTCAATAGCATACGGCAATAATGACAATGGTTCAAGAAGCCCTGGTGGGACAGAGGTCAAGTGCTTGACTGCTTACTGAAGGGTTAGCTGTCTGGATCCTCTAGCCACTCTGTGGGAAAAAGATGTGGCAGTCTGCTGTTGTAAAGATGCCAACCTTGGAAATCCTCTGGGCAGTCCTCCCCTGGCCTATAGAGTTCTTATGAGTCAGCATTGACTTAGTGACAGTGGGTTTGATTATTGAATCTAGAGTCCTTGGAGTCATTTGCAAATGGTTAATGCACTCAGTCGCTAATAGAAAAGCTAGAAATTAACTAGCACCAAGAGGTAATGATGATCGAATTCTGAAAGATAGTTGTTGTTATGTGCTGTTGAGTTGCTTGCTACTCATGGTGACCCTATGTTCAACAGCCCTGAAACTTGCTCTATCCCTTGCCAATCTTATCACCTCTGCCACTCTTTTGCCCATTACCCCAGTCACTGAATCAATCCATCTCATTGAGGGCCTTCTTTTCTTGTGATGTCCCTCCACCCTGCCAACCATGACGTCCCTCTCCAAGGACTGGTCCTTCCTTGCAACATGTCCAAAGTATGTCAGAAGAAGCTTCAGAATCCTTGCCTCCAAGGAACAGCGTGGTTGTACCCTTTTTAGAACGAACCCATTAGCTCTCTTAGATTAGCACAATGTTACTCTGAAGCACATAGGTCATCATGAGTAAAAGTCAACTTGAGGATAACAGGTAAAGGGAAAGCAAAGCCCTCAGCCATTTGACTCTTTGCTGCAGAGTTCCTGGGAGCAAGCACTGAGTCAGGAGTTGTTTCTAGGATTTGCACCTGGGAACATGCACTGTTACTTTAGCACCCACATGACAAATCCTGTTAAAGAATGGAATTCAAACCAACCATCTCTTTCCAGTTAAAATACACAAAATCTCAAGTCTAGAGAATGACTTTTTTTTTTTTCTAACAAGATTTGGGCTTGTAGAGTCGTGGATTATATCCCTTTTCTCCTAAAGGTTGCAAGTCATTTTCAAGAATGTGTAAAGTTCAAGACATTTATTTAGTTTTTATCACTATCCTAAAAAATCATTCTGATGCTAAACAGGTCCTAAACAGTGGGTGACTGTAACTTTTTTTTTTAAACTAACTTTTTAATGGAAGTTTTTAAAGGAATAGCATGAATAAAAGAACTATGTTTCTTTAAAATACAAGATACACATGCCCTGGTTCCTGCTTTGCCCCTGACAAGCTGAGAGACTATATGGACAAATCATTTAATCTTCAGTTTCTTTTGCTGTTGTTAGGAGCTGTCCAAGTCAAGTACATCTCGGAGAGACCCTATGAACAACAGACCTGAACCCTGTCACATCCTCATCATCTCTGACACACTTAAGCCTACTGTTGCTATGACCTTGTTAATCCGTCTCTTTTGAAGGTCTCCTTCTCCTTTGCAGACACCCCTCATCTTTCCTAGATGATAAGCCTCTCATAACAGCATGCCCAAAGTACGTGAGTTGAAGCATCATCATCCTTGGCTCCAAGGAGCGCTCTGGCTGTAACTTCTCCAAGACATATGTGTTTGGTTTTTTGGTGGCTCATGGGATATTCAGTGTTACTCTCCAACACCATAACATAACTTCTGTTATCTTAATCATAGTCCAGCTCTCAGCAACATAACAAGTGATTGAGAATACCATGGCCTGAATTAGGCATGCCTTAGTCTTCAAATTGACATCATTGCTCCTGGATGATTGTTTGGGGAGGTCCCTGATAGTGGAATTTATCAATGCAATACCAAGGGTATTGTAGATCCAAGTAAGGTGAAATAATTGACTATTTCAATCTTTTTTTTTTCTCTCTATCATAATGTTGCTTATTGGTCCAGTGGTGAGGACTTTAGTCTTCTTGATGTTGAGATGCAATCCGTGTTGAAGGCTGGAGTCTTTGATCTTCTGCAGTAAATGTTTCATTCCTTCTCACTTTGAGGAAGCGGTGTTTTGTCATCTGCATAATGTAAATTGTTTAAAAGTGTTCCTCCTATCCTGATGCCACATTCTTCTTCCAATAATACAGCTTCACAAATGATTTGTTCAGTATTCAGACTGAACGGGTATCCAGGAAGAATAAAATTCTGCCCTGATGCATACCATACCTGATTTTAAACCATGCAGTGTTTCATTGCTCCATTCAGACAATATCTTCTTGGTCTAGGTATAGGTTTTGTATGAGCATAATTGTTATGGGATTCCCATTCTTTTCAAGGCTATCCTTAAATTGTTTTGATCCACACAGTCAAAAGCTTTCGCATAGTAAATAAAACTCAAATAGACATTCTTCTGGCATTCTCTGATTTTAGCCAAGATCCATTTGGCATCAGTAAAAATATCCCTGGTGCCATGGACTCTTCTAAACCTAACATGAATTTCTGACAGTTCTCTTCTCAATGCACTGTTCTAGCTGTTTTTGGATATTCTTCAGCAATATTTTGTTTGCATGAGATGTCAATGATATTGTTTGATAATTTCCACATTCTGTTGGATTACCTTTCTTGGGAATAGGAACAAATATGGATCTTTCTAGTCAGCTGGATAAGCAGCTGTCTTCCAAATTTCCTATCATAGACTGGTGAGTATATCCAGGGCTGCATCTGTTACTTGAAACATATCAATTGATAGTCTATTGAATCCTGGGGCTTTATTTTTTGCCAGCGCCTTACATGCAGCTTGAACTTCTTCCTTCATTGACTCTTGTTCATATAGTACTTCCTGAAATTTTCAGTGCTAATCAATTCCTTTGGGTAGAGTAAGACTCTACCAAACTCTACCAGACTCTAGAGTCCTTCCATCTTCTATTGATGATTCCTAGATCATTCAAAATTTTTGAATCTCTGGTGGCCTAGTGGTAAGAAGTTGCACTGCAATCCTGAAGGCTTGAATCCACCATCTGCTCCATTGGAAAAGGATGGGCAGTCTCCTCCTATGCAATTAACTGCCTCTGAAAACCTACCAGAGGGTCAGCTATGGGTCAGTTTCGACTCGACAGTACTCAACAACAGCAACTGGTGCAAATAGTGAAAGTGCTTGACTGCTGAGAGGTTGATGAAATCAGTTCATCCAGAGTTATCTCAGGAAGAATACCTGGCCATCTTCTTCTGAAATGTTAGCCTTTGGGCTAACCAGGGATCACCAGAAGTCAGAAATGACTTGATGATTGTTTTTGTTTGTTTCTTGTTTTTTTCCTATAAAGTAACAATCAAGATGTTCCTGTTATATCTAGAAACCTAACTCATTGCTGTTGATTCGGAACTGACTCATAGCTGACCTCTAGAATGTTTTTAGAGGCTGTAAGTGGCATGGGAGGAGATTGTCGATCTTTCTCCTGTGGAGTGTTGGTGAACTTGAACTACCTGCTTTTTTGTGGGTTGGCTGCAAACCTTTTTACCCACTTAGGCCATCCGAGGCTCTCTCACATACCTGCTCCTGCACATATTAACTCAACTGATCAGCATCTTGTAGGAACCAGCTGATAGCTGGCCCTCCAGTTGATTTTCAGAAGCAAAGGCTGTAAATTGCAGAGGAGGAAGTGATTGTCCATCTCTCTATTCCATGGAGCAGCTGGGTGATTTCAACTTCTTGCTTTTCAGGTTGTCAGAGCAATCCACTAGAGCTCCCCTAAGTTGTCCTGTCCTGCGTGTGTGTGTGTGTGTGTGTGTGTGTGTTGGGGGGGGGTTTGCATGCATGCACACGTGCACTCTGGTACATGACTGCTAACTGAACTGTCAGATATTCAAACTTCCCATGAGCTATGAGCTTCTGTAAGGATTATAGCCCAAGAGACCTAAAAGGGCAGTTCCATTTTGTCATATAGGGTTTCTGTGGGTCAGGATTGATCAATTGTACACAACTACATAGATATTGGTAATAATTTGGGTTTTTTAGATCAAGGTGATATATTTTAGGGAATTTTCAGTACCTTTATTGCTAAAGAAGAGTGAACGAAAGGGAACTTATCTTGGAACTGACTAAAAAACAATAAAAGCCTGAAGAGATATGGGAGGTTGAGCTAAGAACTTGGAGAGAGGAAAGTGCTTCATAAACTGCAGCAGAGCCTTTCTTGATAGGAAAGAGCCTGGTGCATTAGAAGTGATATTAAAAAAAAAAAGTATTTGCTAAGTATGGCATTAGGATGGATGTGTGTGCCAATGAATAAACTTTTTTTAATTATGAGAGAAATTAGTTACTGTTTTAATTACTTAGAAAGTGATTATATTGAAGCGTTGCCCGACCCCTCCCCCTCCCTTGGGTTGCTTGAGCAATTTACTGCGATCAAGAACATATTCACAGAGAACAGTTTCTTTTAAAAAACAAAACGCACTTTCAGGAAAACTAAATTCCTGCTCCTCTCTTGCATGACAAATACCCAGGCCAGTCAACGAAAATCTTGCCTGAACCTCATCTCAAATGTTGGGATGAAAGGTGAATTTCAATATTTGTGTGAAGCTCTTTGGAGCGCCAGGAAAATGATCAATAAAAACAATGTTTATTTCAGCTATTGTTTGAATTCCTAATCAGGGATATTTGACACATCTACTGATTTAATTGAAATCCAAGATGCTAGAAAGACTTGTTAGATATCATGGAATTATAGAATGTGTGCTTTAAGGCAGTTTCTATGACTTCCATTCAAGGACAGAGAAAACAGTCATATATAAACATATCTATATAGAGAATTAGGGAGCCCTGGTGGCCTTAGTGGGAAGAAGCTGTGCTGCAATCCAGAAAGCACATAGTTTGACACCACCAGCTGCTCTGGGAAAGAAGGATTAACTATGTCTGAAAACCAGCCAGAGGCCAGAGGGTCAGCTAGGGGTTGGTTCCAACTCAGTGGCACAAGACACCAGATAAATAGGGAGCTCTGGAGAGAGGTGCAATCAGTAAGTTTTGCTGCTATCTTAAAGGTGGAGCTTCCTTGGCAGTTAGAATCCACCAGTGACTCTGTAGGAGACAAATGGGCAACCTCCTCCTGTGTGATTTTACATCCCAAGAAACTCAGTGGATAGTAGCAATGGGCTGGTTCTAACTTGACGACAGTGAGATGAGTTATGCAGTTATAGATACAGCCAGGCTCTGAATTACAAATGAGTTCCATTCCAAGTTTATCTTTAAGTTGCATTTGTGTAAGTTAGGAGTGGTAGACATGGTTTGTATCTACATCAGTTAGTTCAGTGTTTATCTTAGTACATTCACCCACTGCTCCTTAGTGCTGTAGGTTCCAAAGACCATGCTGTTTGTGAACAAATGGTGTTGTGTGAAAATGGAGCATGACTGTATTAGATTACTGAATGCAGGATATCTACATCATTACATCACTACCAACTCAGTGAGAATCATGGCCCAGCCAAGCTGACACATGACCTCAACTGTTCCAGCCAGCATTACTATAAAAAAAAAAATAAAGTTTTTCTTCTACTGGTTTACTTACGAAGTTTATATACACTGTTTTTCATGTCAGATCTTTCCCTGTACCTACCCCTCCCTCCACCCATCAAACTGTGTGACCCTATGATTAACCTCCACTCATGAACTCTACACTTCTCACTCCCTAACCCCCCAGCCCTCGCCCATCCTCACCCCTCTTCTCCCACCCTCCCTCCCTTGGATCCTCATACATGTTCTATAAGAATGGTTTTATACAGTATTAGTCCTTTTGGAACTGAGTTAGTTCCCTTAGGATAATGCTCTCCAATGCCTCCCAAGTTAGGCAGTGACCTACAAAATTATTTTTCCTGCATGCTGTGTAGTATTCCATCATATGAATGTACTATAATTTCTCAATCCATTTGATTGTGGTTGGACTTTTGGGCAGTTTCCACGTTCTTCCTATGGTGAACAATGCTACTGTGAACATTGGTGTACAAATCTCCATTTGTGCTTTAGTTCTCATTCTCTTGGGGTATATTCTAAGCAGTGGAGCCAGCATTACTTTGCCTCACACTTCGATATTCTTTATTGCCAAATGAATACCATTACTGTGAAAAATAGTCAAATAGTAGATTTTTAAAATTACTGTCACAAATGCAAAATGTTGGATAAGAAAACAGTCAATAAAGGAGCAATAGTTGCAGCATATAAAAAGCATATAATAAAGTTCCTTTCTATGCATAAAAACCATTAAGGAAATACTTTCAGATCTACTAACAGTGTTTAACATATTGTTGTTGTTGTTGTTCGGTGCCATCAATTCTACTATAACTCATAGTGAGCTCTTGAACAGCCATACCCTGTACCTTCCTCACCTCTGTCACACTCAAGCCCATTGTGGTTGTCATTGCATCAGTTCATCTCCTTGAGGGTCTCCCTCTCTTTCTTTCCCCTCTACCTTTCTCAGTATGATCTTTCTCTCCGAGGATTGATTCCTCTTGAAAAGATGCCCAAAGTGAGATGATATTTTATCATCTTTGCCTCTAAGAAACCCCTCTAATTGAACTTCCTGCAAGACAGATTTATTTGTTCTTTGGCAGTCCATGTGATATTCAATACTTTTGCCCACACCACAATTAAAAAATAGCAATTTTTCTTCAGTCTTTCTTATTCATTGTCCAACTTTGAGATGCACAGGAAACAATTGAAAAATGCCATGGCTTGGATTAGGTACACATTAGTCTTTAAATTGACACCTTTGCTTATTAGAACTTTAGATAAGTCCTTGTCAGTGGCATTTCTTAATGCAACATGTCTTTTGAGTTATTGACAGTTCCTATCATGGGTTATGACTGTGAATCCAAGTCAAAGGAAAAGTTCAGGTTTTTCTCCACTCATCATGAGGTTGCCTATTTGTCTAATAATGGTGCAGATTTTTGTTTTCTGGATGTATTGATTTATTCCTTATTGAAGTTGTAGTCTCGGATCTCCTGCAGTAAGTACTTCAAATCTTCTCCACTTTCTGCATACAAGATTGTATCATCTCTGTGTTGTATCATCCAATCTGATGTCGCATTCTTCATATAGTCTAGTTTCTTGAATTGCTTTTCCTTAAAGAGAATGAATCCTTAACATAATAGTACAGTAAGAGTACTAGTAAAGTTTTGATGCACATCACAGTGTTGAGCTTGTTTGTTATTAAGACATTGTTTATCCCTCAAATGTTTAAGAAATAGAAATGATTTTACAGGAGTTGGTTTATAATTACTGACTGAATTGAAGCAAGAAATATGTAACCGGAAGAGTGCTTACTATACTATATATATATGTATATGTATTTATTTACTATATATACTATAGTTTGCTATTTAGGCTCTAAATCTTTTTCCTCCTTCCCTATTTCCTCCCAGAAACTGTTATTGACCCAACCATTCCAATTCACCCTGAAAACTCAAATCCATCCATTGCCCCAGTCAGTGTTGCCTTGAAGGTCGTGAGGTAAATAATTAGGTTATTAAAAAACAAATGCAACTTCCTGAAAATTCCAAGGAAAAATTCCTCATGTGGCCCAAACAGAAGTGTAAGAGGCCAAGAGGTCAATCAGGAATTTCTCAATTAGGTTGTCAAATATTTTGTGACAGAGAGTGGACCCCTTAAGACATGTTACCCACAATGGAAGTTTTTTGGCCATTTTGCTATTCATGAACCTGGGAGGGTTTTAGAAGAGCTAAGAGCTAAATACAAGGATTTTGGCTTTCTAATGTAAACACTGTTATCATTTGGAAATCAATTAGCTCCTTGCATGAAAGAATGAGAAGACACTAGTCTTCTGAACTGCTATTGTGAACTGGGACTATTTGCTTTAATTAAGAGGAGACAGAGTGGATTATTGTCTCAAGCTAAGGAATTGGGAAGAGTCAGAAAATTACACTCTACCCTTGTCAACAACAAAGCCCAGGCAAGAGATAGGCTCTGCATCTGAAGAGTCCAAAGCAAATTAGCTTTTAGTCTGGAAATTCTCTGAGTTAAAAAACACCAACAACTAGGGGGGGGGGTAGAATGTAAAAGCAGTGGTCCTTCTAAAGCATTAGGTTCTCCTTGAGAACTACCCTCTTTCTACCTAATGAAGATCTATGTAATTAGCTTTTTCTCTTCCTTTTTTTAATCTACTTGTCAGCAGTTTAAAATTTATGCCAAAAAAGAAATTTCAAATTGGACCTTCAGTGCAAAACTACTAGTAAAATTAATGTGAAACTATTGCACTAACATGTGAATAGAAATTATAATAACTTCTTTGGTTGGAAAAAAATATTTTTATAAAGTAACGATTTATCTTGTTTTCTGAGAGCGTGTCTTTGTCCTCCTCTCTTAAAGGGACTCTCCTATTTTAAACCAGGAGTAACAATTACTTTTCTCATTCCTTCCTTCCTTCCTTCATTTAGATAATACATATTAGAGGTCAAATGGGGCAAAGGGCTAATGTGCCCAGCTGATAGCAGAAACATTAGAGGTTCTCAGAAAAAAAGCCAGATGACAACAGAAGGTTAAAAATAGCCACTGAAAACCCTTATGCAGTGCTTATTCTAGTTTAACACTCAAAGGATAGCCGTGAATTAGAGTCCGTTTGATCACAACTGATTTATGTATCTCAATCCTGGCTTGTAGGAGATCCATGGTAATAAGAGTCAATTTTTTTCCCCTTGAGGAAAAAAAAGAAAATTGATTATGGGATGTTTTGAATGATTGTCTTGGAGAAGAGTACTGACTATCTCACAGACTACTAGAAGAACAAATAACTCTGTTCTGGAGAAGTGCTACCAAGGTGCATCTCAGCGATAAAGATGGTGAAACTACAGCTCACACACTTTGGGCATGTTGCCAGGAGGAGCCAGATCTTGGAAAAAGACATTATGTTTGGGAAGGTGGGAGGCCGAATGATGAGAGGAAGACCCTCCAACAAGATGGTTGTGCATAGTGACTACAGCAATGGGCTGGGGCATGACAGAGGGTATGACAATGGTGTAGAAAAGGGCAGGCTTCAGATCTGTTGTTCACAGGGTCACTATGTGTTGTAGTTAACTTGATAGTCCCTAAAAGTAACAATAGAAACAACAACAACGTGCTGGCTAGAGGAGAAGTGGCTTGCTTTTGGGAGCCTGAGGGAGAGTTTAAATCATAAAGAAGAAGAAGGAGGGTCTTCCTGGCAGAAGAAAACGTGGGCAAAGGCATAAGGTGAGAGATGTCAGAGCACGGGGAGACTGCCAATGGAGAAGTCGATATGAGAGAAAACTGTAGAGAGAAGAGCAGGAGTTGGATATGGTAGGTTTTCAATTGGTAACCTCACATCTTATTCTAAGAACTCAGGGAGCCACTGAAGCAAGCGAGTGCTGTGAATGGAGATATGTGCATGTTTGGAAGAGTTATTTTGGTAGCAAAGTATACATAATTTGGGAAGAGTACAACTGAGAGTCAAATTCTAAGTGGCTAGATTCATTCACATGACTTGATTGAGGTGGGAAGAAGAAAAGAGAATTAGGATCAAGAAAGAGAAATTGAACTGTTAGTTAGAAAGACAGGGGTAAAGAAGATGAGGGAGTCAGAAACCACTCTGGAAGTTCTGTCTGGGGCAACTGTGTCAATGGGAGAATTACCATTCTCTGAGAATGACCAGATAGGAAGTAAAGCAGATATACTTCACTGGGGTTAAATGCTTACAAAAGATGCATTGTTAGTACATTGAAGAGTCTTTGAGTGATACAAATGATTCATGGGCTCAGCTGTGAATCTAAAGGTTGATAGTTCAAATCCACCGAGACATGTGTGAGAAGCAAAGCTTGGTAGTCTACTTCTGAAAGATGAGTCCTTGGGAAGCTTACGAACATAGTTCTGCTCTGACACACACTGGGTGGCCACAGTTAGACTTGACTAGATAAAACCTGTTAATAAAAAGAAGGAAAAGTGTTACACTAGCACACATTGCTCCTTGTTTCATGTTTTGTTTGAAAAGAATTCCTGACATATAGAAAATAACTCCCGTCAATGCTCCTGAGCATAATAAATACCCTTGTCTCACAAGTAAACCTAATGATGCTTTAACTATTTCTGGGGAGGACTTCTTCACTGTTATTGGTTTCCCCACCCCTAATCCATTGTAGTCACATGGTTATGTAAAATAAAACAAGAATGTTGCAATGTTAAATTGCTGTGAAACTTTCTAAAGGCTTGGTCCAAATTTTTGTATGTGTCTTGCTGTGTTGACAGTTCTAACAAGGGTGCCAGCCCAGAGTTCTCTCAGCTTCTCTTTAGGCTTTTGCTTGAACCCCTGAATATGTTTTGCAGTTGCTTTTTAAGTGAGAATTGCACTCTTTCCCTGGATGTGATTACTCCCTGCCATCTAAGTTTGATCACAACCAAGAATTTACTGCTAGAAAGCATTTCTTCATCTAACATTTCCCTCAGGCTTTCCATTGTTTCCAAGAAGCAGGATGAGGTCCCATTTTCCTTTAAGAAAAACACAAAACTGAAAATTATTCTAGTCATATCCAAGAGAAGTCAGCCATGCTTTGCACAGTTAATCACCGCCTTCCTCCAGGATCTCGTAGCTCTCAGGAAAGATTTTGCTGCTGCTGTTGCGGCAACATCAAAATAGAGATTTTATAAAATGCTGCCATTTCTCTTGTTCATTTTAATGAATGCAGATTTTAGTCTTTCTGTGCCTATCCCTTTTTGCCTTTATTTTGCTTCATTAGTATGAAGCACATGCCTACAAATATTTTTCAGTGACTTTAAAAGTATTTGAGAAAGATAGGATAAATAATGGATATTGCATTAAAACAGGTGAGGGAGGAAACGGTTTAAAAGGGATATATGGTTAGATATTATTGTTATGACAGGAGTCCAGAATGAAGGTAGCATAGTGGAGTGGACTTGGGGGGAGGAATTGAATAACAGTGAAAGAATTTTTTCTTTTACTTTTCAAAAAAGAAAAGTGATTTGAGGGGGAGGGAGATTGATGGGCAGGGAGAAAAGTGCAACAAATGAATGAATGGAAATCCAAGGTCTGTAAACTTTCATTAAAATAAAATAAAAAGTATTTGATAACCTTTAATCCAAAAATCACTATGTCCAGGAACTTACCTTAAGAACATTATCTGAAAAGAAGAGCTAAACAATTGATAATGATTGAATGCCAACCTGAATATAATAATAATTATAATATAGTGGCAAAAATCTGAATATAAAACTTTATGGAAATGGTTAATAGGGCCCATTCACACAATGGACTGATACATAGCAATTTAAAATAATGGTGCTAAAAACAATAAAGAAATTAAAAAACAAATGTTAATAAGTGTTAAGTGAAGAAAACCACAGGTCAACCTAGGCAAACTTTTTTGCGGAAAGGAGATCGTATGTGTTGGTTGTTGGTCTGTCCTTGCCTTTTCCCTGCTTTGTTCTGTTTGATGTGGGGTGCTGACTCCATAAGTTTCAGTGTCAGTCAATTTTTAGCTGGCTTCTATAAGTGGGCCACTTAGGAGTTGTTTCTGACTCCATGGCAATGGCTTTGAGAGTTTTCCATCTGTGGTGCTGAAGAGTGATGGAAAGGAAGAAGCTGGAGTCTTTTTCTCCCTCCTTTCTTCTGACTCTGGCTAGGGAAGCATCTTTTCCCTGTCCCTGCTCCCAGCTGGCTTCCACTGAATAACCATGGTCTCCAGCATTGGTAACATTGTCTACATGCCATGCTTTTCCAAGCTAACAGTTGCCTTTAAAAACAAATTACTTATTTTTGATTGAAGGCTTACAAATCTTATAGATTTTTCAGTCATTCATGTGCATTGTGTTGTATAACATTAATTGCCATTGATTAATGTGAATGATAATGTCTGCTCAAACCTTTTTTTGCTTTCACTTGTATTTTATGGTTTTCAAAATTATTTCCCTCCTCTCCAGTGGGAAACATTTTCTTTAATTACAAGGAATCAGTGGTTGCTTTCTTTATTTAGTCTTTTAAAAACTGAATTTAAAAATGTCTATGTCAGACAACACTTGCCTTATCCTTTCTATTGGCTTCTCACCTCTGCATCATTCTGTGTGGACAACTTTTTGGTATTATCTTCATTGTACTTTAAATACATATGAATGACTTCTTTTCTTCTTCCCTTTCTTTACTGCTTTCTTTTTCCTCTTCCGTCTTTCTCTTCTGGTTGGCCTCTGATAAAATACATATTTTAGAATTTGGAGTCTAGGAAAGCTATTTGGGAGACGTTTGCTCAAAGAGACTTCTGTTTGGTGGAGGACCGTACTGTGGGAACCTGAGCAAGTGGGGAGACTAGGAGGGAGTGTTGGTGGGCACAGCAAAAAGATCACTTTGAGTTTCGAACTGGGAAATTTTATATGACGTTTATTCCCAACTCCTCACCTGGGACAAAGAATGTGTGTAAAACTGTGGTGGGAAATGAGAGCAATCGGATGATGACATCTTAGAGCTCAAGAGATTAGCAGATCAATATAATTATATAAACTCTGGTAGGAAACTCTGGTGAGTTGCACTGCTAATGGAAAAGTTGCACGTCTCTGTTGGTTCAAATTCACCAGCAGCTCTGAAGGAACTTGATGTGCAGTCTCCTCTTGTTGTGATTCAAAGACTGGGAAACTGATAGCTTAAGGATCACTTTGAGTGAAAGCTGAATTGATGGCAGTGAGTGAGTGATATGCCTGGTAGCCATACTCATGTAGTCCCTTCCTGTATGAAATATGTGTAACCAGAAAAGTATTGAGGCAATGTCAAAGTGTGACTTTTGAGGCTAGGCATAAAAGACATTGAACTGTTCACCTTGCTCACTTGTGATGAGGTGTGAAGATATTTAAGCAGACCAAAAAGAGATCTATAGAGACTTCTTGCTAACAACAGCGCTGATTGTTCCAGCATGGGAGTGAGCCACCCTGGATCCTCCAGCCCCGGTCAAGCCTTCAGATGGTGCAGTTGTGACCAACAGCTTAGCTTCCCGACAGACCGTAAGCCACAACTCCTAGCTAAGCTGCTTTTGGATTCAGACCTACTGATACACTGATTATTATTATTGGGGTTTAGTGCCTCATAGTGACCCTGTGAACAGTGGATCTGAACTCTGCTTTTTCCTGCCTTATCATCTCTAACATCCTCGAGTCCACTGTTAAAATCACTGTGTCAATCCGTTGCAGGTTACCAAGTGATATAGCGCATGCTCTTGGTTGCTTCATGTGGGTAAATATTGAGGCAATTTGTCATGCAACACTAACTTATTAATATGTTGTATATATTTTGCTGTGTTATGTACTGTTGAGTTGAAATAAACTTATAGGTGATCCTCCAACATTTTCAGAGGCTGTGAAACCTCTCCTGAGGGGCAGCTGATGGATTTACCTGCCTTTGAGTTGGTACACACACACACACACACACACACACACACACACACACACACACATTTAGTGTAAAGTTTTCTATCAAAAACTCCTTGACACTCATAGTGACCCTCCATTGGGTTTCTTAACAGAAGGAGACTGCTCAGCCTTTTCTCACTAGTGGCTTTGAACACATGGCCTTTTGGTTAGCAGTGAAAAAATGCTGCAGACTATGTTTTATACTTTTTTTTTTTTTTTTAATTTTGTGTACGTGTACCGTCAAATCAGATCTGACTGGTACAGGAGGATATTGCGCTGTTTTATACTTTTTATCTACATAGTTTGTGTTAACCACATGTTGGTAACTGGTTTAAATACACAGCATTTTAAGATAGTTCCTTCTATGACCCCAAATTTCCTTCTATCAACAAAGAAAGCTGTGAGAATAACAATAGCCTAATATTACTTAAAGATGCATTTCTTCCCAAGTTAGGTGTTTAGGGTGTATTTGTGTGTGTTTGAGGTTTATTGGTTGTTTTCTTTTTAAAAAAACACTGATTTGTTTCTGCTGAAGCACCCTTTCATTTCCATTTGAGCATCATTAAGATGATTTTGAATCGGGTAACAACTGTGGACATTCACAAACCCCATTCAAAGGTATGGGAACGATCGTTCAGGGTGGACAGACAAGCGTCTTCTCATGCAGCCTCAATACTGTGTTTCTCTTGATTAACTACATGTGCTTTCTCTCTTAATCCCAGTGGCAGCCTCCTCCACTCATCTTTCGTGCTGTCCCCATAGAAAAAACCCACAGCCACAACCTTTCCCAGCCTCTAATCTGCCTCTGGAGAGTCAGGAAAGCTAATGAGAGCATTGTTCACTTGGCAGAAGTGCTGCCCCTCAGGGTGCACAAGCTTGGTGGGCGTCAGTTAGCGTCAGGCTCCGGTGAAAGGGGGAGGCCATAGGTATTGTGCCCCATGGCAAAGGGTAGTTAGTGGCTGCGCCTCCCTGGGGAAGCTGGGGCTTGGGATGGCTTCTGTTTACAGTTCTATGTGTAACCTTGGCATGCAATCAGCAGAGAAAATATTCATTATTGCCTGACTGTCTGCTGAAGACAATTTCAATTATTCTGGCATTTCAATGGATGAAGAAGCCCTTTAGGCTGGCCCAGGAGATTAGACTTAAAGGCTCTGTAAATTAGGAAAGTTACAATCAGTATATTATCTGGCAGGCAGCTGTGAAGACACCAGAACAGGCAAAGAGAGACAAATTGCTATATTCCGGTTGTGGTTTTGATATATCAATTTACAAGTTGAACACACACATTTGTGAAAGAATGATTTTGCATTTCTTAAATCACATTTAACTGCCGGCACTCGAAGTTTCTAAACCTGTAACTCTGCAGCCGGCCCGACGTTTTGTTTTAAAGCCCAATTTTAGCAGGGAAAAAATATTGCCAAGGACAGAGCTATGGAATTAATCTTTCCTAAAGTTATTCAAATACTATAATATATGGCAGTTAATCAGAAAATTCCATTTGCTGAAATGTGAATAATGCCCCACATAAAGGCTTTTCCTTTAATGGGATGTTTTTCATGTCTTTTTTCCTAGATTCACTCTGATGTGATAATTATGTCTACATATTTAATACATATTATTTTACCACACCTGTCTGATGGGATAAGTATAAAAGTAAAAGCACTATTAAACTAACACATCACAGTGTTGTACAGACAGCTGTATAAATGAGGTCTATTGGTAAATATGTTTTCTGTCTTTTTTTTTAACTTTCCCTCAACCTTTAGAAATAATTCTGATTCTCAGAACTCAGATATAATTGAAACAGTTTTCAACTTCCCTTTTAAAAGTCTTTCTTTCAAGAATAAAAATTAAAATCTGATTAATTTTTGCAACTACGTCTGGAATAAAGTAAACGGTTCCTTAGTGAGTTTTAAACTCTTTTCCCTTCTCAGAATGTAGGAGACACAGCTTTTGCTAATTTGGAAAAATATTTTTGGTTTTGAGCTAGTTGGTGGAAGTGTTAACAAATCATAAACCAACCAAAACCTAAATCCAAACCTCCTTTGAGTCGCTACCAAAGTGGAGCTGACCTTCCAGCAGGTTTTGGGGAGATGGTGAACTTCGTGGACTGAGATTGTCCATCTTTCTCACACAGAGCTGCTTGTTCCTTTGAACCTCTGGAGAGACGCTGCCTTTGTATTGTTGTTGTTGTTAAGTGCCGTCGAGTCGTAGATGACTCATAGTGACCCTATGAACTAAAGACCTGAACACTTGTATAACTTTCATCCTTTCTCCACGTTCATAGAGTTTCCAGAGCCAAACTATTTCGGAAGGGGATGCCACTCCTGCGTCCAAGCTTGTTTTAATCGAAGAGCTCCACCAAACACTGTCTACAATGGGTAACCATTATCACATTTGACACATCAGTGTCACAGTGTTTAGCATCACAGCCACCATGAGTTACCTCTGTACAACAATGGACAGACCAGCACTATACCACAAAATTTAAAAAGGAAGGGAGAAAAGGGCCTCCCTATGTGCTGTTTATATCCAGAAACTGCTGATTGTTCAATCTTGAATTTCGAGGTAAGATACCTGCTTGGCCACAGTGAGCCATTCTAGCACCGGTCACTGGCATGTCATGTCAGACTGAGGGTAGTACTAAAAGCCTTGGAAGCCCACACACTTATCTCTCAGTCCACCAAGACCAGCCCTTACCCAGATGTCCAGCTTCTCAAGGTGCTACCCTGTCCACAGTATCAGCACCTGGCCTGATTACCCCATGCCCAGTGCTGCCCTAGCTTTCCACCAAGGACAGTCCCATCCTTCCCTTGTGATTAGGAAGGCACTTCAGTCTTCCTTCACCTCAGCTACGAAGGCAGCAAGCAAACAATGATCCCAAACATGCCTTGAAGAACCAGAGAAGATGAGTAGCATGAAAACATCCAACGGAGAACTAACTGGCTTTGCTTGTCCCCATCTAAATCCCCCCCTGAACCCCCCAGAGAGTACCTCAAAAATAAAGGGATCGGGTCTCAGATGATAATGGGTCTTTTGCTGTCTTTATTTTTATGTTGATTTTTGAGTAATTGTTTACTGTTAGATTTGTTAAATGTTTAGCTATTTGAAATTCCATCTGATGTTAATTTAACTTATTACTCCAAGTTAAATCAAATACAATACACCCAAGGCAGTTTTTGAGGCCTCAGGCTCTCAGTGTGGTACTTTCACTCTTTCCTCCAGCATGACTTTGTATTAGAAGTTTTAATTTGAAATCTTTTATGGAACAAAACAAGAGATATTAAGTATTCAATGGAGATGAGAGTGAAACTTGTGAAAGCTGGAGTTACACAGGACTGCATTGTTTCTCCGGGTCTTTCATAAACTCTTACAACTTTTATAAAATTCCATCATCATTGAAAATTTTAAGTTTAGTTTTCTTTCTATGGCGTGTTTCTGCATTACACAGGTCCAAGCCTTTGTAGGTTTTGCCACATTTTCATGCCAGCTATGTGAACGGTGTGTGGCTTTCTTTTCTACTGTGTGCTCAAGATGACTTATCTGTGAAATTCAAACCCAGTGCATAAAACTCCAGAGGAAGCTTTTTGTACTTGGGTTTTGTATATATAGTTATAGTTAGTTATAGTTATAGTTGTTACAGTTGTTATAGTTATAGTTATAGTTATAGTTATAGTTATAGTTATAGTTATAGTTATAGTTATAGTTATAGTTGTTATAGTTATAGTTATGGTTATGGTTGGTTATGGTTATGGTTATAGTTATATAGTTATAGTTATAGTGTTGTAGTTATAGCGTTATAGTTATAGTGTTATAGTTATAGTTGTTGTTATGGTTGTTTTTATAGTTGTTATAGTTACTGGGTAAAGTAAGTGGACTGGTTTGGTTATATGCTCACTTACTCTGATTTTATGTACAAAGATTTTTAGAATTTTAAGAGTAGAAAAAATTGTTTCGGGTATTTCTTCGAAGGCCTAGGACATCATTCAAGTGGCCTGGGTCTAAACAGCATTTGACCGGGGCTTTCTCTGCCGTGCATTTCTTTATGTGTTGAAGTTAACAATCCTTCTATGTGAGTGTCCCAATAGACCTTGTCAGAAAGGTGTTAATCAATCAATAACATGTAATGCATTTTCCCCTTTCTTGTTTACAGACCTAGATTACCCACCAGGGACAATTTCTTGTCTTTTACAATACCCTGGGAAGTGCTCTTCATCGCAAGCCCTGCAGTTGTATGTGCCTGTGTAGAGTGCCCTGTGCTGACATATTTTCTCATGGGAACTCTTGGGCGAGTTCAGGCAAGTCTTTGCAATTCGTAAATGGACAGTTTCAGACTGGAGAATTTAAGAGACGACCAAATAGAGTTTTAATGCCCTGTAAGATAATAATGAAAGACATTTATGAAAAAAAAAAATGCAGTTAGGTTGAAAGCCGGGGCCCACACTCCGCATTTTGACAGCAGATGGATGGCTAGCTTGACTAATCCGGGTTTGCTTTCTGACTTGGATTTGTCTCACTGGTCCAGTGAAATTGTGAGGGCTTCTTCCAATCTGGTTAATGTTCAGAACCAATGTTTCAGTTTTAGACTAATTATGGGCCAACCACCGACATTTTTTTCTATAATGTGAAGACTGGTGCCAGCAGTAACTCAGTGAGATTTAACGTAAAAGCAAGATAAAACAATTAAAATAGGAGAATATTTGATTAAGTGGGTCACTGATTTATAGTAGGGTAAATTAAAATTGAAAGGAGAGTGAACTTTTTATGGCAATAATATATTATGTTCATTATCAGAGACTCTGGGTCTTTTGTGCTTTTGTGATCTAAAAAGAAATAAACCAGTTTAAGGAGAGTAATCCTGGCAGGCATTATTTTTGTCTTCTCTTGAGTTATGGGTTCTTTTCATTGCAAAGGTTAAATAAATCATATTCAAGCAAACTCATTGCAAAACGTTGAAGTCAACATTCGAATAGTCTAAAAATGGAGTGACGAGGGAGGCCGTACATGGCAAAACATACACAACCACTTTTGTTTTGGTGACAGGACTTCAAGCACACTTCAATCATCATCATTTATTTGGTATTTACAAAATGGTAGCCATGGCAACATCCCTTAAGGGGTCTTGGGCCCCGCTACAGCGCAGAAGGCTGTGAGATTTGGTATCAGACCTGGGGAAGTTGTGAAACAACTATGTTCCACATGCCTCCTCTTGTCCCACAGCTGGCTCCAACAAGCAGCCTCCTCCTAACCTGGAGTCACATTGTTTCTGAAGCTTGCTTTAGCAGGTGCTTGCAGCAGGCCCTTGACATCCCATCCACATACTATCTGGCACTTTCTCTACAGCAGCCAAAGCCATTTTCTGGGGTGGCTGTGTTGGAAACGCAGCAGGAATGAGAGCTTCGTGGTTGAGATCAACAGAGGGGGCATAGTCAGCATGTTGTTCTTGTTGTTATGTGCCGTCGAGTCGCCTGCGACTCATAACGACCCTATGTACAACAGCCCTAAACTCTGCTCTGTTCTGTGCCAATCGCACTGTCTCTGATACTCCCAACCCAATTATCCCAGTCACTGAATCAATCCACCTCATAGAGGGCCTTCCTCTCCTGCTCCTGCGCTGTCCCTCCACCCTCCCAAGCATGATGTCCCTCTCCAAGGACCAGTCTCTCTTCACAAATGTCCAGAGTATGTTAGACGGAGCCTCAGAATCCTTGCCTCCAAGGAGCCACCCGGTTTAACCCTTTCCAGGACAAATCTGTTTTCCTAGCAGTCCATGCATGGTATTCTCAATACTCTTCTCCAGCACCACAGCCCAAAGGCATCAATTCTCCTTCTATCCTCCTTGGTCATTGTCCAACTCTCTGATGCATAACCGGTGATTGCGAAGACCATGGCTTGTATCAGACGCAACTTAGTCTCCAAAGAGATACCATTGCTCTTCAGCACTTTAGAGAGGTCCCTAACCGCAGACTTTCCCATCGCAATACGTTTTTTGATTTCCTGACTGCTGGTGCCAAGAGTGTTGACTGTGGAGCTGAGCAAACTGAAGTTGTGCACAATCTCAATCTCTTCACCATCCATCCTGATGCTACCAATTGGTCCAGTGGTGAGAATCTTTGTCTTCTTGACATTGAGCCTCAATCCATATTGTAGGCTGCAGTCCTTGACCCTCTGCAGTAAGTGCATGAGGTCCTCCTCAGTTTCAGCAAGCAGGGTTGTGTCATCCGCATAACGCAGATTGTTGATAAATCGTCCACCAATCTTGACCCCACATTTCTCCTCATAGAGCCCCGCCTCCCGGATAATCTGTTCTGCATATAGGTTGAAAAGGTATGGAGACAGGATGCATCCCTGGCGTACACCCTTCCCAATTTTGAACCATGCAGTGTTCCCTTGCTCTGTTCTGACGACTGCCTCCTGGTCCAAGTATAGGTTTCGCATTAGAATGATCAAGTGTTCTGGGATTTCCATTCTTCTCAGAATCAGCCACAATCCTTCTGATCTTTGGGGTTTTAAGCAGGAGGTGTCAGAAAAGTTACCACAGGGATAACTGGCTTGTGACAGCCAAGCGTTCATAGCGACGTCGCTTTTTGATCCTTCCGATGTCGGCTCTTCCTATCATTGTGAAGCAGAATTCACCAAGCGTTGGATTGTTCACCCACTAATAGGGAACGTGAGTTGGGTTTAGACCGTCGTGAGACAGGTTAGTTTTACCCTGCTGATGATGTGTTGTTGCCATGGTAATCCTGCTCAGTATGAGAGGAACCGCAGGTTCAAACATTTGGTGTATGTGCTTGGCTGAGGAGCCAATGGGGCGAAGCTACCATCTGTGGGATTATGACTGAACGCCTCTAAGTCAGAATCCCGCCCAGGAGGAACGATACGGCAGCGCCGCGGAGCCTCAGTTGGCCTCAGATAGCTGGGCCCGCGATGGGAAACAGGACTGTAGAGGTAGATGGCTTGGGAAATTCAAAGAACTTTATAAAGAGGAAAAGAAAATAAGATAATGCATGCATGAAGCCCTGTTGGTACAATGGTTAGCACTTGGATGCTAACAGAAATGCTGGCAACCAGAACACCAAGTTCAGTTCAGCTCTGTTTCCTTAAAGATGAACTCTTACAAAACCTTATGGGACAGTTCTACTACTCTGCTGCGTGGGCTCAGTATGAGTGGCAGATGCCACTAAAAGGAGCTCTAGTGGTTTAGTGGTAAGGAGTTAAATTGCAAACCCGAAAACACATGGTTTGAATCCATCAGTTGCTCCATGGGAGAGAGATAGACAATTACCTCCTGTGAGATTTACTGCCTCTGAAAACCCACTCACAGGTCAACTATGAGTCAGTTCCACCTTGATGGTACACAACACCGAAGACCCCTTCCCACCTTCTTTGTGGTGGTCTTACCTGTGTTTGCATCCATCTCCTCCTCTGCCTCAGTCAACCACCACTTCAGAAGGTTTCCTGGTGGTACAATAGTTACATGACTGCAGCCTTCAATATGGATTGAAGCTCAGTATCAAGAAAACAAAGATTCTCATCACTGGGACATTTGGCAGCATCGGTATGGAAGGCAAAGCGATTGAGATCGTTAACAGTTTTAGTTTGTTTGGCTCCACAATCTACACTCTTGGTACCAGCAGCCAGGAAATCAATAGATGAATTACATTGGTAAAGTCAGCTGTCAAGGACATCTCCAGAGTACTGAAGAACAACAACATCAGGCTGGAGACTAAGGTGTGCCTGATCCGGACTATAGTCTTTGCAATTGCATGCTATGCACTGGAGAGCTGGAAAGTGACTAGGGATGATAGAAAGAGAATTGATGGCTTTGAGCTGTGGTGCTGGGGAAGAGTGTTGAATATAACAGACTGCTAGGAGAACAAACAGGTTTGTCCTGGAGAGCGTGAAGCCGGGCTGCTCCTCAGAGGCAAGAATTCTGAAGCCTCATCTGACATACTTTGGGCATGTTGCAAGGAGGAACCAGTTCTTGGAGAGGGACATCATGTTTGGGAAAGTGAAGGGACAGCGCAGGAGAGGAAGACACTCGATGAGATGGATCCATTCCGTGATTGGGGTAGTGGGAGTAGGTGTGTCAGAGATGATGAGGTTGGCACAGGATAGAACAGGGTTTAGAGCTCTTATACACAGGGTTGCTATGAGTCACTAGCAACTTGATGGCACATAAAAACAACAATAATTTGATTAACACCCCTCTCTCCCCATAGATTATAAACTTTGATATCCCAGCATACCACTGAACCTGCATCTGTGTCCCCAGCATAGTCTCTGGATAAGATTGTGGCTCAATGAGTGGATGAGTGTATTGCAAAATAGACGACATACATGTGCCTTCAGAAATGAGGGTCAAAGGTGAGCGGGAGTCTATAATTGCTGCCGCTGGTGGCGATGAGAATGGTGGTTTGTGGGTTAATTATGCATACGGCTTATTTACATGTTTTCGGAACAAGTTAGTAAACCACTATTTTCCTTCACTGCCTCTCTGAGTCACTGCTGCCCATTAAACACCACTCAGTGTATGTGTGGGCACGCACACACACACATACACAATGTATATCTATATATCTGTATAACTGTAGGCTTCAGAAGTTACATGCGAGACATAGATGATGACTCAGCACCCCACCATTTTGGGCATTCTTCTCAAAATCAGTGTTCTGTGAACACAGACAAACAGAAATTTGTTTAGGCAAAGGAGAGTTTAGTGCTGTAGATTTGGGGCGGGAGGGCAGAGGTGGCTTAGAGAAGGAGTGACAAACACTTTCAAAATCTTCTTAGATGTTCAAATATTTAAAATGCGTATTTCAAGTTCTTGGGATAATTAGTCACAGACTTCCAAAGGTGGTGTGTGTTGAAAATATGGGTGCTGGACTATTAAATTACTGGCTGCTCCTTAATGGCTGCGTGCTAGTTTTGAAATGTGGTTCTTGTGGGTAAAATACTGACTCATACTTTTAGCATCACAAAGAGCCTTTCTCCCTGAGCAGCTGGCTCTGAGTGTAGTTGCTGACTTTCTCGTAAGAAAGAACATCAACCTATGAAAAATCAAGTTAACGAAGAGGCTATTTTATAAATTTAGATTTTCTTATTTCTTGCCATTGGGTTGAAATTCCCTGCTACAAACGTTTTAAAGCTGTTTTCTATGGTGCTGATTTTAGTACTGTTTACAGTGAAGGTGATTAAATGTAGATGGAACATCAATGTATGAAAAATCGAGTTATTGAATAGGTTTATGTATTATATAGACCTTTCCTCTTCTTTGGGCATTGGATAGAAATTTTCTCCAGCACTGTTTGGTGTAAAATTGTTTTTTATTGCCATTGCTTTTGTATTGTTTATTAAAAAAAGGCATATGATTAAATGTTAATTCCTTCAATGTGATTAAAAAGGAAACTAAGTAATTCATCAGTACCAGTAATGTGTCAGTATAGTTTTGTCAGAGTTGTATTTAGAAACCTAGAGATTCAAGAGGTTTAGAAGTTATGCTACAGATGCAAGCAGAGCAAGAACATGTTCCTGCACCTTTCCCCTTCTTTCCCCACTACAAAATGAATGTGAGGACTTTGTCAAAGTACTTTTAAACCATATGCTCTTTGTCATATGCCATCTCTCTCTGCTGACGCACGAGGCTCCATCGCTGCAATCTTAATGCCCACAAGCTGTCTCTGGGCCATTCCCATAAGAGCCAAATACAAAGAGTTAAAAGAAGTATTCCTCTCCCTTCAGCAATAGCACATCTTTCCTTGGAGTATGTATTTTCATGTCTTCCCTTTTCTTTCCTTTTTAAACTCATCCTTCTTTTCTTTCTTTACCCTCTCCTCTGTCCTATAATATTGTAAAATTGATCAACCAAAGAAATTTGATTCAATTTTGCTCTCAAAAGTGTTACAAGCACAATCTGTTTATCCCATGGGTGTCTTTCCACAATGATCAAGTTAAAGAAACTCAGTGTGATGGGCAAACAGAGCTAGCTATGACTGTTGACAGAAGAATGATGATATCTTTATATTATTTGTGATAACATCTTTGAAACATGAGTTTTTAAATTCAAATGAAGGCTTACAAATCATGTTAACGTTTCACACAATCATTCATAGACATTTTGTTTTAGAAAAATAATTACCATTGTTTAATGTTATTAACGAATGGAAATAGCTAATCAATCCCTTATTGTACATTACTGTTCTATAGCAATAATTTCTGAAAAAATAGTAAGAAACATAGCTAACATGTGTTTGCCTACTCCTTTGACAGTTTGTTATGCCATGGCTTGCATTGACTATGATGCTAAAAGTTGTGCCCCTAGTATTTCAACTACCAGTGGTGTTACTAGTGCTATGATCAGATATTCATGGACTTCCAGACTAACGCAGACTAGAACTTGAAGTCCTACTTCTGAAAAAGTTGACCGGTGAACTCCTAACAGATAGCAGCAGAAGATTGTCTTATGTAGTGTCAGAAGATAAGTCTCTTAGGTTGGAAGGCATTTAAAGTACAACAGAGAAAGAATTGGCCCCTCTAAGTAGAATCCACCTGAATTATGTGGACACAGAAAAGATTTTATTTTTGTATCATGGCCTAAAATGTGAGGAAATAACTACAACTGTGCATTAGTAATTTGAATGAGGAAGGTACAAAGAAATCAAGAAAACTAGAAGTTAGCAATAATGAAATTCAACACACAAGGATCAAAGTCCTAGTAGGCATCAGTGAATTGAAATGAAATTGTGTTGACCATTTTGGATGAGATTTTTGAATTGCAGTTTAAATTACTGGTTATTAGAACGCAAAATTTATAAGTAAGGAAAATATACCTTGGTGATATAAAAACTATTGGCGAATAGCTGATAGAATTTTGCAAGACCAAGGACTTATTCATTGCAAATACAAGAGTGAAATCAACCAAGTTTTTTGAAAAAGACAATAGAGAAGCTCAATATAATCAGTCAGAGCAAGACCAGGGACTAATTATGGAACAGATCATCAATTGCTCATATTCATGTTGAAGCTGAGGAAAATGAAACAAGAAAGCCAAAGTACTTCCTTGAATACTTTCTGTTTGAATTTAGAGACTGTATCAGGAATATATTTGATGTGTTGATCAATAGTGACTGTGAGTTATGGTATGGCATCTAACATGAAGAAAGCAAAAGGTCATTGAAAAGACAGGACAGAAAGCAAAACCAAAAATGTGTATCAGAAGACACTCTGAAATTTGCTTTTGAAAGTTGGATAGCTAAAGTGAAATGAAGAAATTATAAAGTAAAAGAGCTGCACGGAAGATTTCAAAGGGCAGCTCGAAACACAAAGTGAAGTATTTTAATGAAATGTGCAACAACCTGGAGTTAGAAAACCAGAAGAGAAGAATACATTTGTCATTTCTCAAGATGAAAGAGCTGAGTAAAAAATTCAAGCCTAGGGTTGCAACACTGAAAGATACTATGGGGGAAATGTTGAATGACACAGTGAGCATCAAAAGAAGATGGAAAGAACACACAGACACTATGCCAAGAAGAATTGATCAACATTCAACCATTTCGGAACAGAGGCTATGATCAAGAACCAAAGGTACTGAAGGAAGAAGTGCTAGCTGCCTGAAGGCATTGGCAAAAAACAAGGCTCCAGAAATTAATGGAATACCAATTTAAATGTTTTTCAAAAAGGGATAAAATGTTTAAAGTGCTCACTAATCTGTGCCAAGAAATTGAGAAGACAGCTACCTGACCAATTGATTGTAAGAGATTTATATTTAGACCCATTTCAAATAAAGTTTATTAAATAGAATGTGGACATTATTCAAACAATAAATCAGAAAACTTTATCCAGGGAACAGAACTGCTAGAAATTCAAGACAGATTCAGAAAAGGATGTAGACTAAGGGATACCATTGCTGATGTCAGTGGACTCTTAGCTTAAAGCAAAGAAGACCTGAAAGATGATTACCTGAGTTTTACTGACTATTAAAATACATGAAACTGTATAAATTATAATAAATTATATGGATAACATTGTGAAGAATGGAATTCCCATCGTATGAAACCTGTACATTGACCAAGAAGCCCTTTCTCAAATAGAATATGACAATATTTAATGGTTTCAAATCAGGACAAGTGTGTATCATATCACTACACTTATTCAACACAACACCTGAACAATGAATCCAAGAAAATGGACTGTGTGAAGCTGAACTATGTGAAGAGGAACACAACATTAAGATGGTGGAGTCGACTTGGGGGGAGGGATTACATAACAATGAAAGAGTTTTTCTTTTCAAGGAGAAGAGTGAACTGGGGGGGAAGGGGTGGGTAGGGAGAAAAGTGCAACAATGAATGACTGGAAACCCAAAGTTTCTGTAAACTTTCATTAAAATTAATAAAAAAAGAATAGATAAGGCCTATTAATCACTGATTATTGTTGTTATGTGCCATCGTGTCATAACCAACTCATAATAAATTCTCCAGTGGATTTTCAGGGGCTGTAAATCAAATGGGAGGAAATGGTCTATTTTTCTTCTGAAAAGCAGATGGTGGATTCAAACCACTTGTCTTTGAGTTGACAGTATAATTCTTTATCCACTAGATTACTAGAGCTCTAATTCCTTTCTAAAAATATATACTGCTTATTTCCACATTTGAGGAGATGTTTATATTTTGTTTTGAGTAATTTTTAGTGGCTGAGCTTTCTTGACTTGGGGAACCATAGGAGAAGAAAACATTGCAATGAAATAAGAACAAAATAAAAATATTTACTGCTTCCTGAGAGTGTAGAGTAGTTCAGTAGCTGGTGCATTCCTTGAGTGTAGATTGATAGATTGGTTGATGAACTTCAGTACATTATTGCCTGACAATCAGATTCTGCTATACTTCATTGCCAAGACACTGAGTATTTATCTGCATTTGAAACCTTGATTTGAGCAGTTTTACAAAGAAACAAAAATCGTAGATTTAATTTCCATCTAGTAAGCATAGTAATATCTGATTCTTGTCTACTTTCATATGTTTTAGTTTGAGCTGAAATGATGGTAAAATGTCACTTGAATATTTACTACTCTACTTGGTATATTAACTTCCTTAACGTGAACATTGCATATTACAATTCATGACCTTTGATATAAGGAGAGATTGGTTTGAATTTTTCCCCCCATGCTTTAAAAGAAATTCTAACAAAGAACAATAATTTAGCCATGGTTATAGACCCATCTTCTTAGGCAACTTGTGAGCCTTCCTCTTGTCATATTAAAATTTTCAATTTTGCCTTGCTTTAACTAGGGAGCCTGGTGGTTTAGTGGGTAGTGAGTTGTGCTACCAACACAGGTGCAGTAGGTTTGTAAACTACATCTATTTCATTGAAGAAAGATGGAAATCTCCTCTCACATGACTTATAACCTCTGAAAATGTGCTGGAGGGTCTGCTATGAGAGGGTTCCAACTCATTACAGCATTGAGTTGAAACAATATCACGTTTGTTTTTCTACATCACACTTTACCACTGCTATCATTCTTTTCCTCATTTTCTCTCAGGTTCCATCACATGGTGTCACTAAGCTACTGACAAGAAATATTTTCATTTAACAGGCAGTAAAATAGGGTCAGAGATGTTATTTGGTTAAAGCCACAGAGGTAATGATTAGTAGGAAAAAGGGATAGGAAAAAGGCTAGGTGGAGCTCAGCTAAGTTTGAGGTTCATACTTCTGTTACACTGACATTATTAGTTACTAAACTGGCCTTTCTCCCTGTAAAAAGAGCAAGGGTGATGTGGGAAGCACCATATAGGACTTTTCCCAACTTCACAGGGGGAAACTATCCCTACTTGTAGCATCCATAACACAAAATCAATTCTTGTGAGGTTGGATATGTCTCCTCATATGGCTCCCATGCCTCCTTCTACTCAGCTCAACATCAATCTTCCTGCTTGGCTCAGTCCAAAATCTGAAATGAGAGCTGAAAGATCACCCAGCACCAGATTGGGGGAGTTAAAAGGTTGTAATTCGGATTAATAACAAAATAGAATCAAGTCAGCTCCCAAAATGTGCATGCAGGCACCTCAGCCTTGAGTCTCATGGCTCTAAATGTTCCCAAGTTCTCATTCTTGCCAATATTGGCTTCTCACTCAATTGTTCAACAAAGTTCTCAGTCGCTCCTCCTGCTCCCTGCAAAGTCCCATTTCCCATCCAATTCCCCCTCACTACTGCTGCCATCCCGAAGCATGTACTACATTTCACAGGGTTAGGGGACATCTCTCTTCTCTGGATGGGTAAAGAATTCCTTTTGGTACAGAAAGAATTTCTTCTGGTGGGGGTAAAAATGCCTATTCTCTGCAGCTACAGCTCTTCAATTTGTTGGCAAGACTAGCCAATCCTCTTGTAGATTGTTGAGACCGGCCAATCCTCTGTGGATGGTAGATAGCCAATCCCCTTGTGGATAGGCCAACAAGCCTCATTCGCACAGTCCTATCGCACATAATCAGACTTCTATACTAGAAATGGTATACTGAGAGACAAACTCCACACTTGCATTTTGTTTTACACTTGTATTTTTCCCCTTCTGATTAATCTAAACTCTTTATGTTAAACAACAGGAAAGAAAAAAAATTGTTTAACTGTAAATCCTTAGCTTTAATAATTGAATTAGTAAGAATGTATCACAATGGTGCAGTAGACATTATCCTCTATTCACATGCTTAGACATAATTTATCATATATACATAATTAGATGTATATTACTTCTACACTAATTTTAATTTGTCATTACTCTCAAAATATAGTTTAAATATTTTAAGAAAATGAAAATCTTAGTTATCAACTCTTCTTATAGTCAACACTGGTGGCAGAGATGCTGGTATCTGCTTTAAAATGTCTTTGTTTCTAAGAATCCAGATGCCTAGCTTAGCTGTGTATACAGCTATCTAAAGGAGTCCTGATTTTGTAATGTGCTATGTGTTGGACTATTAACCAAAATGGGAAATCAATTACAGTGAGTTTAAGTTTTTTGTAAATAGTTATCCAGTGAAGAGACTAGTTTCCAACTTCCTTTGCAATTTAGTGTGGCCATGTGTCTAAGTTCTAGCTAATGAATTCTAACAGGAAGTGTCAGAGAACCTCTTCCCCTCCTTCCTAATTCTTCTTACCCAGAATACAGATGCAAAAGCTGGTGCTCAGAAGCCATTTTAGATCATTTGTCTACATGCTAAAGAATAGAGTCATAACGTAAAAGGAGTTTGTGTCCCTTATAATAGAATCATAGTTCCAGAGTGGGTCTGCTTCCTTTCAGGGAAGATCTTGTGACTTAAAACAAAAAAACCCACTCAAACCCAAACTCACTGTGAATTTGCAATCAGAATTGAGCTACTTCACAGGAGCAAAATGCACAATCTACTCATGTTTGATTTAGAGCCTTTGCAAACCTGCTGGCAGTCCAGCTGTGTCAGTTCTGACTCAGTGGCATATAACAACAATAACAGAACACATTGAGAGCAAATAAAGGCATTCTTATTGCTACGTAATAGAACCTGTGACTAATGCTTTTAGAGTGACTCAGTAGCACACAGCCAGTGTCTCTATCTAGTCAAGTGTTGGTGAGGAGAGGATTAATGTTTTGATGTTCTAACCAAATCCTTATCTCAGTTCTTTGTTAAGTTCATGGTTTGTTTCTTTATATTAGCAGTTCCTTAAGATTTGCTGGTGGAGATAGAAGCTGCCAATCCTCACTGACGCTTGGGCTTCTGAACCGTAGAAGTTCTACTGACCAACATAACATTTTAAAACAACATGATACTTGGAGGTCAATCTCTCTTATTTTGAATGTTGTAGGAAACCTTGTCTGCTTCCATGAAATCACCCTAATTACATTCAGAGAGACAATGAAAGTAGATCTTACACAATGAAGATGCTGGTAGTTCCTAGGTCTTGTGTAAGAGTAGCCAGTCTTGCAGGCTTTTAATCTGTAAGGCAGAGCCTGGAGCTAAGAGCTCTTCTGAAAAGATCAAGGGAGTACAGATAATCCTACATGTGTGATTGTTGATTTGAAGAAATTTAGAAGACTTGGTGCTGCCACTTCACTTCTTAAGTGGGTGGGTGGCTAGCATACACATCTATTTGTTTTACACATTAACTTCCAAACAAATTATCATTTTGTTAGATTGGGCACTTAGCTTTTCAAATCTGTAATACTGATTATTTAGAAGCTTGTGAACGCTCTGTGAACACATACACACAGTGTGTGTGTGTGTGTGTGTGTGTGTGTGTGTGTGTGTGTGTTTGTGTACGTGCATATGTGCACACACATGCACTCATGCATGCATTATTGACGAGAACTTGAAAATCTTGAGACCCTTTAAACAAACTGAAATGACCTAGTAACTTCTGGACATTTGCTTGTTATGTTTTCGTTTTACACACACAAGGTCTGACCTTTTGTAGATCCCATTAGAAAAACATTAACCCTGGAAATGAGAGGGAAATTCACTTCCTCTCTTGGACTGACTTGAGTGGTTTTCATTTAATTGACCTCAAGCAGTCAAGTCAAAAAAACCCCACCGCCTTTCCTGGCTTACCAAAATGGAAAACAATATGGATTTCTGGAAAAGTTTCATGAGGCATGTGATGTATTCTTACAATGATCCAAATACTTTCTTAAGAGTGTATCACATGAAGAATAGAGAAGAAAACTTCTTGTATCTGCTTGATTTTCAAAGCAGGGAAAGAACCAGAAGGGGTAGACAGTCATCCACTCACAGCAGTATATCATCTTAACACTTGTCATGTTCTACTTTTCAGAGACTGAACTATGAATCATCAAGAAGAAGCAATTTCAGTATCAAGAGTATTCATTACCCAACAATTGTGTCTGTATAACTGACCCACACCCTCAAATTAACCATTTAAGACTGGTGGAGTGTAAAATACTCCACCTGTTGCAATTAAGCCCGAGTATAGCCCTAGGATGCGGTTGCTAGCCACTGGCACTAATTCTTCCAACTCATTTCTTGTCTATTTACAGCAGTTAAATGATTTTTGTCAAAAGGCTATAAAGATTGGCATCTCTGGCATTCTTCCTTCTGCTGGGAGAGACTGCTTTCAGTTTTCCTGGTTTCCTTGATCTAGTGATCAGATATGTTCAATGGCATTGCCAGTTGGAGGCAGTGGTGTTTAGAGGTCCCCCAGGAGTATGGTGCCTCTGCTGGGCTCTGATCAATTTTAGACATCTGTGACTCATGAGTGACTCATTCTCTTTAGACGCGAGGCAAGGACTTTCCTTTTCCCCCTCTTGTCCCTGCACCAAAGGACAGCCTTTAATGTGCTTGTGACCCAGCCACAAGGGCCAGGCCAGGGAATGCAACTTCGTGCTCAGGTGCAGGCCTTCCAATGTGTGATGCAGCAGCTGCTCTTACATAAAGTGCCTTGGGCAGCTTGCTGCTGGGTATCAAGGCAGCCTCTGTGTGGTTGCTAGGGATGTCACATCCACTGCCCCAGTGCTCTGTGCTAGAAAGGAGGAAAATGTGACATTTTGACTTCCCATACGAGAATGGAATACGTGATTCACAGGCCTTCTGCAGCATTAATCAGACCCTGTTTACATGGACAAAAGCCAAAAGAGCTAGAGCCAAAAAGGTGCCTTTGGAAAGCCAAGTGATGATGTCATCCAGGGCAGAGCAGCACCGGCAAGCCACTTAACTGGCTTAGATGCCTCGTATTTAGCCATGGAGCAAATCCCATTTAAGTGTCGGAGGAACACCAGAGTGTTGGGCCTGTTCTTGAGATTTACATGGTCTTATTATGGTTTGTTTATTAAACAGTGTAACAACATCATTTGTTATTATCTCAACTGGTAAAATGGGAATAAGAGTGTGCTAAAGCCTTGCAGGGAGAAAACCCACGTGTGACATAAAAGAGGAAGAATGCTATTGGTCCTGGTGAGATGAAGCATTGTTAGCTATTCTGGTCATATTCTGTGCTGGTTTGAGGATTATGTGCTTACATGCTCATCCTCAGATGGAGTTCTTTTCACTGTACCACCAGAGCATGCACAAAGCCATTCTTTATTGAGGGAATGCAGTGGCCAATAGCGATAAAGGGGAAATTAGACATCATCAGTAGATTATCACTCTACATTATATCTTATCTGAACTTTGACCAAATATGATACTGAATATAATAATTGAGGAAGACTCTACTTTTCATTATCTGACTTACATTCCACCAGAATTTAAAGACCGTCTGAGGAGCAGGTTTGAAGCCTTGAGCATTAACGAAAGAAGACTAGATGAGCTGTGGGAGGATATCAAGAATATCATTAATGAAGAATGTAAAAAGTCACTGCAAAGACAGAGGAGAAAAAAAGACCAAGATAGATAGCACTGAATATTGCACTACAATGTCAAGAAGCCAAAGCAAAGGGAATAAATCAAGAAGTTAAGGAGCTGAACAGATCTCAAAAGGCAGCATGAGAAGACAAAACAAATTATTATAAGGAAAAGTGCAAGAAGCTGGAGTTAGAAAATCAAAATGCTTGGCATTTTTTTTAAAATGAAGGAACTGAAGAACAAATTCAAGCCTTGATTTGAAATATTTAAGGATGCTAAGGGAAGAATATTGAATGACCCAGGAAGTATCAAAAAAAGATGAAGTCACAAGATCTTGGAAACAGCCCAGATGCCCAACCACAAATGAATGGGTTGAGAAGTTGTGGTACATTCATACAATGGAATACTACACAGCACGTAGGAGCAATCATTTTGTAAATTACTACCTAACTTAAGAGGGACTGGAGAGCATTATGCTGAGTCAACTAGCTCATTCTCAAAGACAAATACTGTATAAAACCATTATTGTAGAATGAGGATCCAAGGTGGCTGGGGGGAGAGGGAGGAGGTAGAAGCAGAGGGGTGAGAATGGGCAGAGAGCTGGAGTGTTAATTGTAAGGTTGCACAATTCAATAGGTGGTGGGGTGTGAAGGAAATGGGAAGGATCTTGTGTAGAAAAACAATGTATTCAAACTTTGTAAAGAAATTAGTATTTTAAAAAATGGAAGGAATATACAGAGGTGCTATACTAAAAAAGTTGACTGACACAGAAGAATTTAATTAAATCACATATGATCAAGAGCCTACGGTGATGAAGCAAGAAGTTCAAATTGCTCAGAAAAAATTGGCAAAGCACAAGACCCCAGGAACTGATGGAATACAGTTTGACATATTTCAGCAAACAGATGCTTCCCTGGACACATTCATTAGGTTATGCCAAGAAATCTGGAGGACAACTACCTGTCCAACTGCCTGAAAGAGATCTGTATTTATTCCCATTCCAAAAAAAAAAAGGTGACCCAACAAAGTGTGAAAATTATCGGACAATATCACTAAAATCACATGCAAGCAAGATTCTGCTGAAGATTATCCAGAAATGACTGGAACAGTACATCAGCAGGGAACTGTCATATGTGCAGACTGGGGACTTTATAGCCAACAGTAGATGAATCTTGGCAGAAAGCAGAGAATATCAGAGGAAAGCCTATCTGTGTTTCATTGACTATGCAAAGGCATTTTACTGTGTGGCTCACAACTAATTGTGACTAACCTTGAGAAGAATTGGAATCCCAGAACATTTAATTATGCTCTTGCAAAATCTATACTTGGACAAGGAAGCAGTAGTCAGAACAAAGCAGGGAAACACTACATGGCTCTGGATCAGGAAAGGTGTGTGTCAGGGATCCATCCTATCTCCATACCTTTTCAATTTACATGTGGCATCAGGATTGGAAGAAGATTCATCACCAAACCTGCAGCATGCAGATGACATAACTTGCTTGCTGCAACTGAAGAGGACATGAAGTGTTTGCTACAGAATGTCAAGGATTGTAGTCTTCAATATGGTTTTAATTAAGCCCAACATCAAGAAAACAAAGATTCTCACCACTGGGCCAATTGGCAGCTCCATGGTGGTTGGAGAAAAGATTGAGATTGTTGATAACGTCAGCTTGCTTGGTTCCACAAGCAACACTCTTGGTATCAGAAGTCAGGAAATCAAAAGACAAATTGCATTGGGAAAGTGCTGTCAGGGATCTCTCCACAGTACTGAAGAGCAATGATGTCAGTGTGGAGACTGAAGTGTGCCTGATCCAGGCCATAGTCTTCATAATTACTTGCTATGCGTCCAAACTGGAAAATATCTAAGGATGATAAGAAGGACTGATACCTTTGAGTTGTGGTGCTGCAGAAGAATGTTCAACATACTGTGGACTGTTAGGAGAACAAACAGGTCTGTCCTGGAGAGAGTGAAACCAGGCTGGTCCCTGGGGGCAAGGATTTTGAGGTGCTGTCACACATACTTTGGGCACATGGCCAGAAGGACATCAAGCTTGGGAATGTGGAGGGACAGCATAGGAGAGGGGAGACCTAGAATGAGATGGATTGACTTAGTGACTGGAGAAATGGGATTAACTCTGTTGGAAATGAAGAAATTGGCTCAGGATAGGCAAATTTCAGAGCTGTGAGTTGCAGGCAACTCGATGGCATGTGACAAAAAGAACAACAACAACAACAACATTTTTAATCACTCTACTATTTTAAAAGGGAGTTCTGGTGGCCTAGAAGTAAGAAGCTGTACTGCAATCCCAAAGGCACTGGTTCTTATCCACCAGATGCTTTGAGGGAAAATGTCTCTAAAACTCCCTGGAAGGTGGGCTATGGGTCAGTCCTGACTGGAAGGCATTCAACAACAACAACTTATTTTTTTTAATTTTAAATTTTTTTATATTACTCTCATTTCTTTACAAGGTAAGAATACATTGTTTTTCACAAAAAACCCTTTCCATTTCCTTTACCCCACCCACCCATCAAATTTTGCAACCCTATGATTAATACCCTACCTTCCCCCAACCCCCTCGTTCTTACCCCTCTATTTCCACCTTCTCCCCCCACCCCTTTCGGATCCTCGTACTCATTCTACCATAATGGTTTTATACACTATTATCCTTATGGGACTGAGTTAGTCCACTCAGCATAATGCTTTCCAGTCCCTCCCAAGTTAGGCAGTAATTTACAAAATGATTGCTCCTGCGTGCTGTGTGGTATTCCATCTTGTGAATGTACTACAACTTTTCAATCCATTCTTTTGTGGTTGGACATCTGGGCTGTTTCCATGTTCTTGCGATGGAATAACAACATTTTAAAAACAACTTCAAAATAAATACTTTCTGTGCATTAGGGACTTTAGGTGGATATAGTCAATGCATTGTTTAATACTCAGGTTCTGTGAAAAGGAAATGATACGATTTGAACATTATGCGAACACTATATTATAGCCTGACTCTAGGTTTTGTGATTTTTTTTTCTTTAAGTATTTCACACAAGCTCTGTGTGATGATTGTCAGCGTGTTAAGATGGTGTACTTTAGTGCTTTTGTCCTCAATCCATGTCACTAGTAACTTTTTCCTGTCTGATAATGGGTTCCCCTCACACTGTAGTTCGCCTTGTAACTCTCAGGCCAATCTTGTGACAGCTTCATGCATTTTCCTTTGTTTTTGAGGATCACTGTGATGTTAAGTCTAACACCCCTACATTTTAATTCACCGATTTCTTTCCTTTTGTTTTTCATTGTCTTTTATTTCACTTTCAGATTGAATCTTCTTTTCTTCTTGCTGCTGTTACCATTAAACACCAATATTGCTACATTCAGGAGTCATGATACACTTTAAAGTACTATTTTGGAGGGAAAATAGAACAGAGAACTAACTCTGCAACATTCAAGAGACACACTATTCATGGCTGCTTGGATGTAGCTGCCCACAATTTGAAGTATATACTGTTTCAGAGTAAACTACTTAGATAATACAGTACAGTACATACATAAACCAGGACCATAGACATTTATTATGATTATGAATATATAGGGTCGCTATGAGTTGCAGGCGACTCGACGGCACATAACAACAACAACAACAACAATATATATATATATATATCAGCCTTGTGTACATTAGCTCTGAACCCTGCCCTATCCTAAGCCAACTTCATCATCTCTGACCTAATCTCCTATCTCCAGTCACTGAGTCATCCATCTCATCCTGGGTATTTTTCTTCTGTGCTATCTCTTCACCCTCCCAAGCATGATGTCCTTCTCCAAGGACTGCCCTCACCACACTCCCGGCCACGTGCCCAAAGTATGTTACATGTAGTTTCAAAATCCTTGCCTCTAGGGATCAGTTTGGTTTCACCCTCTCCAGGACAGAACTGTTTATTCACCTGGCAGTCCATGGTATGGTCAACACTTTTCTCCAGCACCACAACTCAAAGACATCCATTATTCTTCCATCATCCTTAGTTATTGTCCAGCTCTTGGATACATAACAAGCAATTGTGAAGACCATGGCTGGGATTAAGTGCACTTTAGTCTCCAGAATTATATCAATGTGTTTCGGTGCTCTAGAGAGATTCCAGACACAGGCTTTCCTGATGCAATTTGTCTTTCGATTTTCTGACTGCTGGTGCCAAGAATTTTGATTGTGGAACCAAGCAAGCTGAAGTTGTTAACAACCTCAATCTCTTCTCCATCCATCATGAAGTTGCCAATCAGCCCAGTGGTGAGAATCTTTGTCTTCTTGATGTTGAACTTCAATCCACATTGAAGGCCACAGTCCTTGACCTTTTGCAGCAAATACCTGATGTCTTCCTCAGCAAGCAAGGTTGTATCATCTACATACTGCAGGTTGTTGATGAGTCTTCCTCCAATCTTGATATCATGTTTCTACACACACACACGGGGGGTGGGGCTCTAGTGGCCTAGGGACAAGAAATTGTGCTGCACTCTTAAGGCATGTGGTTTGAGGCCACCAGCTGCTCTGTCTGCAGAAGAAGGATGGACAATCTCCTCCTCCTGGGCGATTAACTGCCTTCAAAAACTCTCTGAGAGTTGGTTATGGATTGGTTATAACTTCAGTACAAAACAAACAGCATTCACTATAGGCTAAATGTGTATGGACCCTTACATGATTGCAGGACAGTCACCATGTAGACAAGAAACATGAGATCCATGTGATGCTTGCAGAAAGCTGTTGTGTTTAATACATCCCATTCTCCCATTGGGATTTGTGAGCTTTATAATAACCCGGTGACGTAATAGGTTAAGTGTTGGGCTGCTAACTCAGAATTCAGCAGTTCAAACCCCGACAGTTCTATGAGAGAAAGTTGAGGTAGTCTCCTCCTGTGAAGATTTACACCAGAGGACACCCAACAGATGGCTGTCATGAGCTAGAATTGACTAAAGAACAGTGGGTGAATTTATTATTACTTTATGAGCTGTATATATGGCTAGACACAGCCTCGAGAGACATTAGTTAGTGCATGACTGTATCTTTAAAGATAAGTAATAAGAACTTTGGTTTTGGATATAAATTGGATTCAACAAGTACTTACGTTTAAAAAGAATTGATCAGTTACATTAGCCTGGGTAGCTCCAATTCCTGATTATTTTGCTCACTGTTAGATTTACCTCTGGAAGCTATTATTTGCTATTGAGTCAATTCTGATACCATGTATCAATCTGAATTACAGGTATTACTTTTTAAAGAGAGTTATCATTCAGATTGATCATTTTTGGATTTAAAAAATTAGTCCCAAACTAGAGTTTTTGTCTGTTCATAACATGATCAAAATGAAGGTAAACAGAAAACACAAACGAAAGTATAGCTCTGAATAATGAAAAATAATTTTTAATATAGTATCTTTAATTCAAAGGGACTGGAGGAATTGAAACTGCTTATTTAGCCAGTTATTAAACACAAATGAGAAACTGTACTGCTTTTATAATTCCAAGAGTTTAACAGCCTTTAAGACTGAGGTTGCTGGGGTTGGGGTAGTGTAATCACTGAAGGAAGAGCTTTAATGTAATAAGGAAATAGTCTGCAGGGAATAACAGGAGCACAAAAGTCCTTATAAGACAATTCTTGGAAAAAAGTTTGCTTTCAGGATTAGACAAACGACAAGGCAATGGCAGCAGGCTTGAAATAACCTGACTTCTTGGAAGGAGAGATTTTACTTTCTGATAGGAACTGACACAACACTTAATCTTTTGGGGCAGAAAAAAATGGAGTTTCATTCAATTTAGGGGACTTTCAGAACGCTTCTTTAAAACGAAGGCCTTCTCTATTTTGGCTTTAGAAGTGAAGCTATGGATTCTATTTTAATCACAATTTTTACTTCTCTTGAAAGATCTTAGAAGATTATCTATGCATTTTGTGGCTGTTCATCCAGTTTCCCTGTTACGTGGAGTAGGAATTTAGCTTTATCCCTTAAACAAGAAGGTAGCTTGTGTCTGAAACTGTGTCTGCTGTGTACCCAAGGCATGCCTGATTGGAAATGTATCCCTGGGCCTGCAAGCTCACAACCAGGCGCAGGAACACAAAGATGAACTAACATAACACAGGCTGTTAAGACAGTGTTCTGATTCTACTCTGGTGAGTAGTGGCTGGGCTTCTAAAAGTTTGTGTGCAATTACGTAAAGTGGAACTATTGATCTTTCTCAGTTCAGCACAAAGGAGAATGAAGAGAGTCAAAGATGCAAGAAAACAATTAGTCCAAAGTACTAACGGGGCCTTGTGAACGCCAGCCTCCGCTACCCTGAGACCTGAAAAGCTAGACAGTACCTGCTACCATTGCTGATCATTTAACAAAATATCCCAATAGGTGGTTTTGGTTAGTGTGGGAGAAAAATATAGAACAAAATTCAAAATGATAAAGACGGCTAGGCTTCCTGGTTTGGTAGAGATTGGTGAAAGTCTGACCCTTCAACCCTCTTCACACTTGAACTGCACTCACCCCTATTGCCCAATTTCAGGCGGAGGATAGACAGGCCTTTAAGATGAACAATCACAGCAGTGAGGTTCTCACTCATTAGAACAATCAAGTTTCTAAGATCAAAAGGGCAGCATTTGCTTTGGAATAGCACTCAGAAGGCAGGAAGGAACAGGAAAGGACAAAGGGAAATGGTAAACACAGAGAGGAAGTGGGAAGAGTGTTATTGTGAGGATGGCGATCAATGCTATAAAACAAACTGTGTGAGAACTACCGAATGGAAACTTTCACTTAAATAATGATAATTTAAAAAAAGAAGAAGTGCCTGGTATGTAAGTAGAGAAAGAAGTAATTGATTCAAGGACTTTGACAATGAAACTATAAATACCACATCTTTTCACAACTATTTCTTGTTATCTTCTTTTTGGCACAGAATATTAATTATAAAACCAGTGCAGATTTTTAAAAGTCATGAACTGTGGGTGCTAACCACTCAAGCTTCAGTCACTTTTTTCTTTCATTCTTCCCTTATGTGACATTATAAGGGAGGCTCCATTCTCTAAACGGAAGCAGAATTTTCACAGTTATACATATAAATTGATAAAAAAAGAGAGTAAAATGATTAATAAGACTTTTTTGGTGTTTGTACACATAAAATGAAAGGGGGAAATTGCTAAATATTTTTCACTTGGGGCTGCAGAAGGCATTAGTGCAAATTCTGAATTACATGCCCTTTAGGACAGAGTAGTAATGCCCTGTCATTTTTCCAAGGCTGTATGGAAAACAGAGTGTCACATCTTTCCTCACCACAGTGACTGATGGTTCAAACTGCTACCCTCTTACTTAGCAATCAAACACTTAACCACTGTACCACCAAGGCTACTTAACAGATTCTTTTAAGGAAAATGTTGTTTTCATTTTTTGAATAGCTAGTACCACTATGAATACAATTCAGAATCAGGAATGCTGAGTTTCTCTGTTCAGCTAGAAATGAAGGAATATGAGGCTGCTTTTCTCAGACATAATTGTGAATAAGACAGTTTACTTAACTTTGAAATCATTTTATTGTCACCAGGGATATGTTTGAATGACTGTTATGGAGTCTTTCAAATTGTGCCATATGACGTCTTCAAAGAGATGCAAGAATAGAGTGTGCTTTAAATCACTCACAACCCCTTAAGATGCAGGCTTCACGCCGTTGGGACAAAAACACTGGTTTTTGCAAAAGGCTTAGGGATTGCTCAATTTGGTGATCCTTGAGAGACATACTCAAATAATGCTGAAACAACTCAAGATTTTTAAAAAATACTGCTTCTGCTCTTATTTGTCAATTCTACCATTCTTTTAGAGGGTGGTCTAGTGGATCAAAATTTGTACTGCCAACCCAAAGGCAGGCTGTTTGATACCATCAGCTGCTCCTCGGAAGAAAGATGAACAATCTCCTCTCAGGTTATGGGTTGGAACCAACTCATAGTTTCCCCTTGGGATTGCAGTGTAGTTTTTTACCACTAGGCCACCAGAGCTCCCCTCACATTATCTGGCAGAGGCAAAAGGCATCCATTAGAAACAAAGGAGAAGCATCCATCTCCAGTCACAAATTACTATGAACATATAACCTCATCCCCCTTCCACACATTTATCATTGAGAACTGCCTTTTCCTGGGTTCTCACTATCTTCATTGGTCTAGCTGACAAATGCAAAAGTGGAGTAAGAATAGAGAGTTGAGGGCCAATTCTTTTTACCCTATTGTCCTATGGAATGAGAACCACGATATTGTGAATTCACTGAATGTCTCATATTAACAAACCAGAAACAAAATAACTAACGGTCTAGGTCTGGCTGTAAATAGCTGCATATGGTGTGAAAGGCAGCAAGGGAAAAATCCTCCCTCCTGCGAGTTTTGGATTTGCTCACACATCTCATAGCCAGAAGAAGCTACTGTTAAAGCCTGTGGTAGTCCGGTTCTTTACTCTTCTTCTGGTTGTGGGTGGCAGGAACCAACTGTGTGGTTAAGATCTGCTAGGGTGTTCAGTCTCATTGATTTTGTTTTTTAAACAGGTTTCCTCTGTTTTTGTTTTTAGTGTCCTTGTATCTTCAGAGATCCTATGACCTCCTACAATGTCTGCTTCATTATTTGAATCCAAATGGCTTTGTTTTGACATTTGAAAATATGAAAGTTCAGGAATAGACAGGTAGATAAGGGGAGCCTACTTTTCCTAGAGCAATGGTCCTCCTAGAACTCAAAAGCACACCACACAGCAGAAATTTTGTGTGAGTGCGTTACATGGCACAGCTCTTCTTTCCGTGATTGGAGGTCAAAGGACTGATTTCTTAAGGTTTGTTTTCCATTTTGGTCATTAGATTTAAACAAGGGATACCTAATTGGCATGATTCCCCCCATATCAATCAGAACCTCTTTTACCAAGGTAGAATTCAAGGACATCTCAAAGGTGAATGGACAAGAATAAACATGAAATGAAATCTAGCTTTAATAGGTTAATCTTTTCAACATTTTTTATGCATCTCAAAATTACATAATCAAGGGAGCCAACATATATTCTAAAGGATTTCTGATAGAATTTACTTAGAAATGATAAATCAATCAATTTGGGGAGAAATGATATTAAAAATGAGTCCATTTTTAAAAAATGTTGCACATAGCCACTTATGTTTTTATTAATTTCTTTATCAATGACAATGCATGCACATACTTTTAAGTTTAATTGTAGATATTTCATGGGTTTTGTGCTATTATAATAGTGTTTATGTAAAATGTTATTTTGTCTAAAGCCATAGTCCTTGCATTTACCTATTGTCCAGCATCAGAAAGCTGGACAGCGAGTAGGGATGATAGAAAGACAATTGATGCTGTTGAGCTGTGGTGTTGGAGAGGAGTGCTGAATATACCATGGACTGCTAGGAGAGCCAACAGGTTTGTCCTAGAGAGGGGAAGACCAGGCTGCTCCTGTAGGCAAGGATTCTGAAGCTTCGTCTGACCTACTTTGGACATGTTAAAAGGTGGAGTCAGTCCTTGGAGGGGGATGTCATGCTTGGGAGGGTGGACAGACAGCACAAGAGAGGAAGACTTTCAATGAGATGGATTGATTCTGTCACTGGGGTAAGGGAAGGCATGTCAGAGACAATAAGATTGACACAGGATAGAGCAGGGTAGAGAGGGCTGTTATACATAGGGTCGCTATGAGTTGCAGATGACCTGAGGGCACATGTTGTTGTTGTTGTTATGTGCTGTCGAGTCGCCTGCGATTCATAGCAACCCTATGTACAACAGCCCTAAACTCTGCTCTGTCCTGTGCCAATCGCACTGTCTCTGACACTCCCATCCCGAT
>NW_006399855.1:7678987-7681503 GCF_000299155.1 Elephantulus edwardii | reverse complement strand
CAATCTCAATCTCTTCACCATCCATCCTGATGCTGCCAGTTGGCCCAGTGGTGAGAATCTTTGTCTTCTTGACATTGAGCCTCAGTCCATATTGTAGGCTGCAGTCCTTGACCCTCTGCAGCAGGTGCTTCAGGTCCTCTTCAGTTTCAGCCAGCAGGAATAACAGAAATAATTTATTAATTACTTGTTATTGGTGTAAAGAATTAAAATTTGGCTTATTTTAGTATATTGACCTTTTACTTATCAATTTTTTAAAAAGCTTAGCAGCAGTAATAATTCACATGCAAGTTATTGTCCATTTTCTACTTAAAATCCCTCATTGTCACCAGTTTCCATTAGATGTCTAAGACTGTTCATCACACAGGAGGACCTTACCCATCTTTCCCCCGGAGGAACCACTGCCAGATTTGAACTGCCAGAGATGGCTCCGGTCCTTGGATGAGCAGCACAACTCCATGTGGAATATGCCAAGAACAAAACAAAATTCTCTCGTAAATAATGACATTTTAAAATCATTATGTCTTTTATTTGCTGTTCTGCCTTGTTTCTGGCTTTGTAAATTATTAGTAATGAGTAGAATTCGTGAAAGAAGCCTTGATGCTGTAGTGTGTTGTGTGTTGGCTACTGATGGAAAGGTTTGTAGTTTGAACTTACCAGGGGCTCAGGATGAGGAAGATGGGCAATATCTTTTCACAATGAGTCACAGCCTTGTGGAGGATCACTGTGAAATGGAATAGCCTCTACAGCAGTGAGCTAACTATTTTGCTTGTCTATATATGAGGTTCTTGGCACAACTTAGTGAGCACATCCAGGCCAGTGTCTGTTTGTTAAAATATGTCAATTTGTATGCCATCAACTCCTGGAGCCTTGTTTCTTGCCAATTCCTTCAGAGCAATTTGAACTTCCTCTTTCATCACCATAGGCTCTTGCTCATGTGTCATTTCATTAAATTCTTCTGTGTCAGCCAATTCCTTCTGATACAGTGACTCTGTGTATTCCTTCCATCTTCTCTTGATACTTTCTGGATCATTTAATATACTGCCCAAGGTATCCTTAAGTATTGCCACCCATGGTTTGAATTTGTTTTTCAGCTCCTTCAGCTTAAGAAATGCTGAGCAAGTTTGTCCCTTTTGATTTTCTGACTCCAGCTCTCTGCACATTTCTTTATAGTATCTTGCTTTATCATCCCAGTCTGCCTTTTGAAATTTTCTATTTAGCTCCTTGATTTCTTGGTTTCTTCCATTAGCTTTGGCTTCTCGGTGCTCTAATGCAATATTCAGAGTCTCATATGACATCCATCTTGGTCTTTCCTTCTTTTTCAGCCTTTGTAACAATCTTTTGTATTCTTCATGTACGATTTTCTTGATATCCTCCCAGTGCTCATTTGGTCTATGCTCATTGGTGCTCAAGGCCTCGAACCTGTTCCTGAGATGGTTTTGAAATTCAAGTGGGATAGACTTAAGATCAAATTTTGGTTCCTGTGGACTTAATTTAATTTTCCTCAATTTCAGCTTAAACTTGCATATGAGTAGTTGGTAGTCTGAGCCACAATCAGCACCCGGCCTGGTTTTCACTGATGATATTGAGCTTCTCCACCGAGTCTTTCCACAAATGTAATCGATTTGATTCCTATGCATACCATCAGGTGAGATCCATGTGTATAGCCTGCGTTTATGTTTCTTATAAAAGGTATTTGCAATGAATAAATCCTTGAATGTGCAGAACTCTATCATTCTATCTCCAGCCTCATTTCTCTCACCGAGCCCGTATTTTCCAGCTACTGAACCTTCTTCTCTGTTCCCAACTTTTGCGTTTCAGTCGCCCATTATTATCAATGCAACTTGATTGGATGTTTGATCAACTTCTGACTGCAAAGGCTGGTAGAAAGAAATCTTCTATTTCCTCCTCTTTGGCTCTAGTTGTTGGTGCATATATTTGAATGATAGTGGTATTCACTGGACTTCCTCACATGCGTATGGATATTATCCTATCACTCACCACATTGTATTGCAGGATGGATCTAGAAATGACTTTTTAAATTATGAAACCAACCCCATTTTTTCTCACCTTTTCATCCCCAGCATAGGAAATCATATAATCGTCTGATTCAAAATGTCCCATGCCAAGCCATCTCATTTTGCCTATACATAGTATGTCAATATTTATGCGTTCCATTTCTTTCTTAACAATGTCCAATCTTCCTACATTCATGCTTCTCACGTTCCATTTTCCAATCACTAGTGTCTGCTTACAGCTGTTCCTTCTGCCAGGATATCTGGAGAATAGCCAGCTGGCCCACTGACTGGAAAAGATCGTATTTGTTCCCATTCCAAAGAAAGGTGACCCAACACAGAGTGTGGAAGTTATCGAACAATATCATTGATATCACATGCAAGCAAGATTCTGCTGAAAATTATTCAAAAACGTTTGGAACAATATGTCAACAGAGAACTGCCAGATATGTAGGCTGGATTTAGAAGAGGTCGTGGTACTAGGAATATTATAGCTAATGTCAG
>NW_006399855.1:7664903-7678197 GCF_000299155.1 Elephantulus edwardii | reverse complement strand
GGATTCTGAAGCTTCGTCTGATATATTTTGGGCATGTTGCAAGGAGGGACTGGTCCTTGGAGAGGGACATCATGTTTGGCAGAGTGGAGGGGTGGCGAAGGAGAGGAAGATCTTTGATGAGATGGATCGATTCTGTGACTGGAGTGGTGGGAATGAGTGCGTTTGAGATGGCTAGGTTGGCACAGGATAGAACGAACGGCATTTAGAGTTCTTGTACATAGGGTCGCTATGAGTCGCAAGTGACTTGATGGCACATAACAACAACAAACAACAACATATATGAGGTACTAGTTCATTTTCTTCACTATTGTCTTTATTTTATTTTATAGTCTTTGGATTTTTTTTTCTTATTGACATTGGTGTTTAGCTGATTAACGTCCAGTCTTTCTCTCGCCTCTATTATATTTATTTAACTATATAAACATTTTGTATAAGTATGGCTTTAGACAAAATAACATTTTAAATAAACACTATTATAACAGCACAAAAACCCATAAAATATCTACAATTAAACTTAAAAATATGTGCATGCATTGTCACTGATAAAGAAATTAATAAAAACATAAGTGGCTATGTGTAACATTTTAAAAAATTGACTCATTATTTTAATATTATTTCTCCCAAAATTGATTGATTTATCATTTCTAAGTAAACACTATCAGAAATCCTTTAGAATATATGTTGGCTCCTTTGATTATGTAATTTTGAGATGCATAAAAAATGCTGAAAAGATTAACCTATTAAAGCTAGATTTCATTTCATGTTTATTCTTGTCCATTCATCTTTGAGATGTCTTTGAATTCTACCTCGGTAAAAGAGGTTCTGATTGATATGGGGGGAAATCACCCCAATTAGGTATCCCTTGTTTAAATCTGGGGACCAAAATGGAAAATAAACCTTAAGAAGTCGGTCCTCTGATCTGTAATCACCGAAAGAAGGGCTGCTATTCTTGTGATTTTGTTTCCTTCAAATACATATTTTAAAATTTCTATTTTGATTTCTGAGTCATGATTTACCTGGAGTATATTTCTTGATTTCAAAATATATGAGGATTTTATGTATTTTAATTATAGACTTCTAGCTTAATTGCATTTAAAAAACCCTCTGTCATTGAGTCAGAACCAACCTTCCAGTTTTCAGAGACTGTAAACTGTAAAGGAAGTGATCGTCCATTTCTCTCCTGAGGAGAAGCTGGTGGATTCAAAGTGCTAGCCTTTGTGTTGGCAGCTCAACTCTTTACCCACTAGGTTACCAGAACTGCCTCTAACTGCATTGTTGTTGTTGTGTACTATTGAGTAGAACCAAACCAAAGCTGGCCCTCCAGTGGGTTTTCAGAGGCAGTAATCGCATAGGAGATTGCCTAATTGCATTAGGGTCAGACAAACATGTTTTTAGGTGCCACTAATGCAGTACAACTCATAGTGACCCTATGAACAGATCTGAACTTTGCTATCTCGTGTGCTATCCTCATTATCTTTGATATACTCAGGCTCACTGTTACAATCACTGTGTCAATCCATTTTGTTGGGAGTTTTCCTCTTTCTCTGATTATCTACCTTTCCAAGTATGATGTGTTTTTCCAAGGACTGGCCTCTCCTGATAATATGCTCAAAAGTGGATGAGACAAAGTTTTACTGTCTTTGCCTCTCAGGTGCACCGTGTTTACACTTCTTTCAAGACAGATTTGTTGAGTTGGGTTTGTTGGTTTTTTATTTTTTTATTTTTATTTTTATTTTTTTTTTGGAAGATCATGGTATTCAGAATTCTTCTCTTACACCACAACTAAAAGGGAGGCATTGGTTCTTCTTCTGTCATCCTCATTTATTTTCTAACTTTCTGATGCATAGGGACTATTTGAAAAGACCATGATTGGATCAGGTATACATTAGTTTTTAAACTCACAACCTTGCTTTTCTCAAGGAAAGCTGTCCTTGACAGCAGAATTTCCCAAAGCACCAAGTCTTTTGAGGTTTTTTTTTGTTTGTTTGTTTGGTTTTTTTTGTCTTTTGAGTTTTTGACTGCTGTTACCATGGGTGTTGGTTGTGGCTCCTCGTAAGATGAAATAGTCAACAACTTTAATCTTTTTGCCATCTTTTATCATGTTGTCTATTGGGTCAGTTATGAGGATCTTTGTTTTCTTGTTGTTGAGATATAAGTGATTTTTTTTACATGTAACTGATCTTGAAGTATGTATTCTTTGATCTTCTGAAGCAAGTGCTCCTCTTCACTTTCCCTGCAATCAATCTTTAGAAATTCATTAAGACTTGCTTTACTGTTGCGTACAAGGTCAGTTTTTTAAAAAATTCTACATATGCTTGAAAAGAAGGTGCATTTTTAGTCACGAAGTACAGTGCTTTCTTTTATGTCCATTAGAACAAGTTTGCAAGCCACGTTGTTAATATTTTCTGTATCAACAACACTTTTGTGTATGTGCATATATATGCATGTGCCTCCTTATTCTGTCAGCTACTAAGAAAATAACTTGTCTATTTTTCCTTGCAGTTCCATCAATTCTTTATTTGTTCTAAAACTCATTTGCTGCATGCAAAACACCACCACTCCTACCATCACCAAGACATATATACAAAACTCAAATAAGCTGAATGTATTTTGTCATCAGGATTTCTTTAACTAAAACTATTGAGTTTAAAATTAGACTGGTAAATTTTTCTGGTTTTTTAGCATCACATTGGAGTTATATGACACTGTGACAGGGATATACAGATTTTTCATTGATGTAGAAATAATTTCTATATCCTTCATGGTCAAATTGAGAGCTTGTTTATGGGCTACAGATGAGTTCTAACTAACCATTAACTGCTAAATATTGATCCACCATTTAAGGAGGCCTGATAATATAGTATGTTACATGCTGGGCTACTAGCCCAAAGACCACTGGTCCAAATACACCATTCACTCTGTAGGAGAAAGGTGGGCAGTCTTCTCTTGTGAAGATTCACTACTTAGGAAACTTGGAACGTCATCATGAGTTGGAATAGACTTCACAACATTGGATTCATCTGAGTGTTAGGAGAGATGAAGGCTGAAAACCCCACTTTCAAATGGTTTCGAATATAATTAATTTGAATATATAATTATATTATAAGGAATAAATCTAAATGTATGTGAGAAATGAATAATCTATATGCCCTCTTTCTAATATGGAAGGAGCCACATGTCACTGTAGACCACTTAAAAGGTAGCTATTAAAACTGGGATGTGCCCTAAGTGTGAAATTCACACTAGAGGGGGAAGACTTAATACCAAACCCAAAATCAGTTTTTAATATCTCATAACTGTTGGATATAGATTGAAGAAATTTGCCATATAGTCAGAGATAGATAAATGGTGTCTTGACTCATGAGTCCTCTAAGGTTTGGTTCAAGTTCCTTCAATGACATTAGTCATGGCTTTTTTATATCCTTGAAACATGCCTGCTCTCCTCAATTCTATGCTTTTGCCTATTGTTTCCTATTCCAAGAATGTCTTATTTCCTGGTGAGTTTCTTTTTCTTTTTAAGCTTAAAGAAGCTTACTTACAACCCATGTTTTTGCTTATGTCTCTATATCGCCTGCAACCAATATTTGCACGGTATATTACAGGCAATGGCTTTGCATTGTGGTGTTGACAATAATACTGAATATCCTGTGGTCTTCCAAAATAACAATCAAAATCTGTCTCAGAAGGAGTGCAACCAAGATGCACTTAAAAGGCAAGAATAATGAAACTCAGTCTCACATATTTTCGGGGGTGTTATGGGAAGGGTCAGTCCTTGGAAAAAGACATCATCCTGGGAAAAGTCATGAGGGTCAGAGAAAGAGAGGAAGACCTTTAACAAAATGGATTGACACAATGACTGTAACAATGGACTTGAGCATGTGGAAGATCTTGAAATAAGGTAAAGTCCCAAAGTGTTGTTCAGATATTTGCTTTGAGTTGTAGTTGACTTTTAATACCTACCACCATCACCACCAACAACCAAAAAGAAATAGTTGCTGAATAAATAAATATATATGTTTTAACAATTCCTTATTAATGGGCTGATCAGTTTATAGTTACTTGCTACAAATTATGAAAGTTGTGTACATATAATTATCCAAGCAGAAACTGGAGGACAGAAACTAAATACTAAATTGTAAATCTAATTCTAAACTGAGATCTAAATCATTCTCATATGTCGATACCCAATTAGTGCACTAAGATCATTATGGACTGAAGAAAACTTTTGTTTTCAAATAAGCGATATCCTTAGACAACAGTTTATTGTTAATTTATGCAGAATTTATTGTGCTGACTATAAACTGCCTTTACTGACAATATTGTTCCTGTTTGAAGATTATACCATTGGGTATGAGTCTTTTACAGGTGAGACTAAAAAGCTCCATTTAGTTCCCAGCTGGTGTTTTTACCCTGTGCCCATGTGAGAGACTCTCCTTTGGTTTGTGGTTATAACCAAAGAGCATGGAGACTGTTTGTGGTGCTTTACCTTATGGACTGTGTGATGCATGAGCTCTAAATAGCCACTTTGTCCTCACTTGCTGCTTGTTATCTTTGAATGCGTCTTAGTATTCTATGCTACAGCCACATGTTTTATGTTTGCGCCGTTATGAAGTGTCCTCGAGACAATAAGTTTTAGTGTCTGCCTATGAAGTGCCAGATAGATAAAAAAAAATATTTTATTACTTCTCCACTTTTCAGATAAGAATACAAAGGTTCAAAGGGTGTATTTATTTAAAGTACCCAAATGGAGAAGTGAGGATTCAAGCCTCTGACTTCCAAATTCTGCAATATTCACTTTGAGCAACACTGACTTTTACTGTTAGTGGCATCTCTGCCTCAGTGTCCCCCCAACTATTTTATTTTTATTTTATTTTATTATTATTTTTTTTTTGGCAGTCTGTGGTACATTCTATACTGTTTGCCAACACCTCAACTCAAAGACGTCAATTCTTCCTTGGTCTTTCTTGTTCATTGTCCAACTTGCACAAGCATTTGAAATTGAAAATGTCGTGGCTTGGGCCAAGTGTGTCTCTGACATTGTTGCTCTTTATCGGCCTCAATTTTATATATCAAGATAGTTTTTAAAAACATATTACATAATTTATATATGTAACTTGTATTTGATACACAAGAGAGAGTAAGGCTTTGTTGTTGATATGGTGGCTATGAGTCTTAGTTGACTCAGGAGCATATAATAAAAGAAATAACAATCATTGGCCAGGAGCTCTGTTGTTACTGTGGTTAAAAACACCCATCTATGCTTCTTTTTTTTTTTCCCATCTATGCTTCTATGCTGTCCTGTAGAAGCTTCACAAGCATCAGACTAGACTCTATGGCAACAGGCTTTACTTTATTTTAATTTCAGCTATTTTTACTATTCAACAAGATCATGCACAGGTCTCACTGGTAGTCTTGGAGTGGGAAGCCTCAAGGAGTATAAGGGGAAGAGTGACAGGTGGGTGCACTTTTAATAAGGTATGAAGCTAGTGGAATCATCTTAAAATTGATTCTGAATTATTTTAGAATATTAAGGTTATCCAAGCATTCTTTTTATTCCTGAGCATGTTTTAAAAGATAAGAATGAAAAAATATTTTAATAATATTTCAAATTCTCTCTTTCTCCCCTAATCTAAACAACATTTTAGTTAATTTGTTAATTTTATACTTGGTAGGAAATCCAGTACCATTTCCACTGCTTTTTAGACTTTCGTCTGCTGCATTTGGCTTTCATGAAATATTCCACAAATTCACTACAATTAACTTAATTAATTGTATTTTATGACTTTGGGTCAGAATGCCAGAATTTCTGTGCCAATTTCATTGTACTCATTGAAACCTCGAGAGTATATTTCAGATATTGGCTTTCAGACCTTTCTTTTTGAATACATTGCTATTTACTTACTATGTGCCAAAGCCACCATGTCAATGTAATTGAAAACAAGCAAGAAGGAGACTGGATGGCTCAGATGAATGGAAATGTGATACAGACCCTTCCACCCACAGCCCACTGGCTGGAATCCAGGCGAGGCTGATGGGGACTAAAAGTAATTACCATCTGATGGCTGGACAATGGTCTGTGTGAAATGAGCTGGTTATCTCAAGTCTAGTTCCTCATGGACAGGTGTTCATATTGCAGTTTCCACCTTCAGTGACAGTAGCACAGGAATTGAATGAGTCAGAGAGACCAAAACCACCTTTTCTCTTCTTTGAGATTGATGTCTGTTTGTGATACTAGGAAACTTCTGGCTCCTGCCTTAAAGTTTTTAATAGATAAACAGAGAATGGCTGTGTGAATGTCTAATCATGCTGATGCTGCTTTTTAAAGAAATTTTAAAAATATGATTCAAGATCATGTGTAAAAGAATGATAAATGTTGGACATTTTTCATTTGCCTATTAAAATCTATGCAATGTTCTGAAAGGAAAAAGCAGTATTAGAAAAGGGAGAACTCAATGACTGTTTCTCTATGACAGCATAATAATTTGCATGGAACCCTTAACAATTCAAGCTTGTCTTACAAACTGTGGAAGAATAATAATAAGCAGAGCTTTCTCCCCACATCTGTTATAAAAATCATATGAAACAACCAAAGTCAGTATCAAAATTATTACCCAATCTGCCAAAGCTGAAGAGTATTTCCCCCATTCATTTAGCAAAAGATTTTCCAAACTTTATAAATATTGTTATGTCTCTCAAATGCATTACCTCACAGGTCTCTTCTGAAAGGTATCCAAATTCTACATTAAGGCACTTGTGGGAAAAGTAGAAAAAATAAATGGTTTACTTTAAATGGGATTTGGAAAGGGTATGATTACGGTCTGAAACGTATCGCACTGACATAGTAAAACTGAACTTCCTAATGGATTCTTAAATTTTGAGTAAGCATTAAATCCATTTATTGAACTCCTTTCTGTGTGTCTAAAAGTTACAATAAATACATATCACCCCCCCCCCCCATGGGCTTTTCTGTAGCAAAGGACGTCACACATTAGTGGTACAGGCTGGGCTTGAAGGATGCTAAGAGCACAGAGTTCATCCTGAATCACAGCGTGAGGGAGAGTGAAACGATTTTCAAAGGGAGCAAGGATATATGTGAATAGAGAGAGATTTGCCTAGTTACACAAAGAAGGATTGCTAAAATACGCATCACAGAACGTCTTTCAGGGGATCTGCAAATGGATGCGGTCTCCACCACAGCATGTTTTATGTCATCAGGTAACCAGAGCTGAACTGTGTCCAGAAACACATTAGATCTTGCACTTAGGTGGTGCCAAGCCGACAAATACACAGAAGGAGACACAATGGCAAAATTCAAACATGAATAGGGAGCTGGATTTTCATTGTTTGCTCACAATAACCCTTGGGTGGAAGGAAGGAAATCGGCTGTATTGCCTAATAACTAGCAATGCCCTAGAGAAAGAAAAACAGACAGATCCCCATTTTGGTGGTTCCCTAGCTGGTGCGGCCAGCAGTTCCTGGTGATAAGTTTGTCAAGGGCTGTTTTGTAGCTCCTGCTCAAATTCTAAAGCCGTAAACCATCTGTGTAGTCAGGAGTCTGTCTAGCTCTGAGAGATACCAGGGTATGATTTATACTCTCAGCCGAGAGACCTCTGGATGGTAAAGTGTGCTCATAAGTGGCTGATGAGAGAGACTTGAGGATGGAAGGATGGTGATAAGGAATTTTTTTTTCCTTTGCTTGATTCACAAAAAAGGAAAATATTTTGGCACTTGTAAAATTCTAATAGGGATAAATGTACATTTTGGCATTAGGTCAATGAGAACAATAAAACCAGAGCCTTAAGATAAAGGTGAGTAGAAGTCATGTAATCTGAAGTAAGTAGATAAAGGTGAACTGACACTAAGGAAATAAGTCTAAGAGGCCATGTACTCTCTGGACTTGACAAACTAAAACAAAAGAATGGATGTAGATCTTTTAGCAGTGGTTGCAAATTTGTCTCTGTCCCGTGTAATATTATAGCAGATCATATTTTTAGCAGGTTAGTGCATGTTTAATGCATACTCTCAATTCCAATTTTTATGTTTTTTTTTTCAATTTTTATGGTTTTTTACTTTTCATTTTCTCAATCCTTGATATCCCTAGTTTATGCCTGAGAGACAAGTTAATTTGGTTTCAGAATCTTTATTATTTTAGGGAAAAAGAGAATAATTGCAAGAGGAGAGTTTATATGTGCAGTATAAACAAGAGTTCTGATATTTCTTTGACCCAAAATTACATTGTGCATGTGTGTGCATAAGCCATCAAGTCAGAAATGACCCAGAGTTGGTCCTCCAGTGGGTTTTCAGAGTCTGTACTCCACACAGCAGGAGATTGCACAACTTTCTCCTTCAGAACATCTGGTAGATTTGAACCACTTACCTTTGGGTTGGGAGAGCAATTCCTTATTTATTAGGTGAACAGAGCTTATATGTAAATGGTAGGATCCCGGTGTGGTGCTGAAAGGTTGGGGTTTCAACTATACGCAGAGACATGCCCAATGTAAAGCCTAGTGATCTACTTCTGAAAAGGCACAGCCTCAAAAACTCTTTGGAGTGCAGTTCTGTGTTCACACGCAGGACCACTGCCACCATCACTGCCACTGCCACTGTGCTAATGCTGTCTCTGTATTTGCACATGGTTTTGGAATGGGTGTTGTCAACTAGGTAGTAACATACAGGAGATGTGCAATATATGCATGGATATAAAATGTGTGCCGAGCCTTCCGGTTTTACATGTGCAATTAATAAGTAAACAAAGGTAGAGAAAATGAGGGTCAGCTGTCCACTGTACAGCGGCTCCTGGTAGTGAGTTAGGAATAGCCCACTTCCAATCTAATAGACTTTATTTTGCTGTGTGGTATTCATTCTTCCCAAAGTGAGGATAAATCAAAACAGCTTGCTATTTTGTAATAAATTATCTTAGTACTATTTCAAGGCTTTCTATCCTAATTAAGCTTTTAACAATTGCATTTAAAAAAAAAATGTTTAAGGGCTCTATGGGAACCATTCATATCAATGTTTTAAACCAGGCGTGTAACATAAAGAACTGCTGTAAGGATAACAGCTGACAGATAAACAATCAACGTGTGTGTTCTGGCCATGTGTGTGTACACGTGAGATACTGATTTATGGGTGCTCAAAGAAGCTCCATTAATTCGATGGGATACCTAAGAAAAATCAACTGTCTACTGTTTCATCCACTAGAAGACATCTATTTGACTCTCTCACTTTCTCCCATGATTTCTATCCTTAGAAGAATTCTGCTTGTTCTTCTGCATTGAGGTTGACCCTCTGAATGTAAGAAGAACTGGAGGAAGACTCAGTAGGTACCCTGATTACTATCAGATAAAAGTAAAATGAGTTCTTCTAAGGAAAGACATTAGGGAGTTCAGGTGGCCTAGTGGATAAATCACCCTGCCAGCCAAAAACCACAGTTTTAATCTACTAGCTGCTCCACAGGATAAAGATAGGCAGTCTCCTCCCATGCAATTTATAACCTCTGAAAACCTGGTGAAGTGTCAGTTCCAACTTGATGGGATATAACAAGGAAAGACATTGCATTGTTTTGAAACAAAATCTTTCCTTTAAATAGCTCCCCTTTTGTATAAACATTGAGTTGATTCTATTTCCAAGGCTGGGAGATGGCCTGGCTTTCTCCAGCAGAGCCCTGCTAGATTTGAACCACTTATCGTCCAGAATTCTTTTTTCTTTCACATGCACTTTCAAGAACATCTTGCTTTTTTCTCTCTTTCTCATCTCTCTATACATCCCCATCTCCCAGACATGTTTCCAACTTACACTTAACTTCTTCCAGATGTTTATGAGAAGTGTATGTAAGACACACCCTAGGAAAAGGAAGAGTGAGAATCCATTGTTTCCTTATCTCACAAAAGATGTTGTTGTTATGCGCTGTTGAGTCGTTTGCGACTCATAGTGACCCTATGTACAAGGGTCACAAAAGATACAGGACCTAAAATGTGAATACTAACATCAACACCTCTTTGTAAACGTTCAGTCCTCTACCATTTGAAGCAGCCCTAAAACTTTTACAGACTTGGGGTGAATGCCTCAATCTGGATGATATTTTATGGTTTTTTACAAGAACCATCAAATTGGACTACAATAAATAGACTAGATCAAAGAAATCCACACATTATCTGAGCAAGCCACTGAAGTGTGCTTGATGACATTTCAGAATCTTTCAAATTCATAATGGAAAACCTCTAATCGTATATGTTGTGTAAGAGTGATGTGCACGGGCATATAAAAATTGCTAGATAGAGCGCTCAAAGGATTCTTAACACCTTTTTGATATAATCAAGGAAGGGAACACAGACATTCCTATAAAAAAAAAGTCACTGGCTTTTTCATAAGCTCAAAAAGATAGTGCTCTATTTCTGTTTGGAAAGAAAGGCTATGGTGTTATAGTTTCTATATACTTTAAAAAACATATTCTTCCATTTCCCCCCACCTACGTCACCCCTCCCCCCACCCCGTGTTATCAGTGATCTTGCTTCCTGATCCTTTCCTTCAGTCTCTTTCTACTTGACCTCACTCACCCTTGCTCTCAGATTAGGAGAAGCAGGGAACACACCAGAGTCTGCTTTTTTGGGATGAAGGTCTTGGGGGCTTCTTGGTGGATTTGAGGGTGGTGGAGATAGGATGAGGGGGCTCTGCTGGCATAGTTTGGGTGTAGTGTTAAGTCAAAGGCATTTCAAATCTGCCAGCAATTCCCACATGTAAAAAATAGACAGTTTCCTCCCATTGCAACTTACACTCTTGGAAACCCAGTGAAGGGCTCACTGTGAGTTAGAATCAACACGATGGCAGTGAATATAAGTCTGGAAAACGACCAGACAAGGAAAGAATAGGGTGTAGGCAGCAAGGGTATCAGAGCTCAACTGTCATTGCTGTTGAGTCAGAATCAACCCACCGCTGACCTTCCAGTGGGTTTCCAAGACTGTGAATTGCATGGGACGTGATTGCTCAGCTTTATCTGGAGGAGCCACCCATACGACAGCAGATATTTCATGCACAGAGCAGTCAGTGTGTGGCTGGGATTGGTCCTAACTGATGAGAAGCAGGGAGCGTGACTGCCAAGGGTGGCTGAATCAGTCCCAAGTGCAGACAGTTATCAAATAGGCTACAAAAGGGAACACTAACAACTCAGAAACAAGCACACTATTCTACCTCCCAGGCACAAAGAAGAGCCTGTAACTTACTTTCTCACATCTGATTGACTTGTTATTGTTAACCTGCCTTAAATATGCTTTAAAGTCTCAGTGATTCACCTGGGCACACTTTCCCTGTAGTCACCTGTCTCTCTTGTGTTTCAATCTACCCTTCCCCCATCCCACTCTCCAGCAGAGGAAACCCATGGAGGATAAGCATCTAGCCTAGTGTTCATAAGCTCTTTTTCTATTGGTGCCAATCTTGAAAAACGAGAATCAGAAACTGCTAGATGAGAACCCAACGCCCTAGATGAGGGAGAGGGGAGGGGAGAGAAGCCAGATGAAATAGACACTACTCAGATGTCTCCCATTTTTCCATATTCAGGAGGGAGCCCGTGGTGCAGAGCTGAAAAGAGGTGATATTGTGATGAAGAGGGGAGGGGAACCCACCAAACAAAAAACCACCAGCAGACAATACCTCTTCTATGAAAGTAGCTTTGTTCTTTAGGTGTAAGTTAAAAGGCAATCAAATAAATGAATTTACAACGGAATTTTCCCACCTTTAAAGTTACTTGGAAATAGTTAGGGTATATAAATTGGCCAACAGGTTGGAGTGGGTAGAATCTCACCACAATTAGAGGCTGTGGTAGTGTTAAATAAAAAAATAAAATGATGGCCAGAATAAATAATAGGGGAGGTAATAACTTATTTTATCAGGAGATTATATACTAAATCAACTAAACCTGAAATGATTAATGACAATATCATCAAAGGACATTCCTCTCATTCTGTGCCTTATAAAAACAGTCATCCTATAAAAGTTATAAACTTAACAATTATAATGATTTATTACAGAGCAGTATGTAGCTCATACTATCTCATCTCTGGCCACCACAGAAAGGTTTATAAGCCAAGGATCCTCGATCCACCCCTGAAACCTTTCAGTCTTTCCAAAAGCAGTATCTTATCCTCCCTTTGGTCTGAATGATTCCATGCAAATTGACAGTAACAGTAGCGAAGCCAACGAAACCGAAAGGATGTTGTTACAAAACTAATTGGACACTGTTGTAGGGGGTGTTGACTAATTTTCACTGGCATAATTTTTTCAGCAGGAATTGGTATCATTTTCGTCCCTTCCCCCATGATTATGAGATTTATTATGGATGTTAATAGCATACAAATTCTCAGTCAAGACAGCCTCTGAAGCTAGCTCACAGGTCCTTCCTGACTTAGAGCTTTACATCTGTGTCACAAAGTTTTCTTAGTCCTGTCCAGTGAGGCACCGCCACATGCTCCAGGAAGCTTGGCTGAGGGCCTCTGCCTCTGTTCACCATCTCTTTCTCATGTTAAGTTTCTGCTTCTATGTTGTGTACGCTGCTGCTCTCCTGTAGGTCTGGCTGCCGCAGGAATCTCTGGGCCAGAAGGCTGTGTGCTACAATCCCTGCTTCTTTTTTATTTTAATTTTATTTCTTTTATATTGGTTTGCATATAAAATTTGTTTTTTTTAATTTTTTCAAATTTTATTAATTTTAATGAACATTTACAGAGATTTGGAATTTCCATTCATTCATTGTTGCCTTTTTCTCCCTGTCCACCCTTCCCTCTCTTTGAAAAGTAAAAGAAAAATTCCTTCATTGGTATACAATCCCCCCCAGCCAAGTACACTCCACTATGCAGCCTTCATTCTGGACTTGTCATAACCATTAATACCCAATCATATATCATTTCAATTTTTTACAGGTGACAACTTGCAGTTTGAAAAACACTGCCCCTGAAGGGCTATTATCCAGCCTAATGTTCCAGTGTCATTTAGAGAAAAGGCTGAGTGACACTGGGATACCATCTATGTTTGGAATTAGAATTAGCCAACTGGCAGCCTAAGCTAAGCCATGGCATTTCAGATTGGCCTATATGCATCTTTAGGTTGTTGTTGTTGTTCTTATGTGCCGTCGAGTCACTTGCGACTCATAGCAACCCTATGAACAACAGCTCTACACTCTGCTCTGTCCTGTGCCGATCTCACTGCCTCCAGCACACTCATCCTGATTGCCCCAGTCACCGAATCAATCCATCTCCCAGAGGGCCTTCCCCTCCTGCGCCTGCCCTCCACCCTCCCAAGCATGATG
>NW_006399855.1:7658059-7664803 GCF_000299155.1 Elephantulus edwardii | reverse complement strand
ATTTTTCTCCCTGCCAACCCCTCCCCCCTAGTTCTCTCTTCTCTTTGAAAAATAAAAGAAAAATTCCTTCATTGGTATACAATCCCCCCCTACCCCCACCCTGAGTACACTCCACTATACAACCTTCATTCTGGACTCTTGTCATAACCATAATACCCAATCATATATCGCTTTTAAACGGATCTCTCCCCATCTGTTTCAATGCAGTTTACATGATTTATCCAATTTTTCTCAGTCTCACTCCAACCCTGATGTCAGTCCCCTTCTACAACAGTGGTACTATGCAAAATTTGTCCTTTTGTGACTGAGATATTTCACTGAGCTTAATGTCCTCCAGGGTCACCCATTTTAAATAATATTGCATGAGTTCCTTGTTTTTCAATGCAGCATAGTATTCTATTATGTATGTACCAGAGCCTCTCTATCCATTCATTTGTTGATGGGCACTTAGGTTGTTTCCAACTCTTTTCTATTGTGAACAAAATTACAATAAACATAGGTGTACATATATCTGCCTAAGTGGCAGTTATGGTTCCTATAGGGTATATTCCCAGTAGAGGAATTGCTGGGTCAAATGGTATTTTTATTTGCGACATTTTGATAAAGCGCCATACAGCCTTTCATAGTGGTTGCACCGTTTTACATCACCACCAACAGTGAATAAGGGTTCTAGTTTCTCCACAATCTTGCCAGCATTTGATGTTTGTTGCTTTGTTAAATTTTGCTATTCTTTACTGGGGTGAGATGATATCTCATAGTTATTTTGATTTGCATCTAAGAGCTAGGGATTTTGAACATTTCTTCATGTGCTTGTTGGCCATCTGAATGTCTTCTTTGGTGAGGTGTCTGTTCATATCATGTGCCCATTTTTCAATTGGATTGTTTATATTGTGGTGCTAAAGTATTTTATAAATTCTAGATATAAGTCCTTTATCTGACATGTCATTACCAATTTTTTTTTTCCAATCTGTGGCCTTCCTTTTTACTCTGTTGGAGAAATTTTTAGATGTGCGCAGGGATTTGGTCTCATTCATCTATTTTATCCTAGCCTGGTTGTAGATTTTCCAGAATGCGTGAATGACTGTTTAAGTTGTGGATTAGGAATTCTAGAGTTCTTCCAAGCCTTTCTTTAATGAAATGTATAGTCCTTGGTTTTAGTCTTAGGTCCATGATCCATTTTGATTTGGTTTTTGTATATGGAATGAGGTGTGAATCTTGCTTGAGTTTTCTACAAGTAGTTTCCCAATTATGCTAGCACCATTTGTTAAACAGGTTGTCGTTTCCCCACTTAACTGATTTCATCTCTTTGTCAAAAATCAGTTGACAATAGGTAAATGGGCTGATTTCTGGATTTTATATTCTATTCCATTGATTTATTTGTCTGTCATTGTACCAGTACCACGCTTTCTTGACCACCAAGGCAGTGTAGTAGGATTTGAAATCAGGGAGTGAGATGCTTCCTACCTTATTTCTCTTAAGGAGTGCTTTGCTTATATTGGGCCTCTTTCTATTCCAAATGAAATTGAAAATTGCCTTTTCCATCTCATTGAAGAATGGAATTGGTATTTGTATTGAGATTGCATTGAATGTGTAAATTTCCTTTGGTAGCATTGTCATTTTCACAATATTGAGTCTTCTTATCTATGAGCAAGGGGTATTCTTCCACTTCTCCAGGTCTCTTTTTGTTTCTTATAGTAATGTTTTGTAATTTTCTTTGAATAGATCCTTTGTGCTTCTGGTTAGATTTACTCCCAGGCATTTAATCTTGTGATTGGCAATTATGAGGGGTATTGTTTTTCTAAGCTCTAGTCCTGTTTTTTCTTTGTCATTGTGGAGAAATCCAGTTGATTTTTGTATGTTGATCTTGCATCCTGCCACTTTGCTGAACTGGTCAACTCTGTCCAGTAGTTTTCTTGCTGAGTCATTAGGGTTTTCTTAACTATACTGTCATATCATCTGTGTGGTTTGCATACAAAATTTGTATGCATTGTGTTTCACACTTTGCTCCATTCATACAATCATTCCCATACATCATGTTTTATAAACTTATTCCCCACTGAATTATGCCCACCATTACCCTGTCTTTTCAGGTCCCACCTAGATCTTTTAAGAATTGGTATCACTTTCTAAGAGATCATCCCAAAGCAACCCAACACCTGTAGAATTGAGTCCGACTCAGAGAATCTACTTTAAGTTCCTGAGATTGTTCATTTTTACAGGAAGAGACTCATTATCTTATTCCTGAAGATGGATTTGAACCACTGGCTTTTTTGGTTAGCAACCTGATAGGTTATCTACCATATCACCAGGGCTTTTTTTTTTTTATTTTTTTTAAATCACTAGGGCTTTTTAAGAGGTTCTTAGGCCAGGAAAAATGGAGCCAAGAAAAGTACTAAATGTGTTTGGTATGAGATACTGTAACTGTTCTGAAATACTAACTAAACCTTTTGGAAAAGCAAAGTTGATCAGCAGTTTGTGGTTTGTTGTTTTTTTTTTAGGGGGTGGGGGAAATCCCCAAATCCAAACCCAAAAGGATTAGCTAAGAAATTTCTTTTTGATTGTACTTTTAGTGATAAACCCATTGCAAGTCATTTAAGATTTTTAAATTTTTGAGGTGCTTTCCTCTTGTTTTGATTGAGGTGTTAAGACAATTTTAGATTTATGGCTACATTTGGTACTTGGAATTATGTTGCCTTTTCTCATGCAGGTTGGCTCAAAACTCTCCTTACTTGTATTTGAGATTTGTCTCTTTACTGCTGCTGTATTTTAGTAAGTATTGTTTTGTTTTAAAGTCATGCATGCCTTAGCTTCCATTTCTGGAAGAAATGCACGTTGCAATGTGACTTCATGGTCATATGCAGGCAGTAAATGACTTCAGAAAAAAAAAAAATAAAGAAGTGGCTTACAAATTTTCAAAGGATACCTGAAGCACAGTTCCAAATAACAGGCAGGATAATAATGCACTATCATCATAGTGCAATTTTACACTGTGTGTATATTGAGATGGCAGATCGTGTCCTTATGTTTGGCTCTCCATTTGGGAGGACATTTACACGTCAGAAGAATTAGTATAATGCCTGCAAGTGACATTGCCTTCTCATGGCTAGGCATATTCACAAACCACACATAATTGAACAATACATTCTTCTACCGAGCAGGTGTCTTTCTAGATTGTATTAAGCAATAATTTGTTCTGTTATTGTTTCCTTAGAGCAATTACTTCCTATGGTAACTATATTGTACTGAAAGGCATTTTGAACAGTCCTGTGCTTATGCTTCATGTAAGGAGTGTAAGATTTAGCATAATTTGGGAATAACATGGAAAAAGACTGAGAATGGAATTCAAAATACAAAAGGACAGGAAGCCATACATCATCACACAAAGTAACGTTATGACTCGGTGGCCTCAGAAGGCCCTCTAAAATTGCTGTAAGCTGTAGCCAAAAATACTATAAGAACTCAAACTTAGAAGCAGACTGTAAACTTGTCTGGAATGACCCCTAGATACCTTGGCCTTTGTTTATACAAGTCTTTGTTTGCCTCTGAGAGTACCAGGAACCTAACATTTTCCTATTCGAGTATATTTCTGTATTCATTGTCCCTACAATGCCAGGTTAAGTTGACAGGTTGACAACTTGGCTGTATGAATGAAGCATTCTTTATTGACGATCTTTCTTATCCTTTTCTTTTTTTTTTTTCTCTGCCTATAAAGTTTAATTCCATTTTATTTTTTCTGGCCAATCCAGCCCAAGGCTACTCCCTCTAGGAAGTGTCACGGAACTGAACTTGGTCTTGGCAATTAAACTGAATTTTGTGGTGAGTCAGGGATATTCTCTTAGGACGCAAGTTACAGTGGTTTGGCGTGAGACCGAATTTATTGCTACCCATTGCACCCCTTCCACCAGCTTGCTGTGTGACTTTTGGGTAAGTCATAACCTTTCTGTTTTTAGTGTCCTGAAAAGTGGAGATAAAGCTGCAGTGCTTTTCATCCATCTACCTCGGAGGAATTTTGTGAAGGTTAGTTAATTAATTGTCAAGCCGTCTGCATATGAGATGTGTTAAAGGAATGTCAAATAATGGGACAAACCAGGCAAGGGGAAAAAAGGTGATTGTGGAATAATTGCTAATTTTTCAACATCTTCAAGCTTCTAGGGCAGTTGTCAAGTAAAGTTCCCAAATTTGACCTCTCTAAAAATTATTTCATCAGGATGGCTATTTTTAGCTTGTTTCCTTCTATAGGATTTGGTGTAGGGTTATGTTGTTTGACTAATTGTCTCTGAACTTCATAAAGTAGTAGGAGCTTTGGAGGGCTTTTGTCTATAAATATGAGCTTCTTTTTTACATATCTTTAAACATGTATTCAGTGAATAGTCATGACAAATGAAAAGAAATTGTTATCTTTGGGGGTCTGCTTGTCTCTGACCACACTAGTGAAGGTAGGTGGAATTGTAGGAGTTGAAACAATAAACTTAAAAAAATCCAAAAAACCCACAAGAACACTTCTAGAGAATCTGATTTGCTTCCTTGACTCATTTATCTGAAAGCAACCTAATGGGAGTAAATTATGGTTTCTGGTCCCTGGCTCTTCTGTTCTTCTACTTCCCTGGTGACTAACTTGCACATCTCCTAGGGCCCAGAGAGTGGCCACGACTAGTAGCGTGTATGCCATGGGTCTGAAGGCATGAACTGGTTCTCATAGGCTTGACCCATGGACAGTTCTGAGCACATTAGCACCAGGTTTTGATCAACAGCACGTTGTAACAGTAGACTCATGAAACACAGAATCAAGCAACAAAGAAGAATAAACAATTGAAATGACAGTGAGCTAGATGATGCCAGAATTTTTAATGTTAGAAGATAACATGGGTTGACTTGCATATTTCAATCTCAGACAATTAAATATTCTTCAAACTGCAATAGAGAGAGGTGTGTGTGTAGGAGTAAGAAGAGGATATAGAATAGTAGAGAAAATCAGAAATCCTTTTTAGAATGTTTTAGTGGAACTAGGAATAAAATAGAAGAGTGTGTGGAGTGTGTGAGTGTGTGTGTATGCAGATGCAAGCATGTCTACTTTGCTTACTTATTTTGCTGACATTTGGATAAATTGGAGGAAAGTCTGTGCCCAAACCCAATCTCTTTTCTAACATGTAAAACAACCAAGAATCTCTAGTTCCTCGCTGCTCAATTGTCCGATAGCCCGAGAGTGAGATTGGCTGGGGAAGGGATGAGGGTTATAGCTTTCTAACCATCAGGAGCAGAAGCCCTTACGTGGCCTACCCAAACCTACACAGTGGGTTAACTATTGAGTTAGAAATGGAAACCAACCCTCTGACTCTCTTTCTTCTTCTGTTTTAAATTAATATTTTAATCATTCATATACATTGTGTTTCTTGCATGCACATTGTACTCCATATAGTCCTTCATTTACATTTTATTTTGTTAATTTATATTGTAGGTTTTCCCTCTCTAATAATCATCACACTTAAAATTACTCCTGTGAAAGCATGTAAGCCAGTTAAATCATGCCTCATGCCCTCATCTCCCCATTTCAGATAGTCAATTGCTGATTTTCCCACTCCTCTCAAACCAATATTCCAAGAAAACAAGTAGGTGTCTTGCTGAAAGATTCTCTGTTCAACTCAGAAACTTTGAGCATCTGTATCCATAAGCAGTCTCAACTATAATTTACTAAAAATGAAAATTATTGTTATTATTATTATTGTCAAATGCTTAGGGGAGTAAAGTCCATGCTTGCTGCACCCACAGCCTCATAACATCGACACCATTCATCACCACACATCACTGGTTTGTAGACTAAAAGAGTAGTTACAAAAGTTAGTGCATTTGGGCACATCAAGGGAGTAAAAATAGCAAGGAACCATGCTTTCTTCATTCTTTCCTTCTTTCAACCAATACTGTGTGTATCTTTTCAAGGCGTGTAGGAGGGCTGGCTTTCAGTATTCATAGTGTAGGTGGTCTACATCTCCAACTCAAAAGTCAAAGCAAAAATAACAACAAACCACACTCACACACCCCTCCAGTGCTGAGAAGCATTTCTTCTTGCTACATACATGTTGTGGAAAATGTGACTGCGGGGGCAGTGACCTGTGATTGCTTGTGAGCGAGTTGGAGCCGGCAGGATTGTGAGGTGCCAGGCAAGTGGAGGCAATTCAGCCAGAAAGCCACACGCGCTAAGCTATTTATAGCTCCCCGTGGTGAAAAAGTAAAACCAAAGTGCAGCTTCTACCTGCTGTTCCCAACTGAAGCTGACAAAAAACGGATAAGACCTCCTTTAGGTTGCCTTTGTAGTTTTAACTGACACACAAAAGTGATGACTTAGCTGCTTCCCCTTCCCGACCCCTCAAACAGGTGAGGAAGTCAGAGAGGCAGCCCCTCAAACGTTCACTCTTTCTTCTTCCTGGCCTAGAAAAGCATTTACTCAAACCCTGGCCGGTGAAAGATACTGAACTTTTTTTTTCTTGTAAAGGAAAATTATTGTATGCTCTTTTTTTCTGGAGAGCTTATGATTTAGATGAACAGACTTTTCTCTTTTAAAGTCTTTGCAATTGACTGAATGCAAGTTCTATATGATTTGTAAACTTTGACCCAAATGAAATGGATAGAATTCATTAACAATTAAAGCCAAAGTACTGTATATATCTTTCAGAAGATCTTTCCCCCATTTTTACAGCTTGTTTGCAAGGTACAAACATCTCTCTCTCTCTCTCTCTCTCTCTCTCTCTC
>NW_006399855.1:7647109-7657959 GCF_000299155.1 Elephantulus edwardii | reverse complement strand
CACACACACACACACACACACACACACACACACACACATCCATTTTACAGGCAATCACAAGACATAACTGGTGCCAGGGTAGAATGTCTTCTGCTCATTGCATATAGCAGATGAATTTAGCACCTCTTATATGTTCACATTCTCTCTAGTCTTCCAGGATCCAGGTAACTGGGCTCATCTAAAGCCCTTTTGAGAATCTTCAGTTCTAAAGCTGTATTTTCTAAGGATGTCTGCAGTGAGAGATTATCACAAACTGTTAGAAACTGTTGACAAGAGCTTATTCCCATCTTTTCAAAAGAAAATCTCTTAAGCATAAGGACCCTTGGTGGTGGAGGTGGGGGGGTGATGGCATCGCCCCCAGATCGCGGCTGCCTCACAGGAGCCGTCCCCGCAGGGGCCCGAGCGAGCGCAGTGGCTACGGGGGCAAGGCTGGCAGCGCTCCAGTCAGCGCGCAGGGTAAGCAGGAAGCTGCGGCCAAGCTGAGTCGCTAAAAAGCTACTGGAGCTAATAGATTGTGGTCATGAGGATAGCGGCAGCATCTTAGTAGTGATGGGAACACTCAAAAGCATCGTCAAAACATTTTCAAAAACCTGCTGAGCTCTGCACTCCAGATCCCTGTGCCCGCTGCAGCCCACTGCAGAGAGTTTGCTCGAAGCCACAGGCGCTGTGCGCCCTGCAGCTGGCCCAGCGATCGGGCTCTGTCCCTGCGCGTGAGCCCGGGGTTCTGCGGGGTGCAGGTGCCTAGTGACAAAATGCTGCGTGGACGGGGCTGTGTGCACAAGGACAAGTCTACCTCTAGCACCATTTCTATGTTCTTAGGTTGAGCAGTATTTACTTTTCCTCTTTTTACACCCCCCCCGCCCCCCCCTCGCCGCCCCAATCTCCTCCAGATAATGTGTTTGCATGTGACGTAAAGGGGCCGGGTTGTAACCTTACGCTTGCTTTTGAAGGCACTGAAATACAACGTCAGTGTGTAGGTGGCCCCTTCCAGGCAAGACGCTCTGATGATTTGGCAGACGTGGGAATGCTGGGCTGTGAAGAGTGTTAGTTTTTTCAAGCTCCCCACAAGCCCCAACTCTCCACCTACTATTTCTGACAGTAGGAACGTGCTAAAAGATAAAGTGCGCCAAAAAGAACCTGGACACATGACTAACACGTTCGGTCTGTGTAAGGCTGTGGACAAGGATGGCCGGCTCATTTACTGTAAATAACAATGTTGGTTCTGTGTGGCCACAGGAACAAGGGTCCTGCCTGTTTCCTGGTGCTTGGAAGAGCCAACCTTAGAGAGTTCAATGCAGAGCTGGAGGCCAACAATCCTACTACCTGCTTGGTACCTACAAACTGGGAGGTTATTTAAGTCTTTTCTTCTTATAATCACACGTGTCTCTTTAATATAGCACCTTCTAAAAGCTTACAATCAATCAATCTCTCTCTCTCTCTCTCACACACACACACACACACACACACACCACACACACCACACACACCACACACACACACACACACACACACGCGCGCACACGCAGAACACACACTGAAATGGTGTCGATTCTTCCAGGCTGTGTTCAATGTCCTCTACCGACCTCTTTCTTCCTATCTCCCTAAGAGAAATCGAAATAACTTCGTTTTGCAACAGATTCTCCCTTTCTAGGATTTTGACATTTTTCCAAAACAGGCTTCTTAAGTTAAGTCACTTTGATTGTCACACGAGCAAGATGGCTTAGAAGTATTTCTTCTGTCAACATTGTAGTCTTTCTGACTCAGGTTATTTGGGGAGTCAACGACCCACACGTGCCTTACCCTTTATATGTCAAGTGAAATTCTTGACCAGAAGCCAGAACCTCCTCACAGCTCACCCTCCAGGGGCTTTTCAGTGGCTGTCAATTGCATAGAAGAGGTTGTCCCCCTTTCTCCAGCAGAGCAACTGATGGATTCAAACTAGATGCCTTGGGTTGGTATTGCAACTCTTTATCCACTAGGCTATCAGAGTGCCCTTATCAAAGGAAGGTTAAGGAAGAGGAAAGTTATTCTAATTGGTGGACCAAAAGATATGTGCTTGGCTTCTAACCTAAAGGTTACTTGTTCCAAGCACCCAACAGTACTACAGGAAAATAGGCCTGAAGATCGGCTTCCATTAAGATGATAAATAAACAAACAAAAGCCCTATAAAACACTTCTATAACACATACTGTTGCCATGAGTTGGAATTAACTAAGAAGCAAACCTAAAGCACTAAAATTACACCCTTGTCCAAACATCTGATCCTCATCTCATAGATAACGTTACCATAATAATCAGCTCAAAAATACAAGTCAAGCTCATTAATCTTTCGATTAACACATTACGGCACTACATGGAAATCCCAGCTGCTCCTCACTTGCTCTCCCTGATGAAAATTGATCTGCGAAGGTACTCAGAGTCCTTTTTAGAAGCTAGTTTTCTTCTCTTTCTATGGTTGGCAGAGTAAGTTCATGTAGTCTGCTTTGTCCCATGGAGGCTGTCAAATATGAAAGTATCTGTATTAGTTTTAATTTGCTAGATGATCTCTCACAGAAGACAGTGGAAACTGTGGTGGTTAATAGAAACTGCTCAGTTTCTGCTCCTCCCTTCAAGTTGAGCCCAGGGTACATGTTGTATCTGCATACCTTCTTCACTAGGTCTCTGACTCAACAAGAGCCATCACCACCACCATTACCACTGCGGATGTGACCTCCAAAGGAGGGAAAATTCCACGGGGAGGGAGAATCACAACAGCTCAAAGCCAATTCCTGGGAGGCCAGACATGCACTCCACGAATCACAATTTCCTACAAACTATCTTAACACTGACTATCCCTCCCATGATTCTCACTACAACCACGCTACTATTAGGCTTACTAATTCATTACACTGGTCACACAGAACTTACAGGCAATGCTCACAGGTATGAGGTTTATTAGAGCAGTAACAGCTTACAACGCAGCTTATCAACACTCAGGACACAATTTCCCCACCTGTACAGCTTCTTTCCAGGTGTGCTCTGATGGTCTGCCAGTTGGGAACCTTCTCTCTCCCGACTCAGTTTAAAAAGTCTAGGCCAAAATTCAGTTCTGGTTTCGTGAGGAGGCAGATCTAGATTCGTTGGCTAAGTCTCACCCTGGTCTCTGGTTTTCAGCCACCTTTGCTGCTTCTTTCTGGATAGTGGAGAGATTCCTATATTCTACCTCTGAGTCTGCTCCACATAAGACTACAAAGATGGCAAAATTGACAAATCCTATAGGTAGTGATCTGTCTCTACCTTAATTTGCATGTTCCTGCCCAAAAGGTGGTATTCACCTTATTGACAGTATTAACTAGGTGTGTTATCCCCTTGATGAGCCACAGACACCACACACATTCATAATTCTACCAAGACAAGTGGTAAAAGTCAAGGCCAATATCAACAAAAGCTTGTTAAATAACCCACCACAGCATGATCACCATCGCCTGTTAAGTGCTTGATCCTAATATAATAGGATCCGAACTGGTCCTCTGCCCTCTGCTCTGACCTCATTCATGGCCCAAAATACTCATCAGAAGAAGCCTCTACTTCTATAACTGATCCTACTATTTCATAAGAAGTGCTTTTTCTCAGGGATTGAAATTGGAATAGAGATTTAAAGAAGAAAGATAAAGTACAGTTTTTTTACTTTGGGTTTTTTTTTTTGAGATGAGCAAAAACTAACAGTAGACTTGATGTTTTTGCAGACAGTTTTAGAAATACTGAAAACTGAAAACTGCTCAAACTTTTAAAACTTGAAAGGTCCCTGAAAACAGTAACAAACCAAACTGAACTTTGTTATTAATTCCATTTCAACTCACAGCAGCCCTGTAAAGACAGGGTAAAACTGCCGCAGAGAGTTTCTAAGGCTGTAACTCTTTACAGAAACAGACTGTTAACATCTTCCTTCTGCAAAACAATTGTTGTATTGGAATTGCTGAGCTTTTAGATTGCAGCCAAATACTTTAGCCACGGTGCCACTAGGGTTCCTGAAAGGCCTTAGAGATTAGCTAGGTTGGAGTCTTTTAAATTTTTTTTTTTTTAAATACTGAAATCTAGAGAGGCCACTCAGCATAGAGGAGACAGAGCTGCATTTACTGCTACTACAAGGTATTTCTTTCATTCTATTAGTAAATGTTTATGGAGCACTTAGTATGCATCATCCATTGCCCTATGCCAAGTTTACTGGAGTAAATCAGAGAAAAATATCTGCCTTTATGTTGTAAACCGCAACCCTTTATGAATTTCCTGGAAGAAATGAACATAAAGAGACAAACACACACAGAAGACAAGACAGAACTGCAGCAAAGAAAGACACACCAGGCAGATGAGACAAAATACTGCAGCCCCGTGGGTCTGCGTTGCTTTAATTTTATAAGGGTCTAAACAGTGATCTCATTTTTCATAGAGTCATAAAAGGTGGGTACAGAAACGATCAAGCGAAGGAGGGTACACACTCTGTTCCTTATGATAGATTTTGCTTTTCACGTGAAAGGAGTTAGGGGACCGAGAGGACTAAGACGTATTCGTTACACCTTTATTTACTTTATCATGTGTCAGTATTCTTCTAAGTATTTTAAGTGTGTTAATACTTTTTTACTGTATCTTTATAGGTTTTTAATTTCATGTTTTTATTGATATTTTAATGAAAGTTTACAGAAAACTTGGATTTCTGCTCATTCATTGTTTGCACATTTTTCTCCCTCCCCCGCCCCAGTCCACTTTGCTATGCACTTCTTATTCTGCATTGTCATGCAAATGATACCTAATCATGTATTCCTTTTAAACAGTTCTTTCCCTCATCTCTTTCAATGCAGTGTTCATTATTTATCCCCTCTTTTCTTAGTTCCCCCTCAACCTATCAACAACTCTTTATGGTGTGTGTCCCAACTATCCACGTTTCAGAATGAAGAGACTGAAGCACAGGAAGACATTGGCAAAGTCTGGCTGAAACATTGGACAGTCTGACTCAGGATCCTACACACTTAACACAAAGCAATATTATCTATTGATAAGTAATGTATTGATACATACTGTGTATATAATATTGGGAGCTCTGGTGATATAGTCCATATGGCATTGTGCGGTTAACCCAAAGGCTACACTCCTCTCATGATCTGAATCCACCAGCAGTTCCTCAGAAGGAAGATGAAGAATCTCCTCATGAGCTATTTGCAGCTTTTGAAAACCTGTGGAAGGATTAGCTACTTATTAGTCAATTACAACTTGATAGCAATGAGTGAGAATATATATTATATACAATCAGTGTCTTGGAAAAGATTTACTACCTTAGAGACTTGATAGTGTTACAGAATTGACTTAATGGTTTGGTTTGAGTTTATTGGTAGGAAGATAGATATAGATGCATCAACAGGCAAGTCTTCTATGATTCAAATTCACCACTGGCTCAGTTTTGTGAGAGAAAAGACCAGGCCATTTGCTTCCCCCAAAATTACACTCTAGAAAATTTTACTCTATCAATAAAACAACAATTTTACAACTCAAATTCACTGCCATTGAATTAGTTCCATCCAACTCATAGCCTCCCTCCACTGGACTTCTAGAACTGCAAATTGCAACAGAAAGAGATTTCCCTTCTCTCTTCTATAGTGTGAACAGCTAGAGATACGTGGCTCTTAGGTTAACACTGCAACACCCTATTGCACTGCATCACCAAGAGTTCCCCATCCTATCCTAGATTGTCACAGTTAACAACAACATGTATTTACAGTTATATTGCAACATAGAGCTCTTAAAAGAGGCCCAAAATCTTCATGTCATATTGCACTATTTCATTTTTTGCCTTGCAAAAGAAAATCAACCTGGATAAGATTGAGTTGTTCCTTATTAGAAATCAATTTCCTGCAGTCCACATCTTTTACAGAAGAGGTACGTTTTAGCTCTTATTTGTATCCTTGAAGTTTACAAGCACTTTCATCTACTTTTCCTTGCAACTCAGCAGTCTTTTGAAATAGATATTATTAACTTCACAGGTATGGCTAGGAAGGCTCAGTGAGGTTGAATTTCCCCAGTGTCCCCCAGCAAAGCTGGGACTCATGCCTAAGTCTTCTGCCTTCAGAAGGCTGAAAGCTCAACTCCTTATACAAACAGAAAGATCTGTTAATTCAAAAAGAAATTAATTGGCTCTTCATTGACGAGGTAGACTGTTACCAACCAGAAAGCGATTCTTGAGTATTTCCCTCAGTGAAAGAATAGTTGATTGCTATCCCATATGCCAGCAAATAGTATAAACCCCATTTTTTTCCTTATTCTTGTTAAAATGGAAAATATAAAAATAAGAAAATATTTGTATATTTAAATATATGTATATTTATGATGCAGATATATCACTAATTTGAGATACAAGATGATGCTCTGTCATGCAATAGCAACCTAGATTGTGAAGCATTAACAAAATAAAGTCTTTTTCTCTAGTCATATCTGACTCTGCTTTTTTTTTTCTTTCTTACATAGAAACAGCTTCAGAGAAGATGGAGTGGGAACCTGATTCTGTTTTTCTACGTTAAGCGTATTTATAGGGAAAAAATGTGCTATGAAAGTAACAGAATTCGTTCCCACATTAATATAAAGTCATTATAGGGAGCCATTGACTTCTTGGAAATGTATCTGCTAGCTTCCTGCAGACCAGTGGTGAACAATCTTTCCCTTTCTGCCTCCCTCCTTATTTTCTTTGTTCCTTTTCTCTTTTTCCCCTTCTTATTTCCTGTTTCTCTCTTATTTTTCTCACAATGTTTATGGACAAGAGAAAATAGCTTTATTAAATCCCCTAACAGAAAAAAAAAAATTCTTTTAACTGTTTTATTGAATTGAAAAACACCAGTGAGACAGTTTAACTGGTTCTGAGCCATTGGACCATTACTGCCTAGGTATGTATAAGAAGTGGTCACATGGCATCACTAACCTTTCATCCTAAAATTAGATCCCAGGCTGTTTAGGGAAGCCAGGCGGGTACAGATTGCTCATCACAGGTGTAAATGCTCGGGAAATGATGTGGAACATATTCACTGAACTGCACTGCGACTTCACTCCAGCAGTGTTGAGGAGTCAGAGGCAGACTCTAACCGATTTACAAACTGTCTAGATCTCCACTCTCTTATTTCTGTAGGTTGTTTCCCATTATTGACTTTTACTTACAGCACCTGTGTAGAAATAATTCCACCTGTGACCTGCCTGCAGCAAACCATACCTTTCTGAGAACCATCTAGAACACTTGAGAACTGTAAGAATTATGGCTTTTGATACTAAGTAAATAGCATTAGATAAACCTCTACTTGAGGGGGAATGATTTCTGATTTCCTCCTGGACCCTTCAGACTAACCTAGCTAAATTTTCAAAGCATAAAGGCCTCACAAGTACCTCCAAATAGCTTTCATTGTTTTGTTTATTGCTCTTATCACCAGTACAAGTAATTTAATGCCTGTTTTGCAAACAGCCTTCTGAAAAAAACCTGCTCATTTTCCAGTGAATTAAGAATGATTTGGTGTGGAAGGCTGACTGGTCTAGTTCCAGGGAAGAAACTATTTAAGGAATGAAGCTGTAAGAGTTAAAATCTTTTCTTTTGTGCAGTTCCCCCTACTCCTTTGTAGAAGGTTACTAGGTCATCTCATCCTGAACACATGAAAATCCAACAAATTAGAAAATGGGGAATGATGACACCATAATTGTTAATTATTAATATCTGTTAATTAGAAATAAAATTTCATAAAACTATAATATTTCAGTACTACTCACCAGTGAGTAAGCAGATCTGTGGATTTATCAGGGGTACAGTTGATACAATGCTAATGTTAAAATTCTATGTTAAAATTCATACACAGCAAATCTATTTTTAGGAGCGAATGGGCATTGACTTAATCACTCAGATACATGATTAATATAGTCCTAGCTCCACTCAATTTTTTTTCTCTAAAAGAGAAAACCTACTTGCTCTTCCTCTTCCTTTGAAGAGAACAAATATATAAGTTCCATTTGTGAAAGCAGAAAAAAAATATTTTGTTTTACCTCTCAAATGGTTTCCTTTAGATGATAATTAAATACTTTACTTACACGAAGCAGATGTGTGGTACAATCATGTCAACACCCATAACTTCTATATCTTTGCTTCTAAGGGTATAATGTCAGAGAGACCTGACCTATAATGGTGCTTTCCATTTGTAGGTTTTCTCTTTAATTTCCTTAGAGTCATTTTCAGAATCACAAATTACTAGTCACCTCTTTCATGTTTATCTGTCACCCTCTGTTTAGAACACAAGTTTTCTCAATAGCTCATGACAGTTTTTGGTAGGATTCTACCTCCGCTGTTGAAGAGCTGCATGACTTTGGACAGGTTACTCCATCTTCTCAGGTCTGTTTCCTCATCTCTGAACTCTGAGTGTTAGGCTAGAAACATGATGTGTAAGTCCCTTCAAGTTCTGAAAAAAACGGCTTTGATATGGGGGCCAGGTATTCATAGATGCCTGTTCAGTTGGTGATTTGCACTATGTATCAAGGAGGAAGCATTACCATGTCTTTATTTCAACAACTGGAGCTTCTGGGTAAGTTTACTAGAGAAAAACATAGCAAGAGGGCAAAAATCAATGAATTTTTTCTGAGAGAAAAATTAGCCTTAACTCTTAGTGTTTGATACAATAGCTTAACATCACCTCAGGATATGTGGAAGAGAAAATACCTAACACATATTAGAGAACATTTTAAATTCCTCTTATAATGAAGAACGATGGTGTATTTTCCTCCATATATTCTCGGCTTCAAGGCCAATTGCTCTTAAATTGGGGAAAATGAGGTTTCCAAAGTGATTGTTAATTGATTTTTGATGTATTATCAATTTCAACTTCTTCTCTCTTAAAAAAAAAACCCACATAAAAAGCTGCTGTTGTTAACTGCTGTAGAGTTGGCACTCTATTTGTGGTGACCCCCTGAGCAATAATATTGGACTGTTTTGATCCTTAAGTTTTTCATTAGCTGAGTTTTGAGCATTGATTGCCAAGCCTTTCTTGCTAATCTGTCTCAGTTTGGATACCCTGGTGAAATTGACTCAGCATCGCATCAACATGCTCACCTCCACAGACAGATGAGTGATAACTCTGCAAGAGGTGTGTTGACCAGGTTGGGTCTCCTGCATGGAAATGAAGAAATCTATAACTGAACTACCTTTGTCTTCAGAAACCCCCATTCATTTGGATTTGAAGGCAGTGGCAATGGGAGGAGGATGACAATTTATTGTCCTTCTTAAGTTTTAGTTTATAAAAATTTCATTCTAATTATTTATTTCTCTGGGAAAATAAAAAGTTTGCTACATTGGAGGGGCTGGTTAGTGTTTATGAAATGATTGCACAGAACTCTATTCATAGACCCTTCTGTTTCAAAGTAGAGAAGTTTGATTAATTCCTTGGTTTTAAGCAGACCATTCACTAGCCTGCCCCATCCCTGTCAGAGACTTAGATAACTTCTGGATGCAGTGGGTTTGCACTGCTTGGGATTGGTAGATGGACCAGACTTAATTGTTGAATCTCTGCTGTCTTCTCTTTGTAAAATGAATATAATATTTGCAATTAGAAAAATTAAATTTTAAATATATGTAAGAAACTGCAAATATGGTTGTTGTTGTTTTTAAGTGCCATCGAGTTGCAGGTGACTCATAGCAACTGTATGAAGTAGAGTCCTCGACACTTGGGTGCCTTTCATCCTCTCTCCAGGTTTATAGGGTTTCCAGAGGCAAGCTATGCCACTCCTCCTTCCAAGCTTGTCCACATTGGGTAGCCAACCATTAAGGCATTTGACACATCAGTGTCATAGTGTTCAACCTTACAGCAATCAAAAGTGACTGTGGTATGGCAACTTGTACACCGGAAATATGGTAACAGATCAAAATATGTAACCTCTTTAACAGTGTAAGTGGCTTAAGTAAAAATCCATGGACTAGAAATTCAACAAATAGATATTTGAATCAATGGGATCACTCAGGTTTGTTTCACCTTGTACCTTTAGTCGTGGTGTTATATCATCTGTCCTCCATGGACTTCCTCTTATACCAGAGCCTACTGAGTTCTCAGTAATGTCTATTATCATTTTTAATCAAAGAATAATATGTGATAGAGTTACAAATTGCTTAAATAAAATGTTTAATAAGTTGTGACCCAAGAGCCAACATTGTTCTCAATGGAGAGAGGTTAAAGGCATTCCCTTTAAGAACAGGAACTAGGCAAGGATGGATGCCCATTATCACCTCTCTTATTCAATATTGTATTGGAAGTCTTAGCAATAGTAATAAGACAAGAGAAAGACATAAGAGGTATCCAAATTGGCAAAGAGGAGGTAAAATTGTCTCTCTATGCGGATGATATGATAGTATACTTAGAAAACCCTAAAGACTCAGCAAGAAAACTGTTGGACATAGTTGACCAATTCAGCAAAGTAGCAGGATACAAGATCAACAACCAAAAATCAGTTGGAATTCTCTACAGTGACAAAGAGAATACAGAGCTGGAGCTAAGAAAAACAATACCCTTCACAATAGCTAATCACAAGGTAAAATATTTGGGACTAAATGTAACTAGAAACACAAAGGATCTATTCAAAGAAAATGACAAAACATTACTACAAGAGACAAAAAGAGACCTGGAGAATTGGAAGAATATCCCTTGCTCATGGACAGGAAGACTCAATATTGTGAAAATGGTAATACTACCAAAGGCAATTTACATGTTCAATGCAATTCCAATACAAATACCAATCTCATTCTTCAACGAGATGGAAAAGGCAATCTCCAGCTTCATTTGGAATGGAAAGAAGCCCCGAATAAGTAAAGCACT
>NW_006399855.1:7644922-7646299 GCF_000299155.1 Elephantulus edwardii | reverse complement strand
GTGCAACCACTGTGGAAGGCAGTATGGCGCTTTCTCAAAAGGTTGCAAATAGAGATACCATTTGACTCAGCAATTCCACTACTGGGAATATACCCTAAAGAGACCATAACTGACATCCAAGAAGTTATATACACACCCATGTTTATCACGGCTTTGTTCACAATAACAAGGAGTTGGAAACAACCTAAATGCCCATCAACAAATGAATGGATAGAGAAGCTGTGGTATATTCACACATGGAATACTGTACTGCATTGAAAAAACAAGGAACTCATGCAATATTATTCAAAATGGGTGACCCTGGAGGACGTTATGCTGAGTGAAATATCTCAGTCACAAAAGCACAAATACTGTATGGTGCCACAGTTGTAGAATGAGGCTGACATCAGGGTGGGGGTAAGACTGAGAAAAACTAGATAAATTATATATACTGCATTGAAGCCAATGAGGGAGAGAACAGTTTAATATATTTTAGGGCATTATGATTATCATATTCGTTCAGAATGAGGTTTGCAGAGTGGAGTCTACTTGGGCTGAGGGTGGGAGGGTGTGTGGGGATTGTATACCAATGAAGGAGCTTTTCTTTTGCTTTTAAAGAAGAGCGAACTCAGGGTGGGAGTGGGGTGGGCAGGGAGAAAAGTGCAACAATGAATGAATGGAAATCCACAATCTCTGCAAATGTTCATTGAAACTAATAATAAAAAAACACTCCATCAAATATGATGGAGAGATTAGAAAAAATGTTTAATAATTTGTATAAAGACTAATAACAAAATATGTAACATTACTGATTACAATATTATTAGTAATTATATAGAAGGCTTTTAAATTTTCCCCTTCTTTTTATTACTACTTCATTCTCAAACAAATTACTGATATGTGTTCAGAAATACTAATTACCACAGTATTGTAGCTAAAGTAACAGAAATTTTCCCTGGGTTGGAATTGATGGGTCCCAACTCCTCAAGCAAACCCCATCATTTCTCTAGGTAACCTCATAGTCATCCGTGATTTCTGCATTGCTGAATCCCGTGGTCATTCTTCTGTTCTCTGTCTTATTTGACATCTTAATGATATTTAACACCCTTGACTACCCCTTCCATCCTGAAACACTCTTCCCTTGGCTCCTGAGACATCACAGCTCTTTTCATGCTGTTTAACCCTTCTTTTCATGGTACTGTATGATCTTATGGTACCACATAGACTCATTTTCTATTAACTTTCTTTTCATTTTTTGCTGGTTCTTTCAGCAGAATCTTGCTTGCATGTGATATTAATGATATTGTTTGAGAACTTCCACACTCTGTTGGGTCACCTTTCTATGGAATGGGAACAAATATCCATCTTTTCCAGTTAGTCGGCTACCTGGCTGTCCTC
>NW_006399855.1:7624140-7643916 GCF_000299155.1 Elephantulus edwardii | reverse complement strand
AGATGCTGGGTTATATGAGGAGCAATGTGGCATCAGGATTGGTGGTAGAATCATCAACAACCTGCTTTATGCAGATGACACAACACTGCTTGCTGAAACTGAGGAGGACCTGAAGCACTTGCAGTCAAGGACTGCAGCCTCCTATATGGATTGAAGCTCAACATCAAGAAAACAAAGATTGTCACCACTGGGCCAATTGGCAACATTGCTATGGATGGTGAAGAGATTGAGATAGTTAACAGTTTTCGTTTACTTGGCTCCACAGTCAACACTCTTGGTAATAGCAGCCAGGAAACCAAGAGATGAATTGCATTGGGAAAGTCTCCTGTGAGAGACCTCTCAAGGGTACTGAAGACCATTGATGTCAGACTGGAGACTAAGGTGCGCCTGATTCGGGCTATAGTCTTCGCAACTACATGCTATGCATCAGAGAGTTGGACAGTAAATAGGGATGACAGAAAGAGAATTGATGCCTTTGAGCTGTGGTGCTGGAGAAGAGCATGGAGAATATACCATGTACTGCTATGAGAACAAACAGGTTTGTCCTGGAGAGGGTGAAGCCAGGATGCTCCTTGGAGTCAAGGATTCTGAAGCTTCGTCTGACATACTCTGAGCATGTTGTAAGGAGGAACTGGTCCTTGGAGAGGGACATCATGTTTTGGAGAGTGGAGGGACGGCGCAGGAGAGGAAGACCCTCGATGAGATGGATCGATTCTGTGACTGGAGTGGTGGGAATGAGTGCATTTGAGATGGCGAGGTTGGCACAGGATAGAATGGTGTTTAGGGCTTTTGGTCTACATATAGATTTAATATCATCACAAATAAGTATTCTGAGATTCCCATTCTTCTTAATTTTTAGCCTCAATTTGTTAAGATCTACGTAGTCAAATGTCTTATCTTAGTCAATAAAACACAAATAGACTTTCTTCTGGTAGTCTTTGCTTTCAGACAGGATACATCTGACACCAGCTATGATATTCCTGGTGAAGTCACCTCTTCTAAAGTCAGTTTGAACTCCTAGTACTGTTCTAGTCATTTTAAAAATTATATTCAGCAATATTTTACATGCATGAAATATTAATGATACTGTTCAATAATTTCCATATTCTGTTGAATCACCTATCTTGGGGATAGGGACAAATATAGCTCTCTTTCAGTCAGTTGGCTGATTAGTTATCCTTCAAATTTTTAGGAGAAAATGTCTTTAAAATTCTTCTATGAAGAAGAATGTAGCACAAAGACTGGAAGAAGACTCATAAATAACCTGTATTATACAGATAACACAACTTTGCTAGCTAAAAGTGAGGAGAATATGAAGTGCCTGCTGCAGAAGTTCAAGGACCATAGCTTTTGGTAAAGATTACATCTCAACATCAAGAAAACAAAGGTCATCCCCACAGGACCAAAAGTCAACATTATGATAATAGAGAAAATATTGACGCCGTTTGATGATTTAATCTTCCTTAGATCAACAATCAACACCCTTGGTACCAGCAGTCAAGATACCAAGAAACATTTTCATTGGGAAAATGTGCTGTCAGAGACCATTCCAAAATGCTGAAGAGAAATGATACCAATTTGAAGACTAAGGTGCATCTGATTCAGGCCACTGTTTTCTCAATCACCTGCTATGCATCTGAGAACTTGACATTGGATAAGAATGAAAGAGGAAGAATTGATGCATTTGGGTTGTGGTGTTGTAGAAGAGTACTGAATATCCCCTGGACTACCAAGAATGAATGGGTATGTCATAGAAAAGATGCAACCAGAATGTTCTTTGGAGGCAAAGATGGCAAAACTACCTTTCATAATTTAGACATTAATTGATTAATTCTTTTAACAAATATAGATCTTCCACCAATCCTGATGCCAAATTTCTCCTCATAGAGCCCAGCCTCCTCCATGATCTGTTCTGCATACAGGTTGAAAAGGTATGGAAACAGGACTCATCCCTGGCGTATGCCCTTCCCAATTTTGAACCATGCAGTGTTTCCCTGCTCTGTACTGATGACTGCCTCTTGGTTCAAGTATAGATTTCGCATTAGCACGATCAAGTGTTCTGGGATTCTCATTCTTTTCAGAGTCAGCCACAGTTTGTTATGGTCCACACAGTCAAACGCCTTTGCATAATCAATGAAGCACAGATAGACATTCCTCTGGTACTCCCTGCTTTCATCCAAGATCCATCTAACATTAGCTACAATATCCCTAGTACCACACCCCTTCTAAACCCAGCCTGGCTTATGTGCTGTTCCAGTCGTTTTTGGATAATCTTCAGCAGAATCTTGCTTGCATGTGAAATCAATTATATTGTTCTATAGTTTCCACACTCTGTTGGGTCACCTTTCTTTGGAATGGGAACAAATATAGATCTCTTCCAGTCAGTTGGCCAAGTGGTTGTTCTCCAGATTTCTTGGCACAACTTGTGCTTTGGCTTCTCCGCGCTCCAGTGCAATATTCAGAGTTTCTTCTGACATCCATTTTGGTCTTTTCTTCCTTTTCTGTCTTTGTAATGAACGCTTGCACTCTTTTTGGATGATACCCTTGCTATCCTCCCACAACAATCTGCATTATGCATATGACACAACCCTGCTTGCTGAAACTGAGGAGGACCTGAAGTGCTTGCTTGCCGCTGAGGGTCATGGCCTTGAGTATGGATTCAGGTTCAATGTCAAGAAGACAAAGATTCTCAGCACTGGACCAATTGGCAGCATCAGGATGGATGGTGAAGAGATTGAGATTGTTCACAGCTTTAGTCTGCTTGGCTCCATAATCAATACTCTTGGTACCAGCAGCCAGGAAATTAAAAGATGTATTGCGATGGGAAAGTCTGCTATTAGGGACCTCTCTAAAGTACTGAAAAGCGACGGTGTGTCATTGGAGACTAAGGTGTGTCTGGTACAGGCCATGGTCTTTGCAATCGCTTGTTATTCATCAGAGAGCTGGACAATGACCAGGGTGGATAGAAGGATAATTGATGCTTTTGAGCTTTGGTGTTGGAGAAGAGTGCTGAGGGTACCATGGACTGCTAAGAAAACAAACAGATTCATCTCGGAGAGGGTTAAACAGGGTTGCTCCTTGGAGGCAAGGATTCTGAGGCTTCGTCTGACATACTTTGGTCATGTTTGAAGGAGGGACCGGTCCTTGGACATCATTCTTGGTAGGATGGAGGGCAGGCACAGGAGGGTAAGGCCTTCTGGGAAGTGGATTGATTCGATGACTGGGGAAATCGGGATGAGTGTGTCGGAGACAATGAGCTTGGCACAGGACAGAGCAGAGTTTAGAGCTGTTATACATAGGGTTGCTATGAGTCACAAGCGACTCGACAGCAGATAACAACAACAACAACAACAATATGTACTTGGCACTAGGAATACAAAAATGAATGGAAAAATGTCTTTTAAATTACTGACACAATTATGATAAATACAAGGGGACAATGGTCTTCTGGTGGCATGATGTTACAGTGCTAACTCGAAAATCAGTGGTTCAAATCCTCTAGCTGCTTTGTGGGAGAAAGATGTACATTCTTCTCTTGTTAATAATTACAGGTGTAAAAACAAGATGGAGGGTTGCTATAAGTGAGAAATGACTCCATGATACTAGGTAACGGTCCTTGGTTAAGATACTCAATTAATGACCTAGAGGTTGGAAGTCTGAATTCACTCAGATGCTTTTTAAAGAACAGAGACCTAGTTCTGAGGAAGCACTCTGAAAATCCTGTGGAGTGCAAGTTTACTTGGGCACACTTAGAGCCTTTGTGTCCTATAATCAACTCAGTAACAACTAACTTTGATGATACATGTAAGAGGAATATTTCTTCCTGAGTTGGAAAAGGCGGGTGTTCTCGCAGAGTTGGAGATGAACAATTGTAGTTGTGGTTGTTAGGTGCTGTGGAGTACAACTCATAGTCACCCTATGAACAACAGATCTAAAGCCTGTCCTATTCTGTGCCATCTTCATAATCTCTTACACACTTGAGCCCATTGCTACAGTCACTGTATCAATCTATCTCGTTAGGGATCTTCTGCTCTTTCACTAACCTTTCATCTTTCCAAGTGCGATATTCCTTTCCAAGAAACAGCCTCTCTTAGCAACATGTTCAAAGTACAACGGATGGAGCTTCACCATCTTTGCCTCCAAGGAGCACTCTAGCTGCACTTTTGCAAGGCCTTGGGATGTTTCGTTCTCTTCTCAACATCAGAACTCAAAGGCATCAATTCTTCTGTCATCTTATTCATTGTCCAGCTTTCAGATATATACCAAGTAATTGAAAAATACCATGGCCTGAATCATTTGCACCTTTCTCTTCAACTGACATCATCCTTCTTAAGTATTGTGGAGAGATCCCTGAAAACAGACATGCCCAATGCAATATGGCTCTTGGTCTCCTGATGGCTGGTACCAAGGGTGTACCAAGCAAGATGAACGAATTGACAACATCAATCTTTTCTTCATGTATCATGATATTATTTATTGGCCCAAGGGTGAGTACCTTAGTTTTCTTGATGTCGAAATATAATCCATCCAAAAGGCTGTAGTGAGTATACAGTAACACTGCAAATTTTGCTATTACTAATCTTTGTCAATCTGAGGTCTAGTTTTGCATTGTTCTGTCACTAGTAAGGTGATTTATTGCTCTCTCTGTTCTTATGCCTGTGCATATCTTTTGATGATTTTATTAGTTGGGTTTTCATGTTTTCTTCTTCTTACATTTTAGAGTTCCAAGTAACAAAGACAATGCTAATAAATGACAACATCACTAGTAAAAACAAAAAACAAAACAAGACAAAACAAAAAACCCAAACTCCAACCCAACACTTTTATGTGTTCTATATGTTATAATATTTATTTTTTTCATTGATGACTGATTTTTTTCTTCCTTTATGGAATATTTTGTACTTATTTTGTGGCTACTGTTTATTGTGTTGTGGTTAAGAATCTTCTCACTTCTAAATTTTAAGGATGCTTTCTTATACTTTATTCTTAAAAGGAACAAAATTGTGCCTATTTTAGTTGGCAAAGTTTTCATTTTAAGGATAATAGGAGGTGAGAAATAATTGTATGTTTTACATTGTTGTTGTTGTGTAACGTAGAGTCAGAATTGAGCCGTAGCTGATGCTTCAGTGAGTTTTCAGAGGCAATTAATGACATGGTAAGAGACATTTTATAGGTTTGGAAGCTGACAACATTCAAGACCTTTAGGATTTTGCCTAAATCCCATAAATGTTTAGAGCCAGAACTAGAAACAAAGCCATAAATAACAACCCCCTATTTGTTAGTTTTTTTCTCATCCCTTTCACAGCAGTCTTTTTATGGACCTGAAAATGGCATTTGAGACTCAAGAGCTAGAGTTCATCTAGTTCATTGTCATTACTAGAAGAATTAGAAAATATTATTTTAGCAGATTTCCACAGAAGAATATTTGAACAATTCTTTCAATAAGCTATTTTAGGACATGGTAACTACATTTTTTGTGTGTGTGTGATCCTATTATTTTTTTTTCTTGGCTTTGTTTCTTCCTGTTCATTTTTCATATCATTCTCTTGCAAATCAGTCATGTTGTTGTTGTTTAATGCCATCGAGTTGTAGACGACTCATAGCGACCCTATGAACGAACAGCCTGAGCACTGTTCGTACATAGAGTTTCCAGAGGCAAGCCATTTTGGAAGTGGATGCCACTCCTGCTTCCAGAAATCAGTCATAGTGTTTGTAATTTTGTTTTTATTATAATCATGTTTAATCTTATGCATTTACTAAGTATACTTTATTTTAATGGAAAAGGATATTAAGGATCTGGCACATAACTTAATTATGGTTTATTCTTAAACTATGCTCTTAATTAATGTTTTCCCCCTTGATATTCTTAACTATTTTTATTTGTGGTTGTTATTAATTATTACTAGGCTTGGCCTTTATGCAAGGAGGCACCAAATACAGTGCTTCAAAAGTCCTGAGCTGAGGGAGCTCTGGTGTCCTAGTGGCAAGGAGCTGCAACTACAATCCCAGAGGCGCACAGTTCGAATCCACCAGATGCTTTGCCGGGGAAGGAGGGACAATCTCCTCCTGTACCAGTCAGATCTGATGTGACGGTACACTCACACTAAAATTTTAAAAAAAAGAAAAGTCCTGAGCTGGTACTATCACCATGATCATCTGGGGGTGAGGAGGGTGGTCTATAAGGCTTTGACTAGTTGCTTTTCAGAAGTATATTTCTAAATCTTTCTTCCTAGTCTAACTTAATCTGGAAGCTTGGCAGAAATTTGTTCAACACCATAGCAACCACAGGCAGGCCTCACCGACAGGAGGTGGCTGTGCATGAGATTTATGGGAAGCAAGCCCAACTAGGAATCCAATGAGGATCTCCCTACTAGAAAATAAAAATTCCATCATTGAACCACTAAGGCTTCCAATTTTGATAGGTTAACAAAAAAAAAAACCCTAAAAAACAAAAAAGGAAAAAATTCCCCAAACCAAACCAACCAAACAAAAAACAAAACCCCTCACCTCCTGAGGCATCATTTCTGTCTTATAGTTTTTCTTATTTCAAGCTTAGAAAGAAGCAAAAAATGACCTGTCTTTGAGCTAGTCTTCTTCTTCTAGCTTAAGCAATTTATTGAGTAGGTGAGTGATTATTGGTTCCATTCTGTTACCCTTTTGGAAAACTTTCTCTTTAGTGGAGTATTTTATGCAATCTTTTTTAAAATTATGATTTCTTTTTTAATTTTATGCTAATTTATTTACAAAATTTGAATACATTGTTTTAGAGAACACATTCTTTCAATTTCCCTCACCCTCCACCCGTCAAATTGTACAACCCCATGATTAATCCCCCTCCCCCTGCACATCCTCATCCCTCTGCTTCCAGCCTCTCCCTCCCCTTTTGAATCTTTATACTCTTTCTACAATAATGATTTTATACAATATTTATTCTTATGGGACTGAGTTAGTTCACTCAGTTAATTTATGTTTATTATGAATTTAGTGAAAGTTTAACAGAGTAGATTTTAGTTAGGTTGATAATCCAATGAAAAGAAAGTGATTTAGTATCTATAGATATGAACATTTTAATATATTCTATCCAAATTGTGGTTTATGTGCTAATACTTTACTTTGGAAAAGTGATAATATGAATCTATGAAAAGCAGAATCTAATACAGCAACAAAAAAAATAAAGACAAGAAAAAACATGTGAACAAACAACTGGAAAATTGTCATACAAATCCTCTTGAATCAGGCAAAGAAAAACTCAGAAGCAAAGCAATTTGTCCATCTAGCATTCTACTGTTTTTTTATAATTCTGTCTGCTTTTAAAGCACTTGTTGAATTTGACTATATATAGGGCTTTTCTAACTGGTTACACAAGGTGATATGCCTGAGATGAATTGAATCTGATTTTCTGCTTTAAAAAAATCAGTTTTATGTCATATAACTGGAATCAATAGGACTGTTCTTATTTAAAGAAGAAAAAACCCAAAACTGTTTGGACCGTTTTGAGCTTTGGTTACATTGCTTATATTGCTTCCTGCATTTCTAGACAGATTTTCAAATTTCCTCCACCCCCTGCTGACTGGCATCACAATAGGTTTTATTGTCAAGTATGCTGGGGTGTCAGACTACTAATGCCAGAACTGGAGCCTCTGGGGATCTGTTTGTGAAGACAGAGGTGTTCTCCTTGACTCCACTCCGCCTCCCTCACTATCCCGCCCCCAGATTTGGAGGTATCTGTAAAGCAAGCACTGTACAAATCTAATCAAGCAAATCATTAGTCAAGTGTTACTACTCTTGGCTCAAATGAGCTGAAGGTCATGGCACTTGATAATATGGAATACTACTGCTATTAATAGTCATGCTTTCTTCCTCCAAGTTCCCACCTGTCCCCCAACTTCACCCCTACCCTCAGAATGGTACTAAGGTTCAGTCACTTTTGGAAGGAGTGGTAGTAACCATTTAGCTGCAAACAGAGGGATATAAAAATGAAAAACAAACAAACAAACAAAAAAACACAAACCAACAACAACCAAACAAACCAAAAAACGAAGAGTTTCAGTTTGTGACAGGGGAACAGTCTCTAGTGGAATCACTGAAGAGAACTCCGATTAATTTTCCTGTTAGGTACCATTGAGTTGGAATGGACCCATAGTTGACCCATAGTGGGTTTTCAGAAGCAGTAAACCACAAGAAAGGAGATTGCTTGTCTTTTTCCTGTGGAGTAGCTGGTAGATTTGAACTGCATGCCTTTGGGTTTGTAGCACAGCTCCTTGTCAGGAGCCACCAGAGCTCCTGTTGTTGTTAAGTGTCTTTGAGTCGTAGATGACTCGTAGCGACCCTAGGAATGAAAGACCTGAACACTTGTGTAACTTTCATCATTTCTCCAGAGCTCCTAGAGACGTATATTTTCCTAAATAACAACACTACTGCTTAAGCATCTTCCTTCACTATGCTGGGGCAACCAGCAGAACTTGGTTCAAGAGCACTATGAACTTGGAAGTTGAGACATGTAATTTAAAACATATAGGATTTGGGTTACATTACCTAAGAAGGGAGTATCTAAGCAAGTCAGGAGGAGCAGATAAGAGTTGCAATATGAAGATGTAGGGTTGGGAAAGGAGGTGATAAACATTTCAGGCAAAGGGTAGAGCAGGTTTGTTTGTGTGGAAGCCAGCCATCGTGAAGCATGTGCAGGGCAAGAACAGCGAATATTTTTGCTCTACAACAGAGTAGAATGCGTGACTGGCAGAGGCCAGAGACAGAGACCTTCTAAACATGACTGGGTAGGAGAGACTCTAAAAGATTTTGAAAATACAATGCTATAATCAAAACTCTACTTCAGAAACATAAGTATCATAGAGGTTTTGACACACAGACCAATCAATAAATTTTTGTAAAAACAAACCTCAAGCTTTCAAAGATCACTAGTTAACCTTCTTTTCTCTAGCCTTGGACTTCAGAGAGGGGTATCAGGGCTTGGCTAATGAGACCTGGATAGCAATGGTGGATGCCAGACCTGAGTAAGAATGACTTTGTGGTTTATTTGAAATAGAATCTGAACTTTACCTCTGGCCCTTCCTTCATAAGCAGAGAATATGATGAGGCTACTGTCAAGCCTCTTGCCTTCCATGGAGAAGACCTAGGTTCAACTCCTTGCCAGAGCATCACAACCACAGCCACCACATATCTGTCACTGAGGGCTTTATTTTTGCTGCACTGCTAAATATGTTTCAGCAAAGCTAACAGACCAAGATTAGGCAGAAAGGCCTGGTGTCTTACTGTGGATGGGATGTACACTGAGGAAGAGATAGCTTGACACCAGCTAACAACCCTAACTCTTATATATACACATCAGAGAACCTGACTTCCATATTGCTCCTGATCTCTCTCTGAGCTTCTCTGCATGTCTCTTTTAAAACTTGAGTGACTTGGGTTTTGAATGCTAGTCCTAATTTGGCTCTGTTTATTACTAACGACATGCTAGAATAGATTTTCTGGCCTCAGCTCTGCTGCTTTGCTAATAATAATAATAATAACAATTATTATTATTATCATTTACCAGTTTATTTATAAAATTAGAATACATTGTTTTTCACACCAGATTCTTCCACTTTCCCTTACCCCCCCACATCAAATTGTACAATCTCATGATTAATCCCCCTCCTTGTTGCTTTGATCTTAAGAGCTTCTGTGCACTTTCTGATTATGTTTTTATTTTGTGCATTTATATTTCCTAGGGTTGCTATGACTTGCAAGTGACTCAACGGCACATAACAACAACAATAACAACATAATTCCTTTAGGGGTCATAATTCTGATCTCTGGCCAGGAACAATCAACAATCTACAAACAGTGAACATTCCTTTTAAAAAGAACTACTTTAACATGATGCTTTCATAGTACAATATTTAGTTTGACTTTAGACTTACTCTCCAGCTTTTTAAAAAGTCTTCCTTTACTATTTAGCATATACAAGAAATGAAAAAGTCCTTTTGCATTAAATTATGGTTACTACTATAATCTCTTAGGAAGCAGTAAAGGGTTATCTACTCACTTTCTAAGTGCATGTGTGAGAAAGTGACAGATTTCTTTTTACTTCTATAGGCTTTAGTCAAAACGAAAAGCACTTTGAAGAAAGGGCTATAGATTCTAGGGATGAATCCTTGGGTCACCTCTTTTGGAAACCAAAGAATTGACATTTACCTTAAAGATGGGTAATTAAAATTCAGACTTAGATATAATCATTTTTTCAATATTTGTACATTTACGATATTATTCTTTGGGGTTTTTCCTCAAGTTTCCATTTAAGTTATGTGTCTGTGTCTCCTCCTTTGACCTCTATGCACGGGAAAGAAGTAAAACTTCCTGCATTAGCATAACTTCCAAACCTGACAGGTAGTATTTAGACATTGATTTATGGCCTCTAACCTACATTAGTTTCCATCTCCTTCCACACACGGAGACCCCTGTGTGCTCCGAAGATGCATGATGTTTTTAATGGATGTGAACTTAACCATTAATGTAACATCTCTGGTTTAATGCAGATACCTTTGTTAAATGACAATATAATTACTAGTCATCGGCAAACCTCAAAAAGGCTGGGAGGTTCGGTTCAGTTAAAGACTGAGAGCTCAGATGTTTATCTGAAGTTTACCCCTCGAGTTTGGCAAGCCCAGGCTGGAAAACTCTGGAAATCTATCTTACACATGAGCACTCTGTCAGTAGTTCTTGTTTCTCCATTCCAGCACCTCTGTGTTTGAGCCTGAGCCTATTGAACATGGTAAAACAAAACAGGCCAATGTAAAAAGAGTGGACTCATCCTTGTCTGGTTTTGCTGAGCGTGTTTCTCACAAGTTGATGAAAACAAGTGGGAAAGAATTTCTTGTTTCAGGACAAACGCTGGCTTTCTGATCTGTGAAGAACCATTTCCCAAGCCTCTCTTTATCTGCTTCTTGTTTGAAAAATTTACTGCTGCTGAGTGTTTGGGCTGTTGCTCTCTGACAACAGATTGAAGTTGGGGGACCTGCTGAAGATGGCTCAGATTGATCCTTTTCGAAGACAAGCGTGTTCCCAGAAAAAGCGTTAGTGTTTAAATTTCCTTCACTTGACTGGGACAAGCCAGCAGGTTGTGTACTTTAAAAGAAAAAAGTTGAAAAACTTTCAACACTGTGTGTTTTGTGTTTAGTTTAGGAGGTACATTGCATCAGTGGTGGTTTTTCCAGTTTTACATTCCTCTAAATGACCTTTTTGTCCTTCTCTTGTCTTCTGTTTCTTAAGGTTTTGAAACAAGGAAGAACCTCAGTTGCGTCGTTATTTCTAGAATGACTTTGCATATGAAGCTGGTGTCAGTTGTTGCAGTTTATTCTTTGTTGGTGTCTAAGGTTTTGTTTTTCTTTAGCTTTCTGTAAGAAAAACAAGACTCTGGAGACAATATTTGGTATGGTTGTTGTATATTTTCAAGTCAGAACCCGCTCTTTGTTGACCATTCAGCAGTTTTTTAGAGGCTATTAATTGCATGGAGGAGATTGTCCATTTTTTTTTCCCTCCTGGACAGCAGCTGGTGGACTCAAACTGCATACCTTTGTGTTGGCAACATAACTCCACAACCATAGAATTTTAAAGCAAAGGTATACAGATCATAGCCTTATAATGAAAATTCTGTATCCTAAGTTGCTTATAAAGAATTTTTTTCTCTTTCTTTTTAACTTAGGAACATTGCTATCATCTCAGATGAGTTTTAGCTTAGATTGAACTGTGTGGTGTTAGTGTGTCTGGGAAGTGTATTTGGTTAGAAGTCTTGTGAGGTCAGATTTTAAGGGAGTTATTTGCTTTTCTCAAATGAAAAAGGATGAAGCCACCAAATTTCAACTTAATTCCACAAACATACTTGGAATAGCTGCTAGATATTTTTTGCCACATGAAATAACAAGGGAAAAGGGAAGAAGTACACAAAAGACTTTCTAGTAAGCAGCACACTGTTGTTGTATTGGTTGTTAGGTGCTGTTGAGTTGGTTTTCATACTCTATGTCCAATAGAACAAAACATTGCCCCATTCTGTGCCATCCTCAAAACCACTGCCATGTTTGAGTCATCGTGTCAGTGTCTGGTTGGGAAATCTTATTGTTGTTGTTTTTGGCCCACTTAAGAGATAAATAACATCAGACTGCTTTTGGGGACCATTTTTTAAATCACAAAATTTGGCCCCTTGTGAAGAGAAGCTGCTCTACAATCCCAAAGGCATGCAGTTCGAAGCCACTATCTGTTCCATGGGAGAAAGATAGACAATCTTCTCCTGTGTGATTTACTGCCTCTGAAAACCTTCTGGAGGGTCAGTTCAGACTGTACGGTGCACAACAACAGTCTTAGATCAGGATTTAGAACTACTGTTTTTATTTGGAGCCAAATTTTTGAGGTTGTTTCTGAAAGGTCTGTTTTTCTTTCTCTCTCTCACTACTGTCCAGTCAATAACGGTGCATAGCTGACCCTCCAATGAGCTTCTAAGGTTGCACATCTGTCTCCCAAAAAGGGGCTGTTGGATTTGAAAAAGGGAAGTGTAGTGTTTGAGTTAGCAGCACACCTTTATGGATGAGGCTTTCAGAGCTCCATGGAAGGTGTATAGATAACAAAATATTTTTCCCCAAAACAATATAGTGTCATTGAAACCCAAATACTGGTATGAATTTAAAGCTCAGTAGAAAAGTGGAGAGAAATCTTTAGATGAATAAAATATTAATCACCTAATGCAGTACCTAGCATATAACCTAATGATTACTAAGGATTTATTTTTTATTGCTACTATAGTCAGTTTCTAGTACCTTAAATGCCTCTTTATTTCTGCAGCTTTCATTGGCCTGGCATATGCTGACCTCACTCTGTCTTTAAAAATAGTTGCATTTGGTGGGCTCCGGTGGCCTAGTGGTAAGAAGCTGCACTGCAATCCCAGAGGTGAACAGTTTGAATCTTCCAGATGCTTTGCTGGTGAAGGAGGGACAGACACTCTCTTGCTGTACCAGTCAGATCCGATTTGATGATAAACACACACACACACATACATACACACACACACATAAAATAGTTGTATTCCTGCATCATGGCACCATTGACTAGAAAGTTTGCCCATTGACTCTCACCCCAAGTTCATAAAGTCAATGAAGATATATTAATTGGTTACGCATTTCAACAAGTGCCACACATACTATTTCCAGAGTTTGGCTTGCCTAATCCACTGGGTACATAAAATCTTTACTAACCAAAAGATAAACAACAGATTCCTTCAGATCTTTAACACACACTACCAGATTAGTTAATAGAGATTCTACTACCAAAGATAGGACAAGTCAGAGAGCACACTGGTCATTCACACTGTTATGATGCCAAAGCATCATTTTTTTGAGTTAGGCAGTAAATTAAGGTGAAGGGGAGCCTGATTTCACATTTTGTTGAGCATCTTTATTTTCGGTGGCAGGCTTTAAAAGGGTATTCAGTAATGCAACCAAGGAGGGTTTTTCCATCATTTAAGAAGGGCTCATTAGACTCTGCAAATTGACACAGTACAAACAACATTGTGAGGGTCTGGGTTCCCACATAAATTAGCTCAGTTTGTGCAAGATGAAAAAAATGCTTTGGCCCTAACTGCCAGCACTACAAACACAGCCTGAGCTTGGAAAAAAACAAGGTGTGCCCGCTGTGCCTCTTACATCACCAGTAGTCATAAAAGTGCTGTAATTAAAACCTAGCTGACAATTTGCTTAATGATGTGTGAGGCAGAGGAGAATCCAAGAAAGCCCCCACATGTGGCTGCTGCAGCCTGGGTCATTCCAGCAGCGGCAAGATGCTTCACTTGGGAAGATGGTGACTAATCCAAGGAATTGGTGGTGGAGAGGATGGTGAAGTCAAGCTGCCTGTCTTGCAATCATCAAGACCATCTTTGCTGTAATGAGTTTGTGAGAAGGTACTTAAGGTGTTTGGGAACTATCCATTTATAATTAGCCAGGTCAAATTTAAGAAAATGAAACTATTCCCCACAATATAACTTAGACCAATTAACAATTTAATTGGTTCACCATAATAACTTGAGGTAGGATTTCTAATTCGGTCTCCTTACCTCAGGATGACTGTTATTAAATAAAAAAAAAAAAAAGAAAGAATCTTTTTTAGTTGTGTGAGGCATTGAGTCTCAATTGGAACTGACACAATGCTGTGTGTTCAGATCCCTGGATAAGCTCTTTAAGCCAGATTCTGCCACCTTGTCACCTCTGACTCTTGACCGGGCACTTGACCCTGTCATTTCCTGATCTGTAGAATTAGGAACTGAACTTGTGTATAGAAATGATTTAGATTTGATTCCTGATAAGCATGATATGTGTGGGGAAAGTTGAAGCATTCTAGAGAGGGTCAGAATTTATCTTGTTATAATTGTTTCTTGCCAAGGAGATCCTTCTGACTCTGTGCACAGTAGAATTAATCCAGAGAGTTTACAAGGCTGTGGCTTTTCAGAAGTGGATTGCCTATCTTCTGAGGTGTTCTTTGGAGCATTTGAACTTCCAGCCTTTTGGCTCATAGATGAGTGTTTAATCATTCGTGCCACTCAGATGGCTCAATGTTGACTTAGTGAAATAAACAATGGTACTCAGTATGTCTTGAGTTACTCTTTAAAAATTCAAAGATACATTCCCTTAAGTACCCCAATGTTAGAAAATCAGTAAACATCACCAAACATTTTCCTAACGCAGGACGTTAACCATTAAAGCTTGTAAGTTTGTCCTCATAACACTTACAAAAGCCAGTCTACTGTTAATTCATAGAAAAACCGCTCTGTCTATATGTTTGTAAACTTCCAAATTGAAGAACTACTTTGAATAATCTTGCTGTTCAGCTAAAGACCTAGAAAGCAAAGGAAATGACATCTTTAACACAAACAAGACCTCTGCCTTAGGGAGTAAGGATTAAAAGTTAAGATCAGGATTGAAGCACCAAAGAGGAGGCAGTTCTTGGAACTTGGCATTCAGCATCCTCCCTCCTCTCAGTAAACAAGAAATAATTTTATAGCACTTATTTACCCCCAGTAGAACTCTTCTGGAATCAAAACTACAGGAATGCTTTTTCAGTTTCACCATGAAGATTTCTTAAAGGCATTCATCTGACATCAAAAGCTCAGGCACACGGAAACTCCTTTTTCAGGTGGTCACTGAGAGATTTCACTTCTCCTCAAGCCACTCCCTGCTCTGTGTTTCTACTCAACGACTCAGGTGGTTGAAAATGATGCCAAGCCAATTAACTTTATTCTTTCCCAGCAAATCAGGTCTACAGTAAGTGGGGAAATACATGGAGATGGGTTTTTTCCCCAACTCAAGAATGTGAATCATATCTGCTGAGACTCAAAACCAACTTATGTGAAGATAAAATCATTCTCAAAATTACTTTACCTGACTATTGTTAGATTTTACTCCACGCTTTAAAAATATTGTTAAGGAAAAAAAATATTGTTAAGTACCATGTGTGGAGCAAAACTATATCCAATTTAAGACTACAAGCAGTCCAGACTTTAATAACATCCTTATGTGATATAATTTTTTTAATATTTTTGACTTGAGTAGTTACTATCTTGCCCATAAAGGAAACTGAGTCTGCTATTGTAGCCACTATGTTGATTCATCAAACAGAAGGGCATCCACTTAAATGTTTACCTTGCATTTTTAGTCTTTTCTTTTTTATACTAATTATTTACCAAATAACTTAACAAATCAAATATAATCAAGTTTATAATTCTAGGTGATGATAGCAGGCTGAGAGAATAAGGAGTGAATAGAAGGATACATTTTACAGGGAATCTTGAACATGAACTCCAGCTTTCTTATTTACTTGTTGTATGACTTAGGTAAATGAAGTCATTTTTCTCATCTACAGCATAGGAATAATGAGATGCACACCTCTTGCTGTTTGTGAGAATTAAATGTGTGATGAGTGTAACTTGCCTAATACAGACTGCCACACACCAGGCTTTTAACATTTTATTGTAAGCAACCTTTTGACCAAGACCATTTATCTTTATGTATCCAATGGCGAGGCTCCTGCCTAGTGCATGCGATTGCTGTGGAGCTGATTGTAACTCGGGGTCACCCCATGTGTACAGAGTAGAACTGCTCCATGAGGTGTTCAAGGAAGGATCACCAGTCCTGTCTTCCCAGATATCACTGTAGGGGTACAAACTGTTGTCTTTTTTTCTACAAGTTACATCTTTAACTATTTGTGACATCCAGGGACTCCAGTCAAGTAAACGACTTGTAGTTGACTGCCTATACAGGGAAGTTAATTGCATGGAAGGAGATGGTTCATCTTTCTCCTGCAGAGCTACTGGTGGATTCCAACTGCATGCCTTGAGCATTGCAGCACAACTTCTTACCACTAGGCCACCAGAGGTCAAAGTAGACACTTAAAAAAATTCTTCTTTGAATGATTAAATAACTTAGTAAGTATTAACTGTTTAGAGTCATTTTGTGTATGTACTTACCTGCAACAGAAAGATACTACAGAAATATAAGGAAATGGTTAATCCTCAATTCCAAATAAACAAATATGACTTAAATATGTTGGTAATTTTTAATGGAACTAAACTATTTGATCCTAGAGAGGGTAAAACCAGGATGTTCCTTGAAGGCAATGATTCTGAAGCTTCACCTGACGTATTTTGGGCATGTTGCAAGGAGTGACCACTCCTTGGAGAGGGACATCATTCTTGGAAGGGTGGAGGGACAGCACGAGAGAGGAAGACCCTCGATGAGATGGATTGATTTCAGTGACTGGGGGTCATGGGTGGAGGTGTGTCAGAATCTATGACATTGACTCAGGATAGGGCAGCATTCAGAGCTGTTGTTCATAGGGTCGCTATGAGTCACAAGCGACTCAACGACACATGACAATAACAACAACACCAAACTCATGACTGGGACCCTGAACGTTGCTGTGAAGGACCATTGAGTAGGTTCCAATGTTGAACAAAACATTGCCTGATCCTGGACCCTTCTCACAGTCTCTGCTGTGCGTGAATCCACTGCTTCAGTCACTGTGTCAGTCTATTAAATTGAAGAACTTCCTTTTTTCACTGGTCCTCTCCTTTACCAAACATGATGTCCTTCCCCAAAGTACTGATTCCTCCTGATAACATATCTGAAATTCTTCAGACATTTTTCATCTTCATTTCTAAGGAGCATTTTGGCTGTACATCTTCTAAGACAGATTTATTTGTTGTTCTAGCAATTCATGGTATTCTCTCAACATTGTCAACACCATAATTCAACTGCAGCAATTCTTTGACCTTCCTTATCCATTATCCCGCTTTCTCAGGTATACAAAGTAATTTAAAAGCATCTCAGCTTGGGTTAGATGTACCATAGTCCTCAAGGTGACCTCTTTGCTGCTTAACATTTTAAGGAGATTTTTTTTCCCCCCAGGAGATTTGTCCAATGAAATTTGATGATTGGCTTCTGCTTAAACGGGTTTTGACTTTGTGTTCCAATAAAATGAAATCCTTGATAATTTCAATCGTTTCTCTAATAAGACGTTGCTCATTAGTCCAGTTGTGAGAATTTTGGTCTTCCTAGCTCTGGTGGCATAAGCAGTAAGGACTTGCCTTGCTAACCTAATGCAGTATGTCTCCAACAGTTTGAATTCACCAATGGTTGCTCTAGAAATTAAAAAAAATGTCTTCTGCATGATTTACAGTCTCTGGAAGATTCCCTAGAGAAATAACTATGAGTTGGTTCCTACTTGACAACAATGAGTTTTATGTGAAAGTCTAACCCATACTGAAGTCTATATGTATGTGCTTCAAGTCAACTTCACTTTCAAGTAAGCATGGTTTCTCTATATTCTTATCCATATAGTCTAATTTTTCAGATTACTGGCTCAACATACAAACTGAATGAGCATGATAAATAGATACAACTCTGACATATGCTTTTTCTGATTTTGAGCTATGGATATCCTCTTGTTCTACCTCTTGCTGGATATATTTCTATTTCCATTTCTATATTTACACTCTACTTGAGAATGAAGGGTTCTGGAATGCCCATTCTTCTCAATATCAACCACAATTGATTAGGATCCATATAGTTAAATGGCTTTGTGTAGCCAGGAAAACGTCTTTCCAATATACTCTGTTTTCAGCTAAGATCTATCTGGCATCATTCCTTCTTTCCATATCCTCTTCTGAATCCAGCCTGAATTTCCGGAAGTTTTATATTGAAGTATCATTGTAATAGCTTAAAAAAATCTTCAGCAAAACTTTACTTGCTTGTTATAGTTAATTATATTGCTTGATAATGTCTGCATCCTGGTCATTGCTTGAGTATATTTACTTATTGTTATTCTTCAATTTTAATAAATTCCTTTAAATAATCAATGCATTATTTTTAGATTAAGAGTTTTAAGATATAATACTAGATTAAGTAGCTGACACTTTTTTAAAAGTGGCACTTTTTGAATAGTTATTATAAAACAAACCTCTTGCTATAAAGTAAATTTCAACTGTTAGTGACCTTATGTTGTTGTTGTTAGGTGCCGTCGAGTACAGCTCATAGTGACTTTATGAACAATGTGCTGAATCTTGTCCTATCCTGTGCCATCCTTATCATATCTGATTCACTTGAGCCCATTGCTGTAATAACCATGTCAATGCACTTCTTATGGGTTTTCTCCTCTTTTGTTGACTCTCCACCTTTCCAAGCATGATGTCTCTTTCCACGATACAGTCTCTTGTTAACATGTCCAAAATAGGAGAGACAAAGCTTCACCATCCTTGCCTCCAAGAAGCACTATGGTTACACCTTTTCCAAGATGTATATTTTTGGTCTCTTGGCAGTTCATGGGATATTCAGCATTCTTTTCAAAAAACATAACTTAAAAATATAAATTCTTCTTCTGCCATCCTTATTCATTATCCAGCTCTCAGACATATAATAATAATATAAAAAAGACCATGGTGTGAATCAGGTGCACCTTAGTCTTCAAACTGAAACCATTGCTCTTAAATATTTCAAAGAGGTCCCTAGTAAGAGACTTTCCCAATGAAATATGTCTCCTGATCTTCTGACTACTGATACCAAGGATGTTGATTGTGGATCAAAGCAAGATGAAATCCTAGATAGTTTCTAGCCGTTCTCCATGTTATTGTTGTTATTTGGTGTTGCCAGGTATGACTCATAGTGGCCCTATGGATAAAAGATCAGAACGCCGTATTATCCTGTGCCATCCTCACACTTTCTGACACACAGAGCCCATTGGAACAGTAACCACGTCTCCTTTGCCGTCCCTTCACCCTTTTTACCATCATGTCCCTCTCTAAGTAACAGCCCCTCCTAGCAATGTGTCCAACATGTGTGCGGCAAAACCTCATCATTCTTGCCTCCAGAGAGCATTCCAGTTGCACCCTCTCCAAGACATATTTGTTTGTTCTCTTGGCTGTTCATGAAATGTTCAGTGCTCTTCTCCAAAACCACAACTCAAAGGCATCAATTCTTCTTCTGTCATCCTTATTCATTATCCTGCTCTCAGATGCATAGCAAGTGATTGGAAAGACCATGACCTGAATCAGCACCCTAGTCCTCAAACTGACATCATTACTCCTCAATAATTTGGAGAAGTTCCTAATTGCAGATTTTCCCAGTGCAATGCATCTCCTTATTTCCTGAGTGCTGGTACCAAGGGTGTTAATTGTGAATCCAGTCTGGAGCAGTTGGATTCTGGAGGGTAGGTTGTTTTGATTTCAATGAAACTTGAGTGTAAACT
>NW_006399855.1:7610657-7620673 GCF_000299155.1 Elephantulus edwardii | reverse complement strand
AACGTTTCTTCATCTGCTTGTTGGCCATCTGAATGTCTTCTTTGGTGAAATGTCTATTCATCTACCGTGCCCATTTTTCAATTGGACTATTTACCTTTATCTTGTTGTGGTGCCCAAGTATTTTATAAATTCTAGATATAAGTCCCTTATCTGACATGTCATTACCAAATACATTTTCCCAGTCTGTGGCTTCCCTTTTTACCCTATTGGAGAAGTCTTTGGATGTGCATAGGAATTTGATTCTTAGAAGGTCCCATTCATCTGTTTTATCTTCTCCTGGTTGTAGATTTTTCAGGGTACTTGGAAGACTGTTTATGTTGTGGATTAGGACTACTAATGTTCTTCCAAACTTTTCTTTAATGAAGTTTATAATCCTTGGTTTTAGTCCTAGGTCCATGATCCACCTTGAGTTGGTTTTTGTATATGGAGTGAGGTGTGGATCTTGCTTGAGTCTTCTGAAGGTAGTTTTCCAATTTTGCCAACACCATTTGTTAAAAAGGCTGTAGTTTCCCCACTTAACTGATTTCTTCTCCTTGTCAAAAATCAGTTGACCATAAGTAGATGGGCTGATTTCCGGGTTCTCAATTCTATTCCATTGATCTATGTGTCTGTCATTGTACCAGTACCATGCTGTCTTAACCACCACAAAAAATATGGAACGTTTCATGAATTTGCATGTCATTCTTGCACAGGGGCCATGCTAATCTTCTCTGTATCGTTCCAATTTTAGTATATGTGCTGCCGAAGCGAGCACAACAACAACCTTTTCAAGAAGGCAACTTTCTACATGCTTCTCCTGTAGCATTTGAAATTCTGACCTTTTGGTTATCAACCAATCACATAACCATATTGCATGTTAGAGGAGAAGAGTGCTCCGTGAGATTTTCAATGGCTGATTTTTCAGAAGAAGATTACTCACTAGACCTGTGTTTTTAGTGATCTGTACTTGGCTTTGAATTTTTAAACTTTGAATCAGAAACTGAGCATTTTAAGCATTTGTAACACCCAAGGACTCCTTAGAAAACTAAAGATCACCTACTTACATAAATTTAATATAATTCTCCAAATTTCAGAGATAGTCTGTCAAATATCTGTTATCATAGTTAAGTTTTCAGAAAAATAGCAAGGTGCGTCTCAACTTGAAGAGCAGTGTTTTGAATCCACCAGCCACTCTGTGGAGGAAGACGGATGTGGCAATTTGCATCTCTAAAGATTATAGCCTTGGAAACCCCACAGGGCAGATCAACTTTATCCTAAAGGGTCACTAGGCTTTGAAATTGTTTATTTACAATGTGTTTGTTTTTGTGTTTTTAAGTGCTAACGAAAAAGAAGGAGGTAGGGGAAAACCCCTATTCTCCCCGAGTTTATGCTGGAACTTAGTGATCATTCATTTTCTTTTTCAGAGCACACATAGTATTTTTAGTTAGGGGGCTCTAGTGGCCTAGTGGTAAGAAGCTGCACTGAAATCCCAAAGACATGAGGTTTGAATCTACCAGCTGCTTTGCGAGAGAAGAATGGGCAGTCTCCCATGCAATTTAGTAACTCTGAAAGCCTGCTAGAGTGTCAATGATGGGTCAATTCACATTCAATAAATATCTTATATAAGTGTTTAGAACAGAAGTAGAGCTGTGTTTGAAAACCAGCTCTTTTTTTCCATATTGGTCTGTACCAGTAAGAGACACCAAAATTCTACTTGTAGTAGTATCATCAAATCATTTACTCAAATCATTTGTGATAAATGTAATGGAAATGACTAGTTTACCTGCCAGACTAACTAGTGAAATGGTGAGAGGGAGAGAATGGTTAGGAAGGAGAGCTGAGCAAGTGTGTGGGAGGAGGGAGAAAGGGAAAATTAGCAGATCTATTTTTTTTAAAAAAATTTAGGTTGTTTAATTTTCATTTCAATGAACATCTACAGAGATTTTGGGATTCCATTAATTCATTGTTGCACCCTTCTCCCCGCACAAACCCCTCCCCCCTCCCCCCCATTTGCTCCTCTCCTTGAAAAGCAAAAGAAAAACTCCCTCATTGGTACACAATCCCCCCCCCGCACCTCCCCAAAAAACCCCACCCCCTAGCCCCAAATATAATCCACTCTACAACCCTCATTGCATACTCCTACAGATCTATTTTAAAACATTTGGCTGCCAAAACCTTTTGACCACAATGCTACACAGAACTTACAGTCTAGAACACTTGAAAATTCTTTAAACATTTATTTATGTATCTTTTTTATGCTTATACATATGAGAACATTTTAAAATAACTATTACACACATTTTACTTTTTCATGTAGCAATTTTATCAAGAGCCTGTATCTAGGTCAGTACATAGATTCTAGCTCTTTCTGATAACTCTGTAGTAGGTCATTGAATAACAATCCACTTGGCAGTTTCCCTTATTAACAGCTATTGCTCTCATTTAAAAAATTTAGGGGGAGGCCTTATAAATACAAACGTCCTTCTACGTGCATCTTTATGTGCATTGGCCACACTGAAAATTGCAAAAATCCCAGAAGTAGACTTGCTGGGCTGAAGAGTATGTCCATTATATTTCATTAGAATCTTGAGAACAACTGCATGAGTTAGAAAGGGTAACCATCATTTCCATTGTAGGATCCCAGGTGGTGCAGTGACTAGGCACTTGGCTGCTAACTGAAAGGCGGACAGTTCAAACTCACTGGCCAAGGAGCTCTAGTAGTGTTGTCTGCCGCGAGTTGTGCTGCTAAGCCGAAGTCGGTTTGAATACACCAGTGGCTCCACAGGAGAAAGGTAGGCAGTCCCTGTCTGTTAAGATGTGTAGCCTTAGAAACCCAATGGGTGGAGGGGTGTCACTATGAATCGGAACTGACTGCATGGAGTCTGAGGATTTGAGTAAAAGCTTCTCATTGGTAGAAACGTATGGCCGTTTCTCAACTCAATGGCACTTCTTAACAACACAACAATCGTGGTTCTACGTTGTTCTTTAGGGTTGTTTGAAGTCAGAATCAACTCAAAGGCAATGGGCTTAGATTGGTTTGGTTTGATTTGGGCCCAGTCCCTGGGTGCCTCAGAAGATACATGGGCCCAAAACACCTGAAAGACCTCCATCCACAGGGCTTGTCAGAGGCAAAGTATGAACAGGTAAAACATCACCAGTTCATGAAGCAGGCAAGACTCATCCCTCAGACTGCTACACAAGTTGCTGCTAGAATATTCATTCTTGAACTGTAGGACCTGGATAAAATAGCCGCTCAAGCACTTTTATTTTTTTTCCCTCCTGTCTCACAGTCTTAGCGTCTACTTAGCCTGTCACTTGATTTCCCAGCTGCACTACTAAAAATACATGGATGAAAAAGAAAACTTCTCTTGGCAAGGCATTTGATGTGTTGTCTTGTTGAAGGCCTTTCCTGATGTAGTTACTGAGAAATTGCATCAGCAGAGCAGCCCCGGGAAGGGTCACTCTCCTTACTAGTGCTCTGCTCAGGGTGAAGGTACCTAATATTTAATTTAAGCAGATGATTTAGAAAAGAAGCACAGGCCACCAGTTTGGAGAAGAAAAGCACAGTTCTCTCTAGTATGATTTGAGGAGGGAGAGTATTTTGAGAGGTTATTAAAACAAAAAGATATTATTTATTGTTTTATTAAATGCTATTTTTGTTCTAGGCAGGTTGAGTTGTAACCACCTCATAGCTGGTCCACCAGCAGGTTTTCAGAGGTATTACATCATACATGAGGAGATTGCCCATAAGCTATATGTAGGGCTTGTTCTTAGGTAGTGTTATGTGAGTTCCGACTCAGAGGGACCCCATGTACAATAGAACAAAACACTACTTAGGCCTTTGCCAACTTCACACAAAAGCTAAACCCACTCCTGTCAAGTTGATTCTGATTTACAGGAAATCTCTACTGAGTTTTCAATGCTGCAAATCTTTATAAGAATAGACTATCCATTTTTTTCCTTTCTGGTGGATTTGAATTGCCAATCTTTTTATGATTACCACTTATTTCACAATGCCATCAGAGGAGTATCTGTATATAGGGCTTGTTGTTGCCATATGCTGTTGAGTCAGAACTGACTCATAGCTGACCTTTGGGTCGGTTTTCAGAAACCATAAATCACATGAGGAGCAATTACCCATCCTTTCATGGTGCAGCAGTCAGTGGATTTGAACCTCGTGCCTTTAGGATTGCAGTGAAGCTTCTTACCTTTAAGCTACCAGAGCTCCCTTATATTGAGCTTAGAATGACAAAATCAAAGGACCTTCTTGTTGTTGTTATATGCCATCTAGTCACCTGAGACCCACAGCAACCTTATGTACAGCAGCTCTGAACCCTTACCTGTCCTGAGCCAGACTCACTCATTCCGACACACCAACCGCCATTGCCCCAGTTACTGTATCAATCCATCTCATCCGGGTTCTTCATCTTTTGTATTGCCCCTCCAGCGTTCCAAGCATGATGGCCTTCTTCATAGATCAGTCTCTCTCCTTGGCCACATGCCAGAAAATCAGGAGATGTATCGCACTAGGAAAGTCTGCAGTTAAGGACCACTCCAAATAATTGAGGAGTAATGATGTCAGTTTGAGGACTAAGGTGTGTCTGATGGAGGCCATGGTTTTTCCAATCACCTGCTATGCGTCTGAGAAGAGAACTGAATAATGAATAAATATGGCAGAAGAAGAATTGATGCTGTTGAGCTGTGGTGTTAAGAGAGGAGCACTGAACATTCCATGGATGGCCAAGAGAACAAACAAATATGTGTTGGAGAGGGTGCAACTGAAGTGCTATTTGCAGGCAAGGATGATGAGACTGTGCTTGACATAGAAGCGGGCTATTCCTTGGAGAGGGATATGATGCTAGGAAAGCTAGAGGGTCAGCAAAGGAGAGGAAGACCCTCAACCAAGTGAATTCACATGGTGACTATTACAATGAACTGTAATGTATCAGGAAGTGTGAATATGGCATAGGATAGAGAAGATTCAGATCTGTTGTTCATAGGGTCTCTATGACTTGTACTCAGTTCTTTCTCCTTTCCCCTATTAAAAGTATACATTTGAATTTCAGAGGAAAATAATGATGTAGATTGGCTAAGCATTTACCTAAACTTAAAAGGGCAAAATATTTTTCCATATGTAGGAAATTCAGTAGAGGAAGTTTGTTTGACATTTGAGAAAACTTCCTTGCTAAATCATAGTCATGCATTGTTTTGCACTGAGCTTCTCAGGAGGAGAATTTTTTTTTCCTTTGTGAACCTCCCATCATTTTCCTCAGTTCTTAGCTTTCCTTGGAGAATACCCAGTGAAGTGTTGATGGGACTTGCTTCTGCTTTTCTTTTGTGAGACAGTGATGTCATAGTCCAAGGAAGGATCATTCTAAAGAGATGTGTTGAGACATTCTTTATGTGGCTCATTAGACACTTAACTAACTCATCAAGTGAGTAATAGCATACATAGGACATGGGTGATGAGTCAGAATGAAAAAATGAGTTTGGAGGCCAAAAAAGAGAAGGGGTTAAAACCCTCCAGTTCTCTCAGGGTCAGTAGAATACAGGTAAAATGCCACCCAAGTAGTTCCTGAAGTTGTGTGTAAGAGTGGAATGGGTGGGGGTGGGCGGCAGGGTGTGATGCGAGGGGAGGGAGAAGGAAAATCATTAGAAAATGTGAGATCAGAGGACTTTTTTGGTTTGAGGCCCATAAGTTTCTTTTTATCTATCAGCTTTTACCCAAGCGGTAGTCTAGAAAAGTTTCTGAAGATCAGTGGAAAGGAAAACAGAAATGGTAGAATTTAGTGATACCCATTTATTTATCTCTTCAGCAGTACTTTCCTTGACAAGCTATGCATGCTCTCTTCAAATGAAAATGAATAGTTTATGGGAGGTTAGAGCCAAGAATAAATGAAATTGTTTTATCTTGCTGTGTTTTACTTAGATATTGAAAACTTAGATTTATGATAGAGTATGGATTTACCTTTGGAACTCTCAAAGAGTTTATCAGAAATCCAAGAAGAAAATATAAGTAACTATTTACAGAATTTCTAAGTTGAGGAAAACTCCCTCAAACTTAAAGCTATAAGGAAAAAAATGGAATAAGAAAGATAAATTTGGTCACATAAAACTAAATACATAAGAGTAAATGTCATAATATTCCTATGTAAACAAAATGAGAGGATAAACAATACACTATGAAAATACTTCCAAGCAATATCATACTCTAATATTTTAAATCTTAAAACATACTATATTATGAACCACAGATTGATTTGGAAAAGACTAAGATCTCAACAAATGTCTTAGTCTCTGTTGTTACGTTGTTAGGTGCTGTCAAGTACGACCTATAGTGACCCTATAAACAAGAGATCTGAACCATGTCCTATCCTGTGCCATCCTCACACTTTCTGACATATTGCAGCAGTCACCATGTCAATCCACCTGGTTGAAGATCTTCCTCTTTTTCTCTGACCCCTCTACCTTTCTGAGGATCCTGTCCTTCTCTAAAGAATAGCCCCTCCTAGCAACCTGCCTGAATATCTGAGGCAAAGTCTTATCATCTTTGCCTCCAAATAGCAATGTGGCTGCACTCTTTCCAAGACATATTTGTTTGTTCTTTCAGCTGGCTGTCTATGGGATGTTCAGAGCTCTTTTCCAACACCACAGCTCAAAGGCATCAATTCTTCTGCCATCCTTTACTCATTGTCCATCTCTCAGATGCATAGCAAGTGATTGGAAAGGCTGTGGCCTCCATCAGACACACCTTAGTCTTCAAACTGACATCATTACTCTACATTATTTGGAATGGTCCCTAACTGCAGATTTTCCCAGTGCAATGTGCCTTCTGATTTACTGGCTGCTGGTACTAAGGATGTTAATTGTGGATCTAACTCAGATGAAGTTATTGACACTTTTAATCTTTTCACCATCTATCAAGATATTACTTATCTATCTGGTGGTAAGCATCTTTGTCTTCTTGACATTGAGATGCAATCCATATTGAAGGCTGTATTCTTCGATCCTCTACAAAAAGTGTTCCAAGTCCTGCTCACTTTGAGCAAGCACGGTGTGTCATCCTCATAATGCAGGTTATTGATGAGTCTTCCTTTGATCCTGATGCTACATTCCTCTTCATAGAGTCCAGCTTCTCGAATAATTTGCTCAGCATACAGATTGAATAGGTATGGAAAGTGAATACAACCCTGACACACTTCCTTCCTAATTTTAAACCACTTAGTGTTCCCTTGCCCTATTTGTACAACGACCGACTAATCTAGGTCTAGGTTTCATATGAGCACAATTAAGTGCTCTGGGATTCCTATTCTTCTCTATGTTAGCCATAACTTGTTATGATCCACACAGTAAATGTATTTGTATAGTCAAGAAAGCACAAATGGACATTCTTTCTTCTGGTATTCTTTACTTTTAGCCAGGATCCATTTGACATAAGCAATGATATTCCTGATGTCACAGCCTCTTCTAAATCCTGCTTATACTTCTGGCAGTTCCTATTCTTCTAGCTGGTTTTGAATGGTCTTCAGCAGTATTTTGCTTGCATGTGGTATTAATGATATTGTTTGATAGTTTCCACTTTCTGTTGAATCACCTATTTTAGGAATAAGAACAGATATGGACTGCTTCCTGTCGGTTATCTAGACATCTGTCCTCCAAATTTTCTTGCATTGACTGGTGAGCTCCTCCAGGGCTGCATCTGTTAATTGAAACTAGTCAATTGGTATCCAATTGATTCCTGGAGGCCTTATTTTTTGCTTATGCCTTCAATGCAATTTCCACTTTCTCCTTCATTACTCTTGACTCCAGCTCTATAGTACTTACTGAATTTTTCCACTGTCAGCTAGTTCTTTTTGGTACATTGATTCTGTGTATTCCCTCCATCTTCCTTTGATGGTTTCTGGGTCATTGAATATATTTTTGTTGTTGTTATTGTTGTTGCTGTTAAGTGCTGTCAAGTCATAGGCCACTCATAGTGATCTTATGAATGAAAGACCTGAACACTTGTATAACGTTGATCATTTCTCCAAGTTCATAGAGTTTCTTGAGGTAAGCTGTTTAAAAAATGAAAGCCACTCCTGCTTCCAAGCTTGTTTTAATCAGGGAGCTCCACCAAACACTGTCCATCATGGGTAATCATTATTGCATTTGACACATCAGTGTCACAGTGTTTAGCATCACAGAAACCACAAGTTATCTCTGTACAGCAAATGGACAGACCAGTGCTATACCACTTAGAAAATGTTTGACCAAAAACAATTAAAATCAGGCCTGAGGGCCACAGAACAAGAGATGAAACCTCTGTAGAATCAGGCTGCTCCAGAAAGCATCTTTTAATATTGCAACTTGAGGCTTAAATTTGTTTTTTGGTTCTCTCAGCTTGAGAAATGCAGAGCAAGCTATTTCCTTTTTGTTCTCCAATTCCAGCTCTCTGTGCATTCCTTTGTAATTCTTTGCTTTGTCAGCTTGAGCTGCTTTTTAAAATCTCCTGCTCATGTTATGTTTTCCCTTCTTGATGCTCCAGTACAATTTTCAGAGTCTTTTTCTGACATCCATTTGGCATTTTTCTTTCTCCTCTGTCTTTATAATGCTCTTTTGCTTCCTTCATGGCTGGTATCCTTGATATAATCCCCAAACTCATATGATTTCTATCATTGGTGTTCAATGTTTCAAACCTATTCCTAAGATGAAATATCTTTAAATCTATGAATGTATGTATGTATGTGTCTATCTATCTATCTATCTATCTATCTATCTATCTATCTATCATCTATCTATAAGTATTGATAAAAGAAATATCACATGTGGGTATCTCTATCAAAGAGAAATTTATTTTCTCACAGTTTCTCATTGCCACCAAGGTGGAACTAACTTATAGGTGGCCCTTCACTAGGTTTTTATGGCTGCAAATTGCATGGAAGAATATTGTTCATCTTTATCTCTCCCAGCTGCAAATGTATTTGAGCCACCAGAGTAGCCTGACTTTTAGATTAGTAGTACAACACTCTATGTATTAGGCTACCAGAGCTCAAAATTGAGGATACCAGTTTTAGGATAAGATTATTTTCCCTAGTTCTGAAGTAAGGTCTTTGTCACTTCAATTTCTGTGTCCTGGTTACATAGAGATCTCCAGGTATTTTGGTATTTACCCCTTTCTCTGCTTCTTTAGTGTGCTGGTTTTCTCTTTTTGTATATGAAAAGGGATTCACTCAAGCTACATCCTACTTTATTTCACCTCACTAACAAACCAAAGACATCTCATTCACAGATGGGGTTACAAACAAAAATACAAAAGTTAGGTTAAAAAAGAAGCTAGGTTTTATAAATGGATTTTTGAGAGGCATAATTCAATTGTAATAAGAGATGTTGTTGCTGTCATTATGTGTCATCGAGTTGCCTAAAATTCATAGCGACCCTATGAACTTAGCTCTATCCTGAGCCACTCTCACTGACTCTGACACACCCACCCTCATAACTCCAGTTACTGTGTCAGTCCATCTCTTTGGGGTCTTCCTCTCTTGCACTGTATTTTCACCTTTCCAAGAATGGTGTCCTTCTTTAAGATTGTTGTGTTGTTGATGGCCATTGAGTCGAGCACGACTCATAGCGACCCTATGAACAAAAGACCTGAAGTCTTTCTGTAACTATCATTGTTTCTCAATGTCCATAGAGTTTCCAGAGCCATGGTATTTAGGAAGAAGATGAGAAAAATATACATGGAAAAGATATCCTTTTCTTTTTCTGTTTTTACCTATACAATTGTCAAAAATTTTAAAGGAAAAAAATCAGTCTTAGTGACTCATAGAAATATATAGTAAAAGTCTTTAAAATTTGACCTTCTATTAGAAAATCAAATCAAATTATTTGCTTTAATAAACCTGAAACTGTGCTATCTAGATAAGAAGATGACACATATTTGTGATAAGATATATTATTAAGCTTGTTTCTAGGGCCAGCGATATTTCTGGAGAAAATTTTTTTCTGTTTTGTTATAGTAGAATAATTATAGGTAAATGCAGGAATCTGTTTCTTTTTTA
>NW_006399855.1:7598570-7610557 GCF_000299155.1 Elephantulus edwardii | reverse complement strand
AAACCCCACCATTACTTGTTTCTTTGTTCCTGATAGTAATCTCAGGTAGGCATTTTCAAGTTATTCACGTTTGCAATGTTGGTTTTCATTATATGTTGAACATTAACTTCTCTTTAAACTTATTGGATAAAAGTGGGATCATTTCACTTGTGAACCTGAAGTTGAATATTGCTTCTTAAATTCCAAACAGTCCCACTACCCCAAGAGTGATGGTGTTCTTCAGGGGCCTTTAGTCAAAGTTGAGGTGAAGAAAAAAAACTCAATCCTGGTCCCTTCGTGCACCCCAGTCCCCTCCCTTACCTTTTATGTTTCAGGTTCTTATCTAAAAAGTAGAAAGAGCAATACTTACTATAAAAGGATATTATTAAAAATCATCAAATGAATTGACTGCATGGAGCGCAGAAAAGAACAAAGTTCTCTAAAAGTGTTTAATAATAAAGGACTAAAGGGATAAAGAAATTTCACTCCAGGGCTGTTAATCCACTACCTTTCATAAGCACTGAATTTGTTTAAGCTAAATAAAAATAGCACATGACAGGTTATATTTGTGTGGGAAATCACACAGAAAACAGCAAAGACATTGGAAAATTGCATTTTTTCAGATAATTAAAGGTCATACTATTTAGCCAAACCATAATCCATCACAACGAGCAAGGCATTGATTACTGCTCTGGACCACACTCATTTTTAATTCCATTAGTGAAATAAATGACAGCCTTTGAATTTGCCACTTGCTTGATACACAGCAATAAGAATGGCAAATTACCCTAGAATCCAGAATAGCAGAATAGATAAGCTGCTTTCTTCTTCTTTGGCATCCCAAATTACAAAGTTTTAAGGAGCAATAAACATAATAGCCATCTCCTCCAATGCGTTGTAATAGCAGCTCTTTGGTGATCTGAGAATGTTCAAAGAAAAGCTTTTCTCATTATTTACCCACTGGTGAGCTTCAGAGATGAAATCCCACACACGTGCCCACCCTGCCATCATGTCCTTCCCAAAGTCGGTTTACTCCTGGGCATTGAAAGTAACGGTTCTAATTCAAATGACAATGGCACCAGTGTGTGTCCCGAAAACAGACTGAATTCTATTTCTAGGTAAATGTGTTGTAATGGTTGTCACAGGGAAACATCCGAGCAGGTTATCTGGCTTCTTCATCTTCTTCAGGTGTAATGTAGTCATTCATTGTGTTAACTCTCTCTTTGTATTTAAACACAGAGAAGACCACAAACTGAAAAATACACACTAGTCTATTTTTGCTTTCTGTTGGTCTGTTTGTGGGAGTAATTGTTTCATACTGAGTGAACCACAGATGAGCTTGTATTTGTGTAAGAACTTTTTAAACGAACAGAGAAGGTTTATTCGTTGCATGTTAGAGGATGGGGCTTTTTAGATGCTTGGGGAGATGTGTGTATATGTTTCCCAAATTCTTCCACATAAGTTCATTCTTAATTCTTGTATGTCTATGCGATGTAGCAATAAGATAACTTTCCTGTTGTTGGTAATTATCCCTGCAGTTCAATACCAGTCCTACAATGTGATTTAAACTTATTATCTATACATTCCTCCACCTCAATTTTCTCACTAACTAGACTCCTCTGCATTTAAACATTCACTGCCCACAGCCGGTTTGTGATTTGTTTGTTTATTGTGATTTGAGTGAAAGTTTACAAAACAAATCTGGTTGTCATTAATCATTTCTGCATGTTTTGTTTTATTACATTAATTTAAATATCTCCAAGATAACCACACAGTTTCTCATTTCCTCCCTGTAATTCTTATTTCCATTGATCCTTTTATCCTACCCCATCTTGCTTTATAAGTTTTATCCTTTTGGCCCATTCTGTTCTTAAGACCTTTTGTGGTTGGTTATTGTAAGAAATGAGAGCTTTAGTGGTGGTATAGGTCACATTATTAACCCATGTACTGATGCTCCAGGAGGTGGGTTGACACAATGACTACCTACGCTGAGCTTAATGAAGCAGGACAGAGATATCCATTCTTACTAACTATAAAAAGTATGGCTCTTTATTTCTAAGTCAATGTGATGGGGAAGAATGTCCTCCAGAAACACTCATAAGATTTAACAACTAAAGCAGACATCTGCAATTTTTCTTTTCCTGGAAAAGCTCTGGCAGTATTTTCTCCTTTATTGTCTGCACAGTCTCAGACACAACCATTGAACTCTAACCATAGTTACTGGGAGAAGCAGACACTGAGAAAAATAGGTGTGGCTGTGTACAAGTGTGCAACAATAAACTTCATCTACAAAGGTAGGAAGACTTGGCCCCTGAGTCATAGTTTGTCAACCTCTGATCTGAAGTGACATTCAGGTAGGAGATAGGAAAACTATTGTGTGGGTGGTTTCTCAATAGTATTTTGTCTAGAGTGTATGCTGTTGAAGAGGCACTGTAGAAGATTTTCTAACCTAAACCATTTTAATAGTTTCCCTTGGATAAGCTTCAACTACTGAGACAGATTCCTTATCTGAACTACTTCATGACCTAAAGAGTCAGGTTAAGGAGGTACATACACTACTTTTTTGTGAGCACTGAACCTTGAAGATCTAAATGTGAAGTACGATTGAAAGAACAAGCTGAATATGTTTGAATTATATAAGTTTATTAGACCTGATTCCAGGTTGACCTAGATTCATCTTCAGATGTTGACAAGCACTGAATAACATAATTAATCCATTTTCCCACCTCTTTAGAGAGCATACAAACACATATGTATATGTATACATACATACACCACCACTATACATATGTTTGTATGCATATAGACAGGTAAACTCACAATTCATTGATATGCAACTTTTTCTGGCACAAAACAGCCATTATACAGTCATTTGATTAGAACTAACGTTGATTTTTTTTCCTTTGAGGAAGCCATCTATAAGACTCCAGCTACACTTTCTCATATGTCTTCAATTATTGATATCTTCTTTTCAACCATTCTCTTCTCATCAGTAAATAGTAAGCTACCAAAGGACTCACATTGCTATAGAGAACCAACTCTCTGACTCTAAACCAGTTCTCAAGAAAAATGATCATTAACTAGAACTTATTTCATGCTAGACTGTTTAAATTATTCACAGAAGGATTTTATTGTGCTATTCATCAGTAATAATATGGCAAGCCTGAAGAAGCTGTAAACTAACTGCTGATAAGCACTGTATCTTGGTAAACTGAGATAATAATAAGGGGTGTCACATGTCAGGCTTTAGGGAAAATGTTGATCACTTACAGGAACTAGGAGGAATTTCTCCCTCCAAGCAAAATGGCATTATGTAAGAAGCTGAGTTTTACAAGGAGCCTGGAAGTTCTCTGAGGTCTTGCCTGAACCAGGAAGTCTTGACTAGTATAGTCTGGTTCTACCAGAAGGATCCTCTTCCCTGGGCATTTTCTGAGCATAAAAGCAGATCTGTATCTTATTCTCTGTGGGAGAAAGGTTGTTCATGCTTTCCCTTATTTGTCTTAAACTCAGAAGTTGATAAAAATGGTGATGAAATGTATCTCTCCTACTCTTCAACCCTCGTGTTCGGTTACATGGAAGTACTATTAGAAAAAAGGGAGAAACCACATACTTTCCCAGTTATTCTGGGACAAAAAGAATAGTCGTGCCGCTTAACCACTAATATCTTGTTCCTTTTTGAGCATATATTTTTTTTTCTCATTTACTCCATATAAAAGCAATGCTGATTTGACCTGTGTTGTTGGTTAAATCAATTCTGACTCGTGATGTGCCTTGTGTGTGTGTGCAGAGTTGAACTGACCCATGGGTTGTCAAGACTGGGATCTTTTGGAGGTGGTTCCCCAGATCTGTCTTCTGAGGTATGTGGTTTGAATCCACCAGCTGCTCCTTGGGAGAACGTGGGGTGCGATTCACAACCTCTGAAAACCTGCCAGAGAGTCAACTATGAATTGGTTCTGACTCAACAGTAAACAACAAGAACAACAACAACAATAGGGATGCAGAATGGGCTGTGAGTGGCAGTCTGGACCCTCGGAGGCAGCCTTCTCAACCAAGATTCCTGATCTGAACTACAGGAAGGACACAGAAAAAAACCCTTAATTTTTAAAAAACTTACCAAGGATGTTACACAAATCCTGTCTAGATGTACTGGAGAGAAATTCATGTAGCACATAAAATAGATACCTTGGGAAAGCTGCTAGAAGTCATCCTAGGCCATCTTCGTCCTTCACGCCCCCTCTGCGTATTTCCCTGTCATCTACTGAAACACTGTAATGTCTAATTCTCAGTTTCCCACTTGTCCCTGGGTAAACACCTATCTAAGGTCCATTCTGCTCAGGCAATGGCTCATGCTCAGGTCCAAACTACCCTTTACCTATCTACACTCATCAAAATTCAGTCTGCCTCATTTCTAGAGATCCTGCTCTCTGCAAACGAGCAATAGATACTGTGAGGATTTTATTAGTCAATTATATCGCTTAAGGAGAAGATACTTCTCACTAGCCAGGTTATTTAATGACCAATCTAGTTTAAAATTATATACATCCAGAAAGTTTCCAAGGAATAATTTTCTTTAAATTATAAAAGATTTTAGTAACCTTGAAGGAATAATTGGAAAAAAAGAATTTCTTTAATCTTAAATATACTCTGCGCATAAAGTCTATGACCCTCTGGGAGGTCATTGCTTTCTGGGAGCTTTTTTGTGGCTGTGCTGCTCAGCCTATGCCTTCCATTAGTTTCAAATGCTAACAGTGTTACTCATGATGGGTAGGTGGCAGAAGAATTCCAGACAGAAGCAGTTTTTTCCACTTCTTCCTCCCAAATCAGCCAATGGAAACTTTATGGATCACAGGGAACATCTGAGACATTCACTCATTCTCTTTGGAATGTGTTACCAGGAGAGACCAATGACTATAAAAGGACATTGCATTCTGCAAAGTAGGAGGCCATCGAAGGAGACACACCTCAAGACAGGTTGTGATAACAGTGCAAAAACTTTAGTACACCCGAGATCATAGAGATGGCCCAGGACCATTGAGCCTCATTGCCTTCCATTACACCTGGTGTGCTAGGAGTTGAAGCTGACAGCAACTAACAACAATGTACATTAAAACAACATATACATAGATGGCTAGAACAGGATTCCAGGTTCTTCACAGCAAAATTAGGAAGACACGATTTATAGCTCATAAGATTGCAACTTTTCCTCAATCACTGAAAGATTTAGTAGAGGAAAAAAAAATAATGTGATTGAGTCAATCTGCAGGCCATGTGGGAGACAGCTGGATAAAAGGCATTTAAAACAGGAGGCATGCTGATATTTCACACTTATATATGTAAGGAAAAAGGAAGGTCTGCCAGCTGTTGTAATAAAGGAGAAAGAAAAAGATTTGAGTGTCACTTAGGACATAAGTAATTGAATGCAGGTACAGAAAACGAAGAGAAAACCTTATCTGTCTTTGTAGGTAAGGGTAACTCATGGATCCACGGTTGAGGAAAGTCTGAGAAAGGAGGATGATGATAATGGTGAGAAGGTCAATCCAGGAGCAACTGCTTCTGAGGGATAAGGATGAGTTCAATTCAGAGGGTGTTGAGTTTGAGGTGCCCGTTTGACCTTCTGCTGGAGATAATGTGTCAAGAAGGTTAAGAGGTCTGGAGTTCAAGAGGGAAGTCTGTGCTGGAGATACAGATGGCATGTGTGAGATAGTCAAACAGGAGTAAAGAAAGGAAGACATATGAAGGAAATGGATGACTACATACAACCTGTAACACTAAGGAATCAAAAAACAAAACCAAAAAAACAAACAAAAAACAAAAGCAAAGACTATAGGCTTTAGAACCAGGATATACGTAATATAAGTGCATGTAACATTTAGTAGATTCTTAGGAAGTAATAATCACCAATCCTAGCGTTTTCTTTAAGGTAGAAAACATGCCTTAAACATCCTTGAGTCTTAAAACCCAGCAGTGTGCCCAGCACATGGTTGTTGAGTCAATGCCACTCACGATCTCACTCACGAGTGCAAGTGAAAAGGTAGAACTTTGTTAATGAATAGAGAAGTCTGTAAAAGAAAGAATGAATAGAGAAGTCTGTAAAATAAAGAATGTCCAGAGATAAAACCAAAAGGAGGAAAATAATTTGAAGGAAGAGGGTTTGGCCATAATATCACATGCCTTCAAAAGCTTGAGTATGATAAGGAGAAGAGTAGCCATTAGATTGGGCAATTATGACCTTGTTGTTGTTGTTGTTATGTGCCGTCAAGTCCTTTCCAACTCATAGCGACCCTATGCACAACAGCCCTAAACCCTGCTCTATCCTGCGCCAATCGCACTGCCTCTGACACACCCATCCCGATTACCCCAGTCACTGAATCGATCCATCTCATAGAGGGTCTTCCCCTCCTGCGCCGTCCCTCCAACCTCCCAAGCATGATGTCCCTCTCCAAGGACCCGTCCCTCCTGGCAACATGTCCAAAGTATGTCAGACGAAGCCCCAGAATCCTTGCCTCCAAGGAGTAGCTTGGTTTAATCCTCTCCAAGATGAATCTGTTTGTTTTCCTGGCAGTCCATGGTACATTCAGTACCCTTCTCCAGCACCACAGCTCAAAAGCATCCACTCTCCTTCTGTCCTCCCTAGTCATTGTCCAACTCTCTGATGCATAACAAGCAATTGCAAAGACCATGGCCTGTATCAGGCGCACCTTAGTCTCCAGAGAGACATTGTTCCTCCTGAGTACCTTTGAGAGGTCCCTAACAGCAGACTTTGCCATCGCGATACGCTTTTTGATTTCCTGACTGCTGGTGCCAAGAGTGTTGCCTGTGGAGCGGAGCAAACTGAAGCTGTGAACACTCTCAATCTCTTTGTCATCCATCCTGATGCTGCCAATTGGTCCAGTGGTGAGAATCTTTGTCTTCTTGACATTGAGCCTCAGTCCATACTGAAGGCTGCAGTCCTTGACCCTTCGCAGCAAGTGCATGAGGTCCTCCTCAGTTTCAGCAAGCAGGGTTGTGTCATCTGCATAACGCAGATTGTTTATAGATCTTCCAACAATCCTGATTAGGGAAAGCAATTTCAGTGATGTATTTGGGGCAGAAGCCAGACTGCAGTGGGCTCAGGCTGAAGTGTGACCTGCAGGTGAAAAAATATTGGCTATGGGCGTATTCGCTACTATTGTTTAGCAAAGCTAGACTGAGGTATTTATGAAAAGAAAATTTAAAAAGCCATTTCTGTCAAGTAATTCTGACTCACAGTCACCTCATGGGACAGAATATAACTGTCCACAGGGTCTCCAAGGCTGTGATCTTTAAGGAAGCTGATTGTCACAGCTTTCTCTCTTTGGCAGAACAGTTCAAAGTATCTCCTTCTCTATTAGCAACTGAGCTAATAAACGATGACGTACATATATTAAAAATTACTTCTGGAGATTTGTGGTTTCTAGCAGTTTTAACCCATCTGCTTTGCCTTTTTTCTTAAAAGTACTGCACTTTATTTTGATATATGCTTCAACTAAAAATGTTCTTATAATTATCTAGTAAGTTGGTGATAAATGATTACATTTTTAGGCAATATAAAAATAAAACTTTAGTACACATTTTTTCTTAGGACTCCTAGGGGTCCAGAAGAAAATGACCATAGAATTGTGAATATTGGAACAGATTTAAATAAACATTTATTAAGATTCTAAAAGCAAAAGAATTTTATGAACAAAATAAAACAATATAATTTTTTTCCCCTCCACTCAACTTTCTTGCTTTTTAATATTGGAGAGAAAACTACTCGTAAAAGGGAGCTCTGGTGGTCTAGCGGCAAGAAGCTGCACTGCAGACCCAAAGACAGTCTCCCAGCTGCTCTACGGGCGAACGATGAGCAATCTCCTCCTTTGTGATTAATGGCCTCTGAAAAAACCCTCTAGAGGGTCAGCTATGTGCCGGTTCTGGCTCAATGGCACACAGTCGCGGCTTTGCTCACAATAACAAGGAGCTGGAAACAACCTAAGTGCCCCAAAACAAATGAATGAATAGAGAAGCTGTGATATATTCACACAATGGAATACTTACCCTGCATTGAAAAACAAGGAACTCATGCAATATTATTCAAAATGGATGACCCTGGAGGACATTATGCTGAGTGAAGTATCTCAGTCACAAAAGGACAAATGCTGCATGGTGTAAAACAGGACTGACCTTGGGGTTGGGAGGAGACTGAGAAAGATGGGTTAAATAATGTATACTGCATTGAAACAGATGAGGAAGAAAACTGTCTAAAAGGGATATGTGATTAGGTATTTTTGTCATGACAGGAGTCTAGAGCGAAGGCTGTATAGTGAAGTGGACCTGAGGGAGGGATTGTAAAACAATGAAAGAGTTTTTCTTTTAAAAAAAAAAAAAGAGTTTTACTTTTCCAAGAGGATAGTGTACTAGGGGAGAGGGTTGGGAGGGGAGAAAAGTACAACAATGAATGAATGGAAATCCAAAGTCTTTGTAAATTTTCATTGAAATGAATAATAAATTTAAAAACAAAGCAAAACAAAGCAAAAAACCTGCACTGCAATCCTGAAGGCACATGGTTCGAATCTACCAAACTGCTCCAGGGGAGAAAGATGGGCAATCTTCTTCAGAGCAACCAACTGCCTCTGAAAACCTCCTTGAGGGTCAGTCAGGGATTGGTTTGAACTCAAGGTATGCAACAACAATAACAACAACACAACATTAGCCTATTTGCTTGATTTAGTATTGTACATCCACAGTACTGTAATTTTTATAATACATTATTTATGAAGATCTCAGGAAATCAAAGCTTGTGGAGTTATTTTATCCTTATTTTTAATATTTTTTTCATCGTCTGTTGGAAAGCCATTTGGTGACTACTACATTAGAAGTAGAAATTACAGATAACATTTCAATCTGAAAACACACCCGTTTTCCTTGTTACATACAATTAAACATCTGTATGTTATATCTATAGGAAGAACACAGAGCAGCATTTTAAAAAGACTTGTCAGCATGATTGATGATGGCAGTTGTCTATGTTTTTAGAAAATCCCGTTTACATTGCCCTAGAAACAGGTAAATGAGCATGTGGTTGTGTTCTAACCACAACGCGAACAAGGCCCAATTTCCCAGCCTTGCTCCAGTTTGTTTTTTTTTCTTTCTTCCCCTTAGCAGTTTCCTATTTGTAGCCTCGAAACTGCATTAGCATTAAAGCACTTAATCAGAGACTGGGTTTCTGGAGTTGTCTTTAGAAAACTGGGTGAGAGGATGCAGGCCCTTCCAGCTGCCACAGAGGCATGATTAAAACGCTGAGCGGTACTTTCCGCGGGTGCACGCTGGGGGCTGTCAGCGCATGCTTCAACCCCTTCGCGGCTCTGGAGCCAAACTCCTCCCGGCCCACCCATTTAGCCATAGGGCGCAGAAACCTGTTTTGGTGTGGTTTACAAACAGCAGAGGGTGGGATTCCTTCCTCCCAGATGGCTCTGGGCTTGCCTAGGTGCCCTTGCACACTTTTCTTTTGAGGTAAACTGGTGCAGCCTCTTTTTCCTGTTTGTTCGTTAACTTTTGAAAATAAGACCAAGTCACTTTTCCTTTGGGAAAAGAAAATGTTAGCTGATTTGGCCACATACATGGAGATATCTACTTTGCCGTGCCCTGAGTTGAATGTAGGGAGTGGCACTGGCATGTTTATTAACTTACATATATAGGGTGTTGGGGGTGTAGGTAGAAGTGGCTATAGCAAGGTTAGACTATAGCATCTATTCTCAAAAAGTTAATAGTTTAGTCAAAAAAGCAGTGCCATGTTGTTGTTGTTAAGTGTCATGGAGTTGTAAGTGACTCATAGCGACCCTATGAACGAAAGACCTGGACACCTGTATAACTTTATTTTCTCCAGGTTCATAGGGTTTCCAGAGTCAGGCTATTATGGAAGTGGATGCCACTCCTGCTCCCAAGCTTGTTTTAATCCGGGAGCTCCACCAAACACTGTCCACCATGGGTAACCATTCTCACATTTGACTCATCAGTGTCACAATGTTAAGCTGCGCAGCAACCACGAGTTGCTTCTGTACAGCAAGTGGACATACCAGGGTTACACTACCTAGAACGTTTCACAAAAAACAACTAAAGGCTGGCCTGAGGGCTGCAGATTAGTTGAGAAAGCAATGCCATACACAACTTAATAAAAACCCAATTATATCATTATAGTGCCATCCTAACGATGTTTTATTAGTGAAGGAGTCTTAGTGGCACAATGTCTAAATGCTTGGTATCTAACCATGAGGTTTGGGGTTCAAATCCACAGATGGTCTATGGGAGAAAAGATGTAGCCATCTGTTTGTGTAAAATTATAACCTGTGAAACTCTTTAGGACAGTTCTAACCTGTCAAAAAAATCATTATGTCTGTGTATTCACACAATAGAAGTTCTAAGAATAAGTTTCACTTAAGGAAAGGGTTACTAGTATGAGAAAGCTTCATGGAGGAGGTAACCTCATCTTTGAAGGATGCATAGAAATGGGTCAACAGATACTCAGTAGCTTAGTTGTCTGAAAGAAAAGAAAGTGGCTGAAGCACAGGGAGTGAGATCAGGTGGTCAGGTTAATTTAACTGGGTTGACAGTTTATAAGGATTTTGATTGTTGCTATGTGGTGTCATCAAGTTGAGTACAAGCCTATGAACAGCCACCTGAAACCGTCCTTATCCTGTGCCATCTTCATCATCTCTGACACACTAGAACCTATTGCTAAACTCACCATGTCAATCCATTTGTTGTGGGGAAGGGGGGCTTCCTCTCCTGCGTTGACCCTCCATATTTCCGAGCATGATGCCCCTTTTCAAGGAATAGCCTAACCTAACTACCTGCCATCTTTACTTGTAAGGAGCGCTCTGGCCGCACTTTTCCCAAGTCTTGTTCTTTTGGCAGTCCATGGGCCATTTAGCAATTGCTACTTGGAAGGAGGCGATCCTACTTTCTATCTCCAAATATCATTCTTGCATATTAAGGGACATTATTACAGTCTCATTCTCTCCTTCCTTTTCATGTAATCTTCAACATGTATAGAAAATAATCAATTACCACTGGCCCTATAATAAACTTTTTATTTGAAAGTTGCTTCATTTATTTTTCCATATTTCAGAAGGAAGTTACAGACTATAAACCCACTGTCATTGAGTCGATTCTGACTCATGGAGGTCCTGTAGGATATAGCTGAACTGCCATTAGGATTTCTGTGAAAGGAGCAGATACAACATGAAAGTGACCGAGTCTGACTACTACCCACTTCATAAAGAGGAACTGTCCCCATCAATAATGTCCATAGCACCATACAAATAGCTACATAGTCAGAAGTGCCACCCAACATGCTCCTATACCTATTTTTACCAATCATTGTGTCCCATGTTCATTGCAAGACTCACAGACTTTATGCACAGCTGTGGGGTTTATTAGGCTAATAGGTTAGAGAGTGAGGGAGGCAAAGAATATCTCACAAAAGAAGTCCAGAGTTAGTCCAGCAATTCCAAGCCAGATTAACAAAGCACATTTCCTCATTTAATTCAGACAGCTTCTCAGTCAACAAGTAAAAGTCTAGATTCAGTTCAATAGCACAAATGTAAGAAGCCTTTGGTTTCCTCAATCATCCAGCAATCTATCTCAGAGCAGTTACAAGTTAACTTTTCCTTCAATTATCCAGCAAGCAAAACTTTTAACTATGGTCTTTCTCTCCAGGGTCCCTCTAGTTAAACCTTGCAACAGTTTTTTCACAATTTCTCTCCCACCATCACCACTGTTTCTCACAGTGTGGAAAGTGCTTCTCTTATATTGGACCTACAGCTATTGATGATTTGCAATTCCATGTTTCCACAGTTAAGGTAGCTGGAGAATATGTCCCCTCAAGAAGGGCTAATGCAATGGTTAGAAAAACCAATCTTAATAAGATATTGTCTTATCTTTCTAGTTCCTGGTGAGATCAAACCCTCAACCTTTTAGATAATAGCTGAATGCTTTATCTATAGCATATC
>NW_006399855.1:7592182-7596350 GCF_000299155.1 Elephantulus edwardii | reverse complement strand
TTTCTCTTAGTTCTGGCTCTGTATTCTTTTTGTCACGGTAGAGAAAGCCAACTGATTTTTGTATGTTGATCTTGTATCCTGCTACTTTGCTATATCCATGGTTCTTATTCATTTAATATGTTGTTGTTAAGTGCCATTGAGTTGAGTATGACTCATACTGATCCTATGAACAACAAACCTAAATGTATTTGTATCTTGTATTATCTTCATAATCTCTGTCACACTTGAGCCAATTGTTTTAGTCACTGTGTCAATCCACCTCCTTTAGGGTCTTCCTCTCATGGACTTTCCACCTTTCCAAGCATGATATCTCTATCCTAGTAATAGCCTCTGCTAGCAGCAATATGTCCAAAATGTGAGAGATGAAATTTTGCCATTTTTGCCTCCCAGGAGCTTGCTGGATGCCCTTTTTCCAAGACATATCTGTTTTTTCTTTTGTCTGTCCCTGGGATAAGCAGTACTCTTTACCCACACTAATTAGAGAACTGATAACTTAGTGGTAAGGAGCTGTGATACCAATCCGAGGACACGTAGTTTGAATTACCAGCTTCTCTGCAGAAGAAAGATAATCAACCTATGCAATATTGCCACTGAAAACCTATTGTAGGGTCAGATATGAGTTGGTTCTGACTTGAGAGCACAATACAGCATCATCAACAACAAAAAATAATAATAAATTTCAAAACTATGTGTATAGCACGGTGTCTGATCCTGAGGAACCAAGATAATGAGCTGAAGTCTGTACGTTATTATCAGGTAAGTAGTATGAAATTTGGAAAAATAATCCCCAAATAAACATTCAGTATTTCCCACATTGCCTGTGTATTCTCTCTCTCTTTAAAGAATAAACACCTTTGATGTTTGCCTTGATGTGCCTTGATTTTCCTTAGCTAGAACTCTGGCTCCTTGCCCTTGAGCACACAGCCACCTGACCCGGAAGTGATATATGCAAGAAGCTTGCCCTACTGCACATGCTTCTCCAGAAGACTACTGATTTTTGCATTCTTTTTTCTTTAATCATAATTTCCCTTAATTTTCTTTGAATTTTTTTTTTGTTTGTTTAAAATATCTTCTTGAGGAGTCAGCTTGGCACCCTTCTTGCAACCCAGGGGTCATGCATAGTGGGACTTGTATCACTGGCTCTACAGTATGGTGTGCTGTCAGTGAATACTATGCAGTTCTCTGCTAGGGTCTTGGTTCAGACCACCTCACCATAGGAGACATTGTAGACAACATCAATAATCCCTGGACAAGTTCCCCACAACCAGTCTTAAGGTATGACACTTCTTGTTGCCTCCTCTCACACCAATTTTGATGTTGATAGGCGGGTGTCTTAACTCATACTTCTGCTAAAAATGGTAGGACTTTCCTTTGCCCACAGTTTTGTGGTTTTACATTAGTTGTCCCAGAAGATGCCCTTTGCACCATGCTGGTTGTAAAGAGAAACAGAAATTGTCATGGTCTGGTTTGTAAAACCCCTATGTATTCTTTATTGCAGTGGTAGAACTTATGATTTTTGGAATACAAGAACCCTACTGGTGTATGAGTTAGGTTTTGGACTGCTAGGCAAAGGGTGAGTGGTTTGAACCCAAAATCAATCAGAGAAAGATGAGACACTCTGCTCTTGTAAAGATTTCCAGCTGCAGAAACCCTTTGGAATACTTCTGCCCTGTTCTACAGGAATGACAAGAATTGCAATTGACTCCACAGCAGTAAGTGATTGGTAAATACCTGTTTATTGTCTTCTGTAATTGCATTTATAATTTAAACGTATGCCTTAGTTATTTTTTCATTTTTCCACTTCTGTCAAGACAATTTCAACTCATGATGACCCTATATCTAGTTGTCAAGGCTGCAAATTTTAATAGCATTAGACAACTTGTCTTTTTCCTGTTGATTGACTAGAGGATTTGAACCTTTATGCACTAGACTGTGATACCTCCTTTCATAGTTACCAGGGACAATATATTATGTAATATGCATTAATTATTATCATCATCTAAAAAATTAAGGTCTTTATGGTAGAAGAAATAGAGCATTGAATAGGCCATGAAATCTGATGCTTGGAGATCTTTGAATCAGTCTTACATTACTTTTTAAGGGGAAAACTTGAAGCATTTGCTGCAGAGGGTAAAGGACTGTAGTCTTCAATATGGATTGAAACTTAATATCAAGAAAGCAAAAATTCTCACCACTGCATCATTTGACAGTGTCATGATAGATGGAGAAAAGATCGAATTTGTTAAAAATTTCATCTTGCTTGGATCCACAATCAACACTCTTGGCACCAGCAGTCAGGAAATCAAAAGCCAAGAAGCTTTAGGAAGTCTATCGTCAGAGACTTCTTCAGAATGTTAAAGAGCAGCACTGTCTGTGTAGAGACTAAGGTGAGCCTGATCCAAGAAATGGTTTTCTCAACTGCTTGCTATGCATCTGAGAGCTGGATAATGACTAAGGATGACAGAAGAAGAATCTATGCCATTGAATTGTGTGGCTGGAGAAGAGTAGTGAATATTCCATGGACCACCAAGAGAACAAACAGGTCCCTCTTGGAGAAGGTACAACCAAGTTGCTCCTTGGAGGTACAGACTAGGAAGCTCTTCTCACATACTCTGGGCCTGTTTCTGAAAGAGACAAGTCCTTGGAGAAGTACATCACGCTTGGAAAAGTAGAGGGGCATTGCAGAAGAGGAAGATCCTGGATGAGATGGACTGACACAGTGACTGGCAATGGGGGAGTTAGAGAACGTGAGACTGGCTCAGGACAGGACAAGGTTTCTATTATTCATAGGTTACTATGAGTTGTAGTTGACTTGACAGCACATAACAACATGAACAGGGTCCTTGGGGAAGAAGCTCTGGTGACCTAGTGGAAAAAGCTGTGCTACAATCCCAAAACACTTGGCTTGAATCTACCAGCTTCTCTGGTAGAAGAATAAATCGGTAATCTCTTTCAAAGCAAATTACTCCTTTGAAATCTCACTGGAGGGTCAGCTATAGGTCAATTTGACCAGATGGCACAGAACAACAAAACCAAGAAGGGTCCTGGGGAGGTGAACACAGAGAGAAGTCCACACCCTGTGATAAAGAAACCATTAGCTTCATGAGAGCAATGACTATAGAGTAAGATTCTGTAAATTCTGTAAGGTGTTAAATATACTAGTGGAAGTAGAATTTGAACTGAGTCATACACAAACTGAATAATGGAGCTTTAATGTAAATTGAATGATAAAGCAACATGTACACTTATTTACTTAATAAGTCAAATTTTAAAGGGAATAAATGTTTAAGCATTTTCCAAAACTCTCAGTTGTCTTCTTTTCTTTCATCCAGTTTCTCTTTCTATTTTTCAATAGGAGTCAGAGCCTAAATGTAGACTTACATAATAAAATATAATTTAATCTTCAGAATCTCTTGAGGCTAGCTTGAAATAAGGTATATTACGGACTTCAGAAGTACAACTTATTTATTTATTTATTTATTCATTCATTCATTCATTCATTCATTCATTCATTGTTTTTATGTGTGTACCGTCAAATTGGATCTAACTGGTACAGGAGGCGATTGTTCCTCCTTCTTCAGCAGAGCCTCTGGTGGATTTGAACCACGCACCTCTGGGATTGCAGTGCAGTTTCCTGCCACTAGGCGACCAGAAGAAGTACAACTTCTTTTTAGCCTTTCCTAATTTAAGTAAATGCTATGCTAATCACAGATAAAATTTAAAAAAACTGAAGTGCTTTCTAACAGTTGGCTGTGTATGCTGTGGCCGCTGGTGGAGCATATTGCATGTGGTATTGGGTAGAGTGCAAGATAGAAGGTGCTGTGTAGAGTGGAAGAAACTGCAGGACTCTCACCTAAGAACTGAAAGACTAATTGTAAGCTTGTAATGAGTGAGTTACTTTCAGTGTTGCAAATAGAATGGTGATAATAATAGGAAAAGTGCTAGATCTTATAGAGTAAATAAATGTTACTGTATACCATAGAGTTGGAACCCGCCTCTCGCTGACCCACTAGCTGGTTTTCAGAGGCAGTTAATCACAAGGAAGGATGTTTGCCCATCTTTCTCCAGCAGAGCAGATGGTGGTCTCGAAACTGTGTGCCTTCAGGGTTGCAAGTGCAGCTTCTTGTCACTAGGCCACCAAAGCTCCCTAGATAAATATTAGACAATA
>NW_006399855.1:7557973-7592082 GCF_000299155.1 Elephantulus edwardii | reverse complement strand
TCAATTTATGTAATGCTCTGTCATTCAGTTTGTGTACCACTCCATCATTTAAGAGTTTAATCCAGAGCAGAAAATTAGGAAACAAGGAACCAGAAAAATCAGAGAATCTTGGGATCTTGGATGCTAAAGGAGGGAGAGTGACGAGGAGAAAGTCCTCCACTGAGTTAAATGCTGAGCAAAGGGCTCAAGCAAGGTAAGATTTAGCAAAGATCCATAGGTGACCTTTGTGGAAGGGTCAGGGTAGAAGCTGATCATGAAGTATGGATAGGATACTCTTAGGAGACTTTGGTCAATTTAGACTAGAGGAAGTTATGCGTTAAGGTGGGAGGAGAAGGTCCTTGAATACGTGTGTCTGTGGAGGTGAGACATTCAGAAAGAAGAAGACATTGAAGATATAAAAGAGTCAACCTCTTATGAAGCTCTTCTGAATATAAGTTGTTGGAAGATAATATAAGCATATTTAACATTTATGCTTCTATTTCCCACATCAGATACCTGTGTTTTAGATAAGGATTATAGATTATATGTTTTACATGAGTTGTTTGATGAGCAACTGATACGTACTAGGAATTACGTGATTTATTTTGTTCTCAGCTAATCCCCACACTAACTCTGTATGTACTTTTGTTATCCACATTTGTGAAATGAAGAAAATGAAGCTACAGGGACAAGATTAATTGCCCACTACCAGAATATCAGTAAAGGTGAAAACTAAGAAAGTGACCAGGTCTATCTTCAATGTCTTTTATGGTGCTTTGTTTCCTACAATTTACTTTCTCCTCAGAGAGAGATATTTATTAAAATTTCAACTGACCCTCAAGGAAATGGATTGGCATGGTGGTTACAACAATGGTCGTAAGCACAGATACAATTGTGAGGAGGGTGATGGATGGGGTAATGGTTTGTTCTAGTCAATAAAAATCAGAGCCAATTCAATGGCACCTAACAACAACATTACGTTGTTACTAAACCAAGGATAAATCTTGAATAAGTCTCTTAACGCTTCTTCCAAATCTGATAATCCTCCTTTAAACATACATACATACATACATACATACAGTACTAGGGGTATTATAGCTAATGTTAGATGGATCTTAGCTGAAAGCAGTGAGTACTAGAGGAATGTCTATCTGTGCTTCATTGACTATGCAAAGGCGTTTGACTGTGTGGATAACAATAAACTGTGCCTGACTCTGAGGAGAATAGAAATCCCAGAAAACTTGATTGTGTTTATACAAATCCTATACCTGGACCAAGAGGCAGTTGTCAGAACAGAGCAAGGAAACACTGCATGGTTCAAAATTGAGAAAGGGTATGCGCCAAAGATGTGTCCTTTCTTTTCAATCTATATGCAGAACAGATTATTAAGAGTCTGGGCTCTATGAGGAGAAATGTGGCATTAGGATTGGAGGTAGACTTACCAACAATCTGCATTATACAGATGACACAACTTTGCTTGCTGAAACTGAGGAGGACCTGAAGTGCTTGCTGCAGAAGGTCAAGGACTGCAGCCTTCAATATGGATTGAAGCTCAACATCAAGAAAACAAATATTTTCAATTGGGCCAACTGGCAACATCGTGATAGATGGTGAAGAGATTGAGATTGTTGACAGCTTCAATTTGCTTGGCTCTACAATCACCACACTTGAGACCAGCAGCCAGGAAATGAACAGATGAATTGTATTGAGAAAGTCTGCTATCAGAAATCTCTCTAAAGTACTGAAGAGCAATGATGTCAGTCTGGAGACTAAGGTGCGTCTGATATAGGCCACAGTCTTTGCAATCACTTGTTATGCATCAGAGAGCTGGACAAGGACTAGGGATGATAGAAGGAGAGTTGATGCCTTTGAGCTGTGGTACTGGAGAAGAGTATTGAAAAACCATGGACTACTAGGAGAACAAACATGTTTGTCCTCGAGAGGGTGAAGCCAGGCTGCTCCTTGGAGGCAAGGGTTCTGAAGCTTCATCTGACACACTTAGGACATGTTGCAAGGAGGGACCAGTCCTTGAAGAGGGACGTCATACTCAGGAGGTGGGAGGGACAGTGCAGGAGAGGAAGACCTTCGATGAGATGGATTGATTCAGTGACTAGGGTAATGGGTGTCAGTGTGTCAGAGACAAGATTGGCAAGGGACAGAGCGGGGCTGTTGTACACAGGGTTGCTATGAGTCGCAGGCAAATTGATGGCACATAACAACAACCACAAGAATCATTGTAGACCAGGTTATGTTGTAGGTGCTGGAGAGTCCGTAATTAATAAGACAACATTTCCTGTGAGTTGAGAATTGGTTCTATCTCCCTCAGTAGCTCTGCACCAACAGTCTAGAACATGCCCTGGATGATCCTGTGCTTCTGAGGAGGCAAAGGCTCAGCTGAGGCAGCTCTGCTACTCTGAAGTACACCTGCAAGCTGGATACTTGCTGGCAGCCCTTTTTGCATCATCTGAAAAGTATCCCTGAGACCACTCACCCTTTGTCATTACCTCCCTCTTATCCCTGTTGAACAGGACAGCTTTGTTCCCACATATTCCCCTCACTCACACAAAGTCCATATACATGAACTTGAAAGGAACTGGAATACATGTTACAAAAATGAGCCTTTGGTGGACAAGGCTATTTCCAAAAGCAGGGAAGGAAACCGAACCAAGCTAAGCTTAACCCAATCTGGCTTGAAAGAGCAATAATTTCTTTGTTAGAAGGTAAAAAAAAAAGGGAGAAAGTTTCACGTTTCCTAAAACTTTGCAAGTATTTTTTTTTTTAATTCAAATTAGGCATGTGGCTCAGTCAAGCACTCAGCTTAGTCTGAGACACAGTGGCCATCACAACATCAGGTGGCTTGGGGGCATTGGGCAATGGAGCTTTACACTCAGCTGTGGAACTTGTCACTGGCACTTATCTGACCTTTAACTGGTAAGCTGGAATTGCTTAACATCTTGCTTCCCCAGACAAATAGCACTCCAATTCAGTGCACTTTTCAGTGTGCCTTAGATTATCATTCCACAGCTCCGAAATCTATTTCTAAGGTAAAATGAAAGTCTAATTGAGAAGGGGGAAAAATCAATTTTTAATGAAACTAAGTCTTCCAAACCTTGATGCCAGATTTGATTATGCCATCCACATTTACCTGGTTAACACGGAGGCAAAGCCATCCATTCATGTGCAAAATGTATATAGCCCCTTTTGCTATTTTCTGGGCTTCCTACAAGTTATCACTCAAGGAATTGTGAAGATAGTGACAAATTGGCTCTGTCAAAACCCAGTTGTTTCTTTTGGCCTCAATGTTTTAACCTATACGCAAAGGCTAAAATGATATATAAGCTTCTTTAAAGCTCACCACTTTGTGGATTAGCCAAAAGTTGAAGAAAACTCATAGGTGTTTATACCTAGAGACTACTTGTTGTTTTTAGATGCTTTCTAGTGACCCTATGAAAGATAGATCTGAACCCTGTCCTACCCTGTGCCGTCTTCACAGTCTCTGACACACTAGAGTCCATTGCTGTGTCAATCCACCTGACAGATCTTCCTCTCCTTCGCCATCCCTCTCCTCTACCTTCCAAGCACAATGTTCCTCTTTAAAGAATAGCCTCTCTTAGCAATATGCCCAAGTAAGTGAGACAAAGGTTTATCATCTTTGACTTCAAGGAGCTCTCTGGCTGTACCTTCTCCAAAACTTATCTGTTTGATCTTTTGGCAGCCCACGTCTGTACTATTCTTCAACAATACACACAGTTCAAAGGCGTCAGTTTTTCTTGTGTCATCCTTATTAGGTGTTAAGTTTTTAGTAGCATAGCAAGTGATAGGAAAGATCATGGCCTGAATCAGGTGCACCTTAGTCCTCAAACTAATATCACTGTGCCTCAAGAATTTGGAGATTTCCTTGACTGAAGACTTATCCAGTGCAATAGGTCTTCTGTTTTCCTGACTGCTGGTACCAAGTGGATTGATTGTGGATCCAAGTAAAATGAAGTTGCTTATGGTTTCCATCTTTTTTCTGTCTATTATGATGTTGCCTATTGGTCCAGTGGTGAGGATTTTTGTTTTCTTGACATTGAGATGCAATCTGTATTGAAGGCTGCAATGTTTGATCTTCTGTAGAAAGTGCTTCAAGTCCTTACTTTCACCAAGCAAGCTTGTCTCATCTGCATAACGAAGGTTATTGATGAATCTTCTTCCAATCCGGATTGCTCTTCATAATGTCCAGCTTCTTGAATAATTTGCTCAACATACAGATTAATTAGGTATGAAGATAGGATACAACCCTGATACACACTTCTTCTAACATCAAACCATGTAGTGTTGCTCTGTATACACATAGCCTCTTGGTCTAAGTACAGGTTTTGCACTAACACAATCAAGTGTTCTGAGATTCCCATTTCTACCAATGTTAGCCATAATTTGTTATGAGCCACATGGTCAAGTACTTTTGCACAGCAAATAAAGCACAAAAAGTCATTCTTCTGTCATTATTTCAGCAGTGCCCCTCTGATATCAGCAATGATATCTCTATTGCCCATGATATCTCCAAATTAATCTTGAACTTCTGGCAGTTCTCTGTCAATGTACTGTTCTAGCCATTTTTAAATGATCTTCGGCAGGATTTTGCATGTCTGTGATAATGATATCATTCAGTAATTTCCACATTCTGTTGGATAATCTTTCTTAGGAATAGGACCAGATAAAAATTTCTTCCAACTAGTTGGTTGGCCAGGCAGCTGTACTCCAAATTTTCTTGCATCAACTGGTATGTTCAGGGCTACATCTGTCATTTTAAATCCATCAGTTGATATATCATAAATTCCTGGGGTCTTATTATGCCAATGCCTTTGTTGCAGCTTAAACTTCTTCCTTCATTGTGATTGGCTCTTGATCATGTGGCACTTTCTGAAATATTGCAGTATCAGCCAATTCTTTTTGGTACAGCAAGTCCGTGTATTCCTTCCATCTTCTTTTGATTTTTCCTGAATCTTTGAAGATCTTGCCCATTAGCATCTCTCTGCATTGCTAAATCCAACTTGAGGCTTGGATTTATTTTTCAGTTCTCTCAGCTTGAGAAATGCTCAGTAAGTTGTTCCTTTTTTATTCTCCATTTCTAGGTCTCTGCACCTTCTGCTTGCTTTGCTTTCTTGAGCTGCCTGTTGAAGTTTTCTTTTCAGCTCTTTCAATTTCAGCTTTTCTTCCCTTTATTTTGGCTCCTTGATGCTTTAGTACAATTTTCAGGGCCTCTTATGACAACTATTTGGGTTTTTCCCCTTACTTCTCTGTCTTTGTAGACCTTTTGCTCTCTTCACTGATGATATCCTTGATGTCATCCCACAACTCATCTAGTTTCCTATCATTGATATTGAGTGCATCAAACCTATTCTTAACACTATTTTTAAATTCAGGTGAGATAGAATCAAGATCATATTTTGGTTCTCATGAATTTGTTTTACTTTTTCTTCAGCTTCAATTTGAACTTGCCCATGAGTAATTGATGGCTTGTTCAACAGCACCTGGTCTAGTTTTGACTGCTGATATTGAGCTTCTCCTAAAATTTCTCCCACAGATATAGGCAATCTGATTCCTAGAGAGTCTGTTTGGTGAGCTTCATGTGCAAAGTTATCATTTGTGTTTTTTAAAGAAGATTTTTTTTCAATAAATAAATCCCTGAACATACAAAATTCAGTCATTCTGTTTCTGGCCTCATTGTTATCACTATGTCCATACTTTCTAACCTCTTTCTTCAGTGTTTCCAACTTTTGCATTCAATCACCTATTGTCATTAACACATCTTATTTATATAATTGGTCAATTTTTGGCTGCAAAATTTGATAAAAATCTTCAATTTCTTCCTCTTCAGCTTTAACTGTTGGTGCATATTTTCAATAATAATAGTGTTAACAGATCTTCTTTGTGTTCATATAGATAATAGCGTATAACTCTCAACATTGTACTTCAGGATAGAACTTGAAATAGTGTGGATAATTTACATTCTGTAAGAAACTGGATCCTGCCTCGTATTAAATAAATGTTTAGTAAAAGCAGATTTCCTAACACTTGACATGTTACCGATGAGTCATGTGAAGTTCTCTTAGCTGTTGATAGCTATACAATTCGCAGGAACGTCAAGACTAGGCTTTGTGTTGGAGCTTTCAGTTAGCTTAGGTTCTGGATAGCACTAGGCTATAGAGTACACACTCGAAACTCATTAGTGTCAAGTCAATTCTAACTCACAGAGACCCTCCCCTGGATTTCTAAAACTGTAAATTGTCACAGAAAAACACATCTTTCTTCTTTAGAGTGTCTGGTGACATGCAATGCACTTTGCTGCCAGAGTCCATACCCCAATTTAGACTTTTAAAAATGATGGAAATACAAGTTCCTCAATGTCTTCCCTAGAAGCAACAATCTATAGTTCTGAAAGTTTCCAGAAAGGACTGAGCCAGCTTTGTCAATGTGATCCTGAAATTAGTGGAAAGATTTTGTGTGCTGAGATTTAAAAAGAACTAACAAGAAGTCACATTCAACAACTCCCATACCAAAATATTACTATGAATTGCCAAAGTAGTGACCCATAACTAAAATGACTTGAAGTTTTTCTTTTTAATTGGAACATTATTATTTTTATGGAAATCCATGGGACTAAGTAAAACTGTTCTGTAGGAGCCATCAATGGCCATAGCACACAACAGACAGCTTGAAAGGGCTCCCAATTTTATTTTATGATTAACATAGCATTCACCTTGAAGTTAGGGAAAAGCTGAGAAGAAATTGCATTTTTGGAATCTGCGATGTACCATATTTTAAGCTAAACTCAAAAGTTTTGAAGATGAAATTGGGTTTTATTATGTAAATCTACATTTAGGCTCCGGGATCTATTAAAAAACAAAAGGAAATGGGACAAAACAAGAAGAACAACAACTGGGAGTTCTGGAAAAGATCCAGAAAAACCATTTAAGTCAACTGAGTGAATGAATAATATGCAATTTAAAATTCTCTGGAGAAAATTGAGAAAGTGACTCAAAAGAAATTAGAGGTGGAGGAGACTTGTTTTAGTATGACTCTTCAGGGGATGGTTTTCTGGTTTTGCTTTATTTTTTTTCTCCCTTCTGGATTGAGAGGTCAAGAAGACAATATTAACACAATAACACTAACAATAAATTGTGTATGCCCAGTGTCTTCCTTTAAGTCCTATAATAGCCTTGTGAGCAGAGGAGACGTGTGGTATTTGTGTTTATTGTGTCCCTGAGTGGTGTTTTGACTTTCCTGAAGCCACTGAGATTGGAAAAGGGGACCTAAGAAATAAAATCATCACCCTTGCCCAAGGCGTCTATTCCCATAATTTGTCCTGAAGATAACTTTCTTTCTTGGCTCTTCAAAAAGGCTGAAAAAAATAAAAGTGTATTTTTTGTTTTATTTGTGTGGGATAGTTAAGTTGGTTTGTATTTTGAAAATTATATACATGAAAGTAATAAATCATAACTATGTACAATACCATCGATGATTGTTGTTGTTAGCTGTCATTGAGTTTTCCCCAGATATGGCTCTCTGGTGGCCTGGTGGATAAAGAATTACATGCTAACCTAAAGGTTTTGGCTTTCTGTGGTTCAAAGCCACCAGAAACTCTGAGAGAGAAAGATGGACAATGTCCGTTCTGACTTGATGGCAATGATGGACTGACTGATGTTTATCTATACCTGTAACTAGATCTATCTATCTATCTATCTATCTATCTATCTATCTATCTATCTATCTATCTACCTACTTACCTTTCTACATATATATACATGCTGTGTTGCTGCTCTGTGGGAGAAAGATTGTCAATCTCCTCCCATGCTATTTGCTATTTACAGCCTCTGAAAACCTGCTGAAGGGTCAGTTATGAGTTGGTTCTAACTTGGCACATAACAAATATATGTATTTCACTTTAAATGCTTGAGTATAGAAAGCAAACAACCAAAACAGACTTGGAGAATTCTGTCTTGGTGGCCTAGTGGCAAGAAACTGCACCAGCTGCTCCATGGCAGAAGGATGAGCAATCTCCTCCCGTTTGATTAACCGCCTCTGAAAACCCAAAGGATGGTCAGCTACGGGTTGGTTCCGATGCTACAGTACACAACAACAACGACCTTATCCTAGGGATCTCTGGAGGTCTAGTGGTAAGAAGCCACACAGCAAACACAAAGGCACATAGATCGAATCCATCACCTGTTCTGTGGAAGAAAGATGAGCAGTCTCCTCCCCTGCGATTAAGTGCCTTTGGAACCCCGCTGGAGGGTCAGCTACGGGTCAGTTCTGACTCCATAGTACACAACAACAACAACAACAGCAGCAACAGTCTTATTCTAAGGAGCTCTGGTGACCTATTCATAAGGAATTGTGCTGTTAATCCAAAAAGATGTGGTTTGAATCCACTAGCTACTCCACAAGAGAAAGATAGGCGATCGCTCCTGTGTGATTTACTGCCTCGGTGACCCTGCTGGAAAGTCAGCCATGAGGTGATTGTGACTCAGTGGTACGGAACAACAATAATATTATTCTGGGGGCCTAGTGGTAAGGAGCTGTACTGCCAGCTCAAAGGTGCAGGCTTTGGATCCCTAACTTCTCTGTGGGAGAAAGATGAGCAGTTTTCTCCCATATGATTCAGTGCCTCTGAAAATCCTCTGCAGGATCTTAGCTATGGTTTGGTTCAGACTCGATGGCATAAAAGTACAACAGTCTTACAATAGGGAACTCTTGTGGCTTCATAAGTAAAGAGTTTTGCTGCCACACTAAGAACAATTGGGTTGACTCCATCATCTGCTCTAAGGGAGAAAGGTGGCCAATCTTCTCCCACGCAGTTACAGACTTTGAAAAACTGTTAGCGGATCAGATATGAGTCTATTCTGACTTGATGGTGCGAGACAACAAATAACAACCTTGTTGTTGTTGTTATGTGCCGTCGAGTCGCTTGTGACTCATAGCTACCCTACGCACAACAGCCCTAAGCTCCAACCTCACCATCTCAAACGCACTCATTCTCACCACTCCACTCACCGAATCAATCCATCTCATAGAGGGTCGTCCCCTCCTGCGCTGTCCCTCCACCCTCCCAAGCATGATGTCCCTCTCCAAGGACCCGTCCCTCCTGGCAACATGTCCAAAGTATGTCAGACGAAGCCCCAGAATCCTTGCCTCCAAGGAGTAGCTTGTTTAATCCTCTCCAAGATGAATCTGTTTGTTTTCCTGGCAGTCCATGGTACATTCAGTACTCTTCTCCAGCACCACAGCTCAAAGGCATCCACTCTCCTTCTGTCCTCCCTAGTCGTTGTCCAACTCTCTGATGCATAGCAAGCGATTGCAAAGACCATGGCCTGTATCAGGCGCACCTTAGTCTCCAGAGAGACACCGTTGCTCCTGAGTACTTTAGAGAGGTCCCTAACAGCAGACTTTCCCATCGCGATACGCTTTTTGATTTCCTGACTGCTGGTGCCAAGAGTGTTGACTGTGGAGCTGAGCAAACTGAAGCTGTGAACAATGCTAAATTATAGATAGATAGATAGATAGATAGATAGATAGATAGATAGATATCTCCAGAGAAATTTTGTTTTGATGTATTTTATAGTCTACATTTTATCCTCTTGATAGTACTTTTCTGGTTGTTAAGTACCATTGAGTCAGAAAGACTCACAGTGATCCCATGAACAAAGCATTTGAACTCTATCCTGTTCTGTGTCACCCTTATCATTCCCCACACGTTTTAGTCCATTGCCATAGACACTACATCAATCCCTCTCCTTGAGGGTCTTCCTTGAATTTGCTGGCCCTCCATCTTTCCAAGAATAATGTCTTTTACCAAGAAATAACCTCTCCTAACATGTCCAAAATACATGAGTCAAAGCTCCACCACCTTGCCTCAGAGGAACGTTCTTTTTACTTTCTCTAAGATATATCTGTTTGTTCTTTTGGTTGTCTGTGGGATATTCAGCTCTCTTTTCCATGCCACAACTCAGATGTTTCGACTCTTCTTCTGTCATCCTTATTCATTGTTAAGTTCTTAGATACTTTGTAAGTGACTAGAAAGACTGTGGCCTGCTTTAGTGCACCTTAATCATTAGACTAACATCATTGTTGTTCAGGACTTTGGAGAGATTCTTTGACAGCTGACTTTCCTTATACTATATATCTCCTGATTGCCTGACTGCTGGTACCAAGGGTGTTGATTGTGGATCCAAGCAAGATGAAACTGTTGATAATTTCTATCTTTTCTCCATCTCTCATGACTTATTGATGAGGATTTTTTTTTTCTTGATACTAAGATGTAGTTCATACTGATGGCTATAGTCCTTGATCCTCTGTAGCAAGGACTCTAGGTCTTCTTCACTTTCAGCAAGCAAAGTTGTATCATCTGCATAAGGCAGATTGTTGATGAGCCTTCCTCCAGTCTTGATACCACACTCTCTTCTTCATAAAGTCCAGCTTCTCGGATGATTTGCTCAGCATACAGATTGAATAGGTATGGAGAGAGGATACAGCCTTGACACACACCTTTCCTGGAAGTACTAGGAAGGAAATAAAATAGACTTTTTCTATCTCCATAATGGTGGCTTTATTTCTCATGTGTGCTTGGGTTTCTGTATACTTGCAAGACTTATTTTTCAATGTAGCAGTCAGGATGTATAGAACAGAAGAATTTCCATTTCTAAGAGTTTCTAAATCACTGTTGAAATGGCTGAAACACTGTAAAGTTGTAAAATAGAAAGAACACACACTGGTTATAGTTACTGACTCAGCCCATCAGAACAGAAAGATTGCTACTTCTAGCAAAGACTGAATTCAGAGGACTTGGACATCTCAGTGTCATATAATTATACCAAGGCCCAAGTCACTTATCTTGTTCCAGTCTACGCTTCTTCATACATATGGGGACTTCCTCTCGGTCCTGGTGAACTTAACAGGAATGTGATGTTTAGAAAGTCACTTTCCCGTTCTTATAAACAATTCTATCATAATAACCTGGCTTCTGGCACCAGAGGTTCATTTAAATTTTGCTCAGCTTGGTTTACAATTAAGATTTAATTAGTAAACTCGTTACAAAGACAGGAAATATCCGACTTTCCCCTAATTCTCTTTCAGGCCATCGCAAGGACCCAGCCCGTCTCGTTGACTTTATACGGTTGCAGAATGTTTCCTTAAACATTGCTATTTATGTTACTGTGATTCCAAGATAAAATATTGTTATTTACTTTTGAAAATAGATGGAAGCAGCACAGCCACTTCAGATGTTGAGTTTCAAGTTATCTATTTGGAAAATATGCCCTGTGCATATTTTAAACTTTCTAGACTCTGAGTTTATAGCTCTGGTGGTGTACTCTGTAGAGTGTGGTACTGCTAACTAATAGGTTGTCTTTCCAGTGATTTAAATCCACCAGATTTTCTGAAGTAGAATGCTGGGCAGTCTTCTCCCACTAAGATGTGTAGCCTTGGAAATCTGATGGAGGGTCATTATGAGTCAGAATCGATGTGACAGCAGTGAAGGTGAGTAGACTTGGGGAGTCTGCATCCTCCCAATTTGCCTCAAGCAGTAGAATTATGGACCAAGGTTGTGAGGAGATGGGGATATGCCAATGGGGAATGAAACCTAAAACCTGGAGAAATCAGCACATGGTAACCCACTCAAAATTATTGACAACACTGGGCTGTTTCTCTTTATGGTCAGGACATGAAGAAAAAGTGCTGGAGGAACCATGTGAACTCAGGCAAAGTATTTATATTTTGCTAATAAGGGTTAGTGGATAAGCATCTGGCAGAAGTCCAAGAGGGATGAGGTGGATTTTTTGTTTTTAAATGCAAACTCAGCTGAGACTGAGCTTAGAGGTGTTAAAAGCCCACAACTGAAATATTTTTGCTGGTAATATTTTTATTAGACCTAATCTAGATAAATTCATCCTTTGGGAAACTGATAGAAACATTTGGATCAGAGTTTAAGTGTTATTAATATGCTTGGTGCAGTGAGATTCACATTAAAACATTCACTCTGACCACATGATGAGGATTATAAACATTTAAAGGAAAAAATTCCTTTTCCCCCCCAATATCTCTTATTTTATTTTGGCTGGTTTCTGGCAAGAAGCTCTTCATAGATCATTGCTCTTGAAAAGAAGCCTCATACAGTTGGGTAAATGACTCTTTGGTATTTGGTTTTGGAAATGCAGTCTTTTAAAACCTAGTCATTAGATGTAATAATAAGTGGTTGTTAATTTTAGGAATATATTTAAAGTGATGAATTAAAGATTTATTTTTCATCAACTCAACTGTGATGGTGAGCTTTATACAGTAGTGATTTCCATGATCTTGCTGTCTTTTGTCTCCTAACAGAGAAAAAGATATAAATTAGTGTAAAAATAATACGGTCAGCAGTGGGGAAGATTAAGTCTGACTTTCCCTATTTCTACAAAGGGGAAATTAAGAACATAAACAGCACAAAGTCAATTTCTATAGGAAACCTGTCAAGAACATCAGTGGCACAAAGCCAATTCCTATGAGTTCAACTCCTGCACTTTTTCCTGCCGATTCTAACACCAACTGTCCGTCCTACAACTTTTGCTACCCTCCTACTAAGTTAGTTCCCTAGTTAATTGCTTTGGCTACACAGAACTCACAGATGATACTCATCATTATGAGGTTTACTAGGGAAATAACAGGTGCAGTTCATCTTGGAAACATTCAGAATCCAATTCTTCAATCCGGACAGCTTCATCTCTGACTTTTGTCTCCATGGCTCAAGACTCAGTGCTCAGGTAAATAAGTGTTAAAAAGCTCTTTTTTTGCCAATTATGTACCTTTCTCTCCACTTTGCCAGTAAATCTAGGCCTAGGTGCTTGGCTTTGGCTCATACCATTCATTCTCTGCCACCTCTACTGCCATTGTTGTTTCTGCTGGTATTGCCACTATTGTCTGGGTTGCTGAGTCCTGGTCTTGCTCCGTCTCTGACAGGAACCTCTGGCCCAAAGCACTCACTGCACTCTTTGCTGCTTCTTTCTTGTTGGTGGTGAGAATCTCATTTCCTGTTTCTCAACTTGCTCACCTTATGTCCAACAGGATAGTAAAATTGATAAATCCCTTTGTTAATGGGGGGCATGCCTTATTCTCATGTTTCCATCCAAAAGATACAATACCTCATTTACTTTATCAGTAAGCTACTCAATCCCTTTGTTGGGCTTCAAACTCTCATATTTGTATCGTTACATGGTGAAACTCTAAGCCTATGCGTAGAAAATCCAAATGGAAAAGCCCACATCGCAAAATCAGAAATGTTAGGTGACTTTCCTGAAGTCGCCCAGGAACCTCGTAGGAGAAGCAGAAATCAAATTTGTTAGTTTTAATTATAAGCAGCGCTCTGAGAGAACTCAAAAGGGAAAAGTTATTAGTAACTAATAAGCATCATGATACTTAGTAGATGTCTCTCATAGACAGTTTCTGTATTAGAAGATCGTGACAGCTTTAATGAGGTTTGGAATGCATCAATAGATAACACAGTGACCCTCTGAGAAGGAGAAAACAAAACTCTTTGTTCTGGGAAGCATTGTCCAGTGTGCTGCTGCATTTCTGGTAGATTTCCATGAGAAGAGAAAATTCCAATTTTACTTTTAAAATGACCCAGAAAACAACCAGATAAATGTGACATAAAAGAGTACTCTTGTTGTGTACCATTACGTTGAAACCGATCCAGATCTGGCCCTTCGGTGGTTTTTCAGAGACAGTTACTAGTATGAGAGGAGATTGTCCATCTCTCTCCCACAGAGTAACTGATGCATTCGAACTCGTTGCCCATGCGATTGCAGTACAGCTTCTTACCTTTAGGCCACCAGAGCTCCCCTCAAGAGAGTACTGGTAACATTTAAAAAGAGCTTACACATCTTAATTGTATGACTAACAAACTTTTCTGCTAACTGAATGGCTGTAAACTTAGGCTCAATCAGAGGTAATAAAAGGAAAGACCTGTTGATGTACTTTAGAAAAGTCAGTCATTGAAAACTCTACAGAAAGAGCGTGGTTCTACCTGGTCACAGATGAAATCACCACGGCTTAGAGTTGACTTAATGGCAACTGATTTTAAGTGTACAATCACTAATAATCTTGAAGCTACACATTAAGCCACCTTTTCATTGACTTCTTGGTTCAGGACTGGAAGAATGGGGAGTCCATGAGAGAACAGAAGGCAGAAGCCAGAAGCCAGTGTAGTGTGAGTTCAGTTCTCACTTTTGAGTTTTTTCTAACTGGGAACCTGAGTCCTTAAGAAAGAACCAAGTGAGAGCCTTGATTCAGAAAGGTACTGTGCCCTTGGGAGAGGCCAGGAGCCTAGAAAGGGCAACGGAAAGGAAAAATGAAGTAAGATTCTAACAGTGAAAAGGAAGGAAAGAAAACAGAGAAGAGCGCAAAGGAATAGAAGACTCCCAGGAGAACGTCAACACTGAGAGAGGTAGTAGTCTCCAGAGGTTACTGTTTTCAATTAATGTTTCATTTGATAGAACAACAATTACAAACCACCCAGATACCCCTGAGCTTCCTAAACAGCCGTAGAAATACACTGAAAGTGATCTGAGCCAGAGATCCTCTGATTTCTCCGGATCAAGAATTTTACTTCAAAAGGTATGCATTTATATATTTAAAGAGAAGAGTTTTAGGAAAGTTGTGAGTATCCCAAGCAGTTTGTGATTGGCTGCAAACATAAAGATTGGTAGTGCTGAGTGAAATATCTCAGTCACAAAAGGACAAATACTACATAGCACTATTGTTATAAAGCAGGACTGAGATGGGGGCGGTGGGAGGACAATAGGAAAAGAGAGGCCAGACGGTCAACACTGCATTGGAACAGATGAAGGAAAGAACTGTTTAAAAGGAATATAGGAGCAACTCAAGTGCCCATCAACAAACAAATGGGTAGAGAAGTTCTGGTATATTCACATAATGGAATAATATGTGGCACTGAAAAACAATGAACTCATGAAGTCTTGGACAAAATGGGTAACCCTGGAGGACATTATGCTGAGTGAAATATCTCAGTCACAAAAAGACAAATAAGGCATAATGCCACTGTTATAAAAGAGGACTGACACAGGGATTGGGGGGAGACTGGGAAAGATGGGATAAATTATGTATACTGCATTGAAATAAATGAGGGAGAGAACTGTTTGAAAGGGATATATGATTAGATATTATTGTTATGACAAGAGTCCAGAACAAAGGTAGCATAGTGGAGTGGACTTTGGGGGAGGGGTTGTGTAAGAATCAAATAATTTTTCTTTTACTTTTCAAAGAGAAGAGCAAATTAAGGGGGAAGAAAATTAGGCAGGGAGAAAAGTTCAATAATGAATGAATGGAAATGCAAAGATTCTGTAAACTTTCATTAAAATAAATTTAAAATTAAAAAAGGAATATATGATTAGGCATTATATGTATGACAACAGTCCAGGATAAGAGGCATTGCACAGTGGAGAGGAGGAGGGAGGGAGGAAGGAAATTGTGCAACAATGAATGAATATTTCTTTGAATGAATTTTTTAAAACAAGAAAGTAAACTGGGGAAGGGAGGAAAATGGGCAATAATGAATGAGTTAAAATCCAACTTTTCTATAACCGTTCATTAAGATGACAATTAATATAATTTTATTATTTAAAAAAAATGATTGATTGTTTGAATGCACCAGGTGACTCCAGAGAAGAAAGGCTTTGGAAACTGTTATAAAAATTGTGAAAGGCAAAACCCATTGACCTTAAATTTATTCTGACTCAAAGCAATCCTATAGGACAGAGGAGAACTGCTCTATGGGGTTTCCAAGGCTGGAATTTATTTATTTATTTTTTAACTTTTCATTGTGATTTGAGTGAAAGTTTAGAGAGAAACGTGGATTTCCATCCAACAGTTCGTACATTGATTACAATCTCCACATGACAACAGCACTCTTCTTACTTCTGCCTTGTGGTTCCTTTCCCCTCACCCTTCCTTGCCTTCTGAGCTTTATCCTTGGGAAATGTGGCCTTTTTAATCTCATGTGACTGATTATTCCAGGTGTGCATTCCTCCCTGGTATTGCTGATCACTGGTCGGCCTGTCTAAGTTTGATTGAAAGATGAGCTGTGGGGTGATTCAATTGGAACCATGAGGGTAATTAAGGACCATGGACTCAGGTTCTACAAGTCTCCACCAGACAAGAAAACCTGGTCTTTTCAAAATGATTTTGAATTTTGTTCTGTATCTTTCTCTTAGTCTATCAGGGACCTACTATTGTGTGCACTTTGAGAGTGGTCAGGTGTGATAATAGCTGGAGAACATCTCATTTTTGTGGTCTCAAGGTCCTAGATACTGAAGTTCACATGATCCATTAGTCTTTTCACCAGTTGGCAGCACCATAATAGATGGTGAACAGATTAAGGTTGTTAACAGCTTCAGCTTACTCGCCTCCACTCAACAAGAGACAACACTCTTGGCATCATCAGTCTGGAAATCAAAATATGAATTGCACTGGGAAAATCTGTTGCCAGGGATCCCTTCAGAATGCTGAGAAGCAATGACACCAGTCTAGAGAGACAAAGGTGTGCCTGATCCAGTCCATCATTTTTGCAATTACTTGCTATGCATCAGAAAGCGGGATATTGACTAAGGATTTGAGTTGTGGTGCTGGAAAAGAGTCTTGAACATACATACTATGGACTTCCAGAAAAACAAATAGGTCTGTCTTGGAGAGGATGAAACCATGTTTTTCCTTTGAGGCTAAGATTTTGAAGCTCTGTCTCACATATTTTGGACACAGGGCCAGGAGAGACCAGTCCTGGGAGAAAGACTTCATGCTCAGAAGGATGGAAGGACAGCACAGGAGAGGAAGACCCCAGATGAGATGGATTGATACAGTAAATGGGGTAGTGGAGTTAGGTGTGTTGTCGTCAGTGAGACTGGCTCAGGACAGGGCAGGCCTCAGAGCTTTTGTACTTCGGGTTACCATGAGTCAAAGGCGACTCAAAGACACATAAAACAACAACAACAACAACAATATTTTTGTTCAAGACAAGGAAAGAGGAACAACTTCACCTTAGATGGCCACTGAAAAGAAAATAATACTGTGTATGGAAACAGATTGCCACATCTTTCTCTTGAGGAGCTGCTAGAGGGTTCTAACTGTTGATCTTTTGGTTAGCAGGTGAGCACTTCTACTCGTGCCAACAGAATTCTTCTGCAAAGCTTACAGTAAAAATTAAAAAAAAAATTCAATGAAGCAACTCTACCCTTTAGTACCTGGCCTTTGTGTGTCAGGACCAACTTAATGACAATTGGCATAATTTTTAGAAGTTATCAACAAATATAATGTATATCCTTTAATTTAATTTTGTTTAGAAAACAAGCTATAATAATGCATTCTGGACACAACTGGAGGCATTAATATAGTAATAAAATATCTTAACACATTACGGAAATGTTATAATTTTTCTTGGGCCTGATTTTATTATTGTGGTTAAGTGAAAGGCTTTCTTTATTCTTACACAATGTAAGCTGAAGTGGGACTGAAGTGCAATGATGTCTGAAACTTTCACAGATATTTGAGAAAAGTTAGTGTTACTGTGAGAGAGTTTGTGCATTTATCCAGTGAAACCTGTGCACACAAAAATCTATGTAAGACAGAAACTTGTCAGTGATAGAAAAAAAAAATCTTTTCTGCTGAGCCATGGAAGATTGGCAAGACTACATTCTGTCAAAGGTGGAAACTTGTGAGGCCTGCAAATCAAGGCAGTCCTGTCAAGTTCCGGCTCTCACGGATTTCATTGCACACAGACATGCAAAGGAGGTACTGTGGATTCTGTGTCAGACCACAGCAATGAAATGACTATCACACCAATTGACTCAAAGTTTTTGGTTTTCTAGGGGATGTAAAAGTTAGGTTAAGTGGCCTATTAAGTTATACTGTGGTCTATTAAAGGTGCAGTACCTTTATGAAAGTCTTTTAAATATTGCAGAAACTATCCCCCAAAATTACCAAAGTATGTTACAGACAAGAAGAAAACATGTTATTGGGAAAATGGTGCCAATAGACTTGTTTGATGCAGAATTGCCACAGACCTTCAGTTTGGATATAAAAACCCAAAACATAAACCAAAGCAGAGTCAAACACCCCACCCTTGCCTTGTCAAAATTCATAGACTGCCGTTGAAGAAATTATATGTAAAAATCATTCTTGTCATGGGTAACTAGTGGAAGCTGCCAGAATAAACACAACCTGGAATACTCTGAATTACAAGATCAAAAAGAGTACAGGGAATGTCAAAACACACCATGTGCAAAGTGCAATAGAACAAAGTATGTGTACACAGAGAGAGCTCCCTGGTGGTGTAGCGGTTAAAGCACCTTTCTACTAACCAAAAGAACAATGGTTTGAAATCACCAGCTTCGCTGAGGGAGAAAAATGTGACAGTTTGCTTCTGGGAAAGATTGAGTCCTTAAAAATCTCAAGAGGCAGTTCTGCTCTGTCCTATGGAATTATTAAAGTCAGACTAAGCTCAATGGAAATGGCTTTGTTTACAGAGAGAGAGAGAGCGCGCAGTATCTTAGGGGTGTGTGTGTGTGTGTGTGTGCGTGTGTGTATCTGTAAAAAATAAATTTAAAAAATTACAAAGAAAGAGGAAGAGATGAGGGGAATGATGACCAGACTGCACAAAAGCTTGTAAGCATATCTTTTCATTAAATGCTTAAAACTCTGCTGGGAGTCTTAGAAGCCAGTGTTCCACTTTCCCTTAGAGCATGAGGGGTGCATAGTTTACATAAGCTTTGTCTCTAAGTTCTGTCCAGATTTGTACATCATTGTACTTCCTTTGTGTTCTTATATGTCTAAACACACAAATCCCTCAACTCTTGACCTTTTTCTTCTTTCCTTGTTGTGATTGCAGCGGAGTGGAGTGGAGAGGCTTTGTCACTCTTGTTTTGTTTGAGTCCTGGAGTCAGATGCTTCTAAAGCATTGTGATTTATAGTCAAATTTGAAAGTCTAACTTTGAGCAAAATTTGTAAAGATCCTTCCTCCATTCTCCCAGATGGCATTCCGTCAGCATCCCGATGGTAAGATCTGGTCCCAGGATTAGCTTCAACATGTGAGTTCCTTGGCAGCCCATACGGTCATGCACCCTGTGGATCCTTTCATATATATTTAATTTGAACTGTGGCTTTCAAGTAGAACATTCAGATAAATTTTGCATGCATTAGACTCATCTTACATTTGGATCCTAAGACAATTAATACTCTCATAAAGCTTTGTAATACTAGAGTTCTTTTTGACCTTCAATAACAATTCAATGTTGTTATGTACTGTTAAATTAGCAGTGGCTCATAGCTGACCCCTCCAGTGGTTTTTCAGAGGTAGTAAATCACATGGGAGATTTTCCATCTTCTTCCCATGGAGCAGCTGATGAGTTCAAATCATATGCCTTTGGGTCGGCAATGCAACCCCTTACTACTAAGCCATCAGAACTTACTAACAATTCAATAAGACAAGTACAATAAATATTCTACTCTCATTTTTCAGATTATAATTCTTCTTTCATTGTTCATATTTTAGAGTAGACATAACAGCTGAAGCACACATATATCTCTGTCACTTATTTAATTAAAGCACTATTAGTTGTTAAGTCTAATAATGGATTAATCATATACACATTTCACGGTTCTTGTAAGTGAGATGTAAAGCAGTATACAGAATTTAAAACAACAGTCCTTATCAAAGAGCTTATTGTCTGACATATAGTTCTTAAATATAATGACTAAAATGAAGTATGTAAGTCAAGTGACAATGAAATCAAGGCAAATCCACTGCCATGAGTCAATTCTGATTTATGATAATCTTCCATCGACTTTCTGAGTCTGTATATCTGTTCAGGAGACTTGATATTTCTCTCCTCCAGAACATCTAGTAGATTTGAATGGCTGACCTTTTCATTAGCAGCCCAAGTGATATATAGACAACATTTTTTCCAAAAAGGAATTTTTTTTTTTTTTTAGTGAAGGTTTATAAATTACTTTGGTCTTTCATGCAATCATTCTTATATTTTGTTTGGTAACATTAATTACTATGATTAATGTGGTTAAAATGAGCTCTGGTGGCCTAGTGGCAAGAAGCTGCACAGCGATCCCAAAGGCACGTGGTTCGAGGTCATCAGGAGGGTCAGTTATGGGTTGGTTCCGACTCTAAGGTACACAACAAACAACATAATGTAATTAATTAGAGATAAAGTCTTAACACCCCCTTAGGAAACTCTGATGACATAGTGGTGGGTAAGGAGTTGTGCTGTGAGCCCAGTGGCAGGCAGTTTGAATCCACCAAGTTCTCCACTGGAGAAAGATAGGCAATCTCCTCCTCTACAATTATCAGCTTCTGAAAATTCACTGGAGGGCCAGCTATTTTTTTTCACTAGATACCAATATAAGAGAAACAGTGAGAGAGACAGAGACTTCTCCCCTTCTTGTGTATTGCCTTTCCCTTCATCTAACTTAACTATTTATTAAACTTTTTCTTAAAGTGCCTACTATATTCTAACCATTATTTTAAGTGTTAAAAAATTTTAAAGTGGACAGGAGAGACACAAACCTTGTCCCCTTGGAACTAACATTCTATGTAAAGAAAAACATTAAATGAGATAAAGAAGTAAGATATTCTATTGATACATACAAAGAAGGGCAAACAAAACAGGAAAGATTAGTAAGTATTGTGACTGGCAGTGATTAAAATTTTAAGTAGAATTCCATGGGGAAAAAACTCATTAAAAATATGATAATGTCAAAGAAAGTCAAAAGCGAGCTATGTGGTGATTTTGAAGGAAGAACATTTCAGGCAAAGGAAATAGTGCAAAGAGGAAGCTTCTCTGCTGTGTGTGGGGGAAAGAACTAGGAGGTTGTTGTATTTGGAGTCTATGGGAGAATAAGAGGAGAAGAAATCAGAAAAACAGTGGAGAACTGGATCCTGCAGGGTGCCTTGATTGTTTTAGGGACTTTGGATTTTGTTTCGAGTGGGTTGACAATTCAGTCGATGATTTTGTACAGAGCAGTTGAAACAAAATTATTTCCGTTTCATACGAGTAACATTGGCTGCTGAGTTGAGGACCAATTAAAAGGTGTCAAGGACAGAAGCAGTGAGGTCATTGAGAAGATTATTGCAATAATCCAGGCAAGAAATAATGCTATCTTAGAGCATGGTGGGAGCATGGAAGTGGTGAGAAGTATGCAGGCAGGACTTGGACGGATGGAAGCAGCATAGAGAGGAGGGGGAAATGATCACACCTCATTATTGGAACATGGCTCTCAGTAGTTATAAGAATGGGATAACAATGACCAAGAAGATAAAAACTGCCAAAGGAACAGGTTTTGGAGGACATGGCAAGAACTCAGTCTTTGTCATAAGGTTCAAGTGAGTGGAAATGCTAAGGAGGTAATTGGAAAAATGAGCCTAGAATTTAGAGGTGACACTTGGCATTGGAGTTAGAAATTTAGCAGATATCTTTAAGTCAACTCTGGCTCATAACACATCAACATATGTCAGAGCAGAACTCTTGACACAAATAGCTAATTCTTGGGAAGCAGAACAGTAGTTTGAACTTCTAGACTTTCAGTTAGCCCATTAACTGTTTACACCACCTAGGGATTTCCACTGGAATAGACATAGTAATGAAAGAAATGTAGCATCATTTTTTATTGACTTCATCTCAGAACCATCCTATGGTATAACAGAATGAAACCTTGCCCAATACTGTACCATCCCCACTATCTGCACTGTGCTTAAATTAATTGTTTCAGTCACTGTGTCAATCCATCTCATTGAACATTTCTGTCCTTTCATGAAACAATGTATGAGCAAAAGCCTGTGGTGATGAAGGAGGAAGTTCAAATTGCTCTGAAAGAACTGGCAAAAAACAAGACCCCAGGAATTGATGGCATACTGATTGACATATTTCAACAAACAGATGCTGCCCTGGATGTGCTCACTAAGTTGTGCCAAGAAATCTGCAGGACAGCCACCTGGTCTACTGACTGAAAGAGATCTCTATTTGTTCCCATTCCAAAGAAAGGTGATCCAACAGAGTATGGAAATTATCAAACAATATCATTGATATCACATGCAAGCAAGATTCTACTGAATATCATCTAAAACGACTAGAACAGCACGTCAACAGAGAACTGCCTGAAGTGCAGGCTGGATTTAGAAGAGTCTGTGGCACTAGAGATATTAATCAATGGCAGATGGATCTTGGCTGAAAGCAGAAAGTACCAGAGGAATGTTTATCTGTGTTTCATTGACTATGCAAAGGCATTTGACTGTGGGGATCACAACTAACTGTGGCTGACTTTGAGAGGAATGGGAATCTCAGAACACTTGATTGCACTTAAGCAAAACTTATACTTGGACTAGAAGACAGTCATCAGAACAGAGCAAGGAAACACTGCATGGAACAAAATTGGGAAGGGTGTGTGTCAAGGATGTGTCCTATCTCCATATCTTTTCAATCTATATGCAGAACAGATTATCTGGGAGGGTGGGCTCTATGAGGAGAAGTGTGACATCAGGATTGGAGGTAGATTTAACAATCTGCGTTATGCAGATGACACACACCTGCTTGCTGAAACTGAGGAGGACCTGAAGTGCTGAATGCAGAAGGTCAAGGATTGCAGCCTTCAATATGGATTGAAGCTCAACATAAAAAAATACAAAGATTCTCACCACTGGCTTACTGGCAGCATTATGACATATGGTGAAGACATTGAGATTGTTGACAGCTTTAGTTTGCTTGGCTCTACAATCAACACTCTTGTTACCAGTTGTCAGGAAATGAAAAGATGAATTGCATTGGGAAAGTCTGCTGTCAGAGACCTCCAACGTACTGAGGAGCATCAATGTCAGTCTGGAGAATAAGGTGTGCCTGATACAAGCCATGGTGTTTGCCATTATTTGCTATACTTTAGAGAGCTGGACAATGCCTAGCGGTGATAGGAGAGTTGATGCCTTTGAGCTTTGGTGCTGTAGAAGAGTATTGAGTATGCCATGGGCTGCTAGGAGAACAAACAAATTTGTCCTGGAGAGGGTGAATCCGGGCTTCTCTTTGGAGGCAAGGATTCTGAAGCTTCGTCTAACATACTTTGGACATGTTGTGAGGAGGGACCAGTCCTTGGAGTGGGACATCATGCTTAGGAGGGCAGAGGGACAGTGCAGGAGAGGAAGACCCTCAAATAGATAGACTGATTCCATTACTAGGATAATGGGGATAGGTGTGTCGGAGGCAATGCGATTGGCATAGGATAGAGCAGGGTTTAGGGATGTTGTATATCGGGTCGCCATGAGTCACAAATGACTCGACGGCACATAACAACAACAACTACAACATCATCGAGAGAGGTTAGGATAACAAGGGGAAAATAAGGAGAAAATATTTCAAGATGAAAGTGATCAACTTTGCTAAAAGCTGATAAGCAAAAAAGAATGAGTATTAAAATTGGTAATTTGATTTAGCAATATGGATGTAATTGCTAATCTTGAATGAACAGTTTGACTGTAGCTATAGTCTAGAAGATAGACGTGGGGGACTGTGCAACTGGCAGCAATAAGCCTTCATTTTATATGGTTGTTGTTAGATCCCCTCAAGTTGAGTATGGCTTATAGCAACCCTATCGACAGTGGATCTGAACCCTGTCCTATCCTGTGCCTTTCTCTTACTTCCTGACATACTAGAGCCCATTGTGGCAGTCGCCATGTCAATCCACTTGGATAAGGGTCTTCCTTTTCTTTCCCGACCCTTCACCCTTCCAAGCATCATGGTCCCTCTCCAAGAAATAGTCTCTCCTAACAACATGCCTGAAGTATGCCTCCAAAGAGCACTTTGGCTGCACCCTCTCCAAGATATATTTGTTCCTTTGGCAGTCCTTGGGATGTTCAGGGCTCTTCTCCAACATTACAGCTCAGAAGCATCAATTCTTCTCCTGTCTTCCTTATTCATTGTCCAGCTCTCAGATGCATAGCAAGTTATCAGAAAGACTATGACCTGAATCAGATGCACCCTAGTCCTCAAACTGACATCGTTACTCCTAAATAATTTGGAGACTTTCCCAGTGTAACATGTCTCTTTATTTCCAACTGCTGGTACCCAGGATGTTAATTGTGGATCCTAGTAAGATGAAGTTGACAGTTTCACTCTTTTCTTCATCCATCCATCATGCATGACATTGCCTATCCATCCAGTGGTAAGAATCTTTGTTTTCTTGATGTCAGGATGAAATACATATTGAAAGCTACATTCCTTGATCTTCTGCAACAAGTGCTTCAAGTCCTTCTCATGTTCTGCAAGCAAGATTGTGTCATTTGCATAATGCAGGTTATTGATGAGTCTCTCTTTAATCCTGTTGCCACATTCCTTTTCATAGAGTCCGGCCTCTTGACTATTTTGCTCAACATACAGATTAACTAGGTATATAGAGAAAATACAACCCTGACACACTCCCTTCTTAATTTTAAACCAGGCAGTTTTCCCCTAATCTGTTCACCCAACAGCTTCCTGATGCAGGTATAGGTTTCACATGAGCACAACTAAGTGCTCTGGGACTTCCATTCTTCTCAATGTCAGCCATAATTTGTTATTTGTTAACACATTTGATGTTAGTAATTATTACTTTAAAGAGCAAGCAGATAGCTTGGATAAGTAATTGTCTCTAGGCACATGCAGTTGCACAGATGCAATGGTGAGAAAGCTGAACTTAACCAGAGTTTTTATTTTGCCACAGGAATATAAGGGTACGAGAAAGAGCCGAGGGAATTGTGGAGACTTTAAGAGATTTGAATGATGTCCTTGGTGCGATAGTGTAGAAAGCATTGGACTGCTAATCAGAAAGTCATCAATCTGAATCTATCAACTACTTTATGAGGAAAGAGATGAGATAGTGCACCCTTGTTAAGATTTGCAGCCTTGGGAACCTGATGGAAACAATTCTACTCTTTCTTTTAGCATTATTATAAGTAAGAATTGACTTAATGGTAGTGGAAGAATTTTGATGTTGTTGTTTATTATGAAATTAGAATGGGTAACGAAGGGACTTAGAGCATAGAAGGGATAAAAGAAAACAGAAGGTGGTGAATTAATAAAAGGCCCAGTGGGGTTCAATAGCTGTAGGAGTTCAAGTCTTAGTTGATTGGAAAAGAGAGTAAGTGGTTAAAGCATAGGATGGTTGAAATGAAAATAATTATTAAAATATTTATTTTAATTATTAAAAAATTTCAAGACTAGAAGACTACAAGATACTATCAGGTCAGCATAGGGAAAGATTACATTGATACCAATGTAATCATAACAAGAATTTGCTGGCAAGAGTGACAAAAAACAGGGACTGAAATCTTAAAGGCATTTGAGGGAGTAATTGGAGATTGAAGACAAATTTGAATAGATAGCTACAACAAAAAAGGATAAAATTTGATGATATGGGATTAAATGCTGGGATATTGGTGATTAGTCTAGATGCAAAAATGGAGATGAGGTAGGGAGTACCCTCACCTTTTGACCCATTTGCATAAATGAGCAAGCTATAGCTTTAATAGGGCAACAGAGGAGAATAAAGTTCCTTTTAGAGCAAAACTCAAAGGGATGGTGCTGAGAAGATCTTGAAGGTATAGTGAAATCTGTACACAGTTGAATGTAAATACTAGCAGTCAGTGACTTCTGGCTTCAAAGAGACCTCTGAAAGACTATGAGAATTCGAGCCCAGGAATGTCACTAACTCTGGGAATTGAGGTCAGAAAGTAAGGAATGTCTTGGGAGTTCGGAGTATCTTGTGGTTTCCAACACCACCTGAGACTAAGAGTATAGTGGGATTAATATAGTGGCCTCAAATCAGGCAGTGGAGGATAAGTTATGGAAATTAAAGGGGTTCCAAAAGCATGAAGAGTTCTGAGGTTCCCACTTACTCCACTTGATTTATCAAATGTACTGACCTGGATTCCTGTAAAAGGATATTCTCATTTCAATAGCCATCTCTAGAGACATATCAACGGTGACACAATCAGAATGTGTCTTACTTTGAGCTCATAGAGAAGAGTTTTAAAGTATAATCATTCATTCAACCACCTTTTAGTTCCCATTGGATTCCAAGGTTCACCTGGATGCTAGATGGGAGAAAAAAGATGAGTTGGAGACTTGCAGTTCCACTATTAGCATTGCAAATGAATCCGTGAAAGATCACCCACCTTGTCATCAAAAGCACCCCTTAGATAACATCTTACCCAGAAACTCCTAACTCCCTCTCCCAATTTTCAGAACTTTGTCTATCCAATTAAATACTCCATTGAATTCCAAAGCTTTATTGTCAGATCCAATAAATTAGGCACATAGGTAGGGAATGTTAACACTTTAATTGCGCCACCTTTAGAACTTGGTCACAGAAAACAGTGTTCCCAACGGCAAAAAGACTGTTTTTTGTTCAAAGCTCTCTAAGAGGCTGAATCTTCATATAAGCTTTTAAGTACATTTGCAGAAAGTAATAATTCATTTCTCCATTTCTGTTATTCAGAGCAAATAAAACTGAATGTACAATGATGAAAGCACGGTTTTGCAAGCAGCAAATAACAATACGACATAGACAACACATTTATTTAATAATGTGCTTCATTGACATGGCTACATCATGTGTCTTTTTTTAAAAGCCACAAAACTATTGCTAGTAGGATATTTTTGTTTTTAAACTTTGTAAAGAGTTACCACATTCCTACTCAGATCTTTGCATTCAAGGAGCTCAGTTGGGAAGTCACTATGGTCTAATTAAAATGCTTAAATAGAATACCCCAAGGACCTTCTCGATTACCATAGAGAGGATCTTCAGATTCAGGAGTTGCCTTCAGGACTTGAGAACTGCAGAGTCTGACAAAGATGAAGAAGTCTGTGTATTTGGGGGGTTGGAACAGACAAGGGCATCCTGGAGGCTAATTTAAGGTGAAACTGCTACTGGTATTGTATAGCGCATGAAGTAAATCAGGTACTAAAAAAGCAAGAGAAAGAGCAAATTTCCCCACACCATTAAATGTGGTAGTGTAACCGTTTTTTATGTGTAAGCCTGCAAACCAACAAAGAAACCAATACGAAAAAAAAAATCAATTCTAATGATCAAGCTTTCTAATTTCTTCATTAAAATCAGTGATTTATGTTTCCTTGAAAACCATCATGTTTAAAAAGAATGGTTAGGGCTTAAATATTATCAATATTATCAAATGTGAGTACCTGGGTGGTAAGGTGTGCAATGCTAACCACATTTAAATCCTTGTTGTGGAGACTATTTGAACAAGATTTTGCCATTAATGCACAATCTTTTATTTGAAAAAGTGAAAAAACAACAACCCCTTTTTTAGAGTTCAGCTAACACAAAGTAAAGCTTGACAAAGTTGACTTGCCTGTGAGGGTTTGAAGAAGTGATTATCAGCCTTGAGGACATACTTCCAAATGAGTGTGGTTTGAAAATCTCAGCAGAGAAAGGGTATGTGATTTTTATCTTTATACACAGAAGGCATGAGATTTCAATAAAATAGAGAGGAAATTAAAAAGCTTGAGCAAAATGTTTCTAAGGCATAACAAAGTTTCTCAACAGAATACTTTAGGATCTCTGAAAATGAAAAAAAGTTGTAGCCAGGCTACGGATGAAGAGAAACTGGCTAGTATGTAACCAGAAAAAGCCATTATGGAAGTCTGGACATTTCCTGAGAGGAGTTGTTATTGTTAGGTGCCAGTAGAAGTCATTATAATTGACATATGACAGCTTTGAAGCTCCTGAACTCTTTCAAAAAGCACAGGACTTGATTCATGGGGAAAAGAATATCAATTAAAAGACACAATTGTCTTTTTTCTCTGGATTCTGCTTTTTGTTACAGGACTCAATAGTGACTCAAGTGTGTTTAACCTTAAGTGAAACTCTTCATTTTTCAAATTACATATGCTTGTGTCATCACAAGCCCTGGACGGAACTTCACCGGCTCTCGGGTCCACACACGTTTAGACTTGGCCTGTTAGAGAGCTTTCTTTGTTTTATCCCTTTGCCTATTTGCTTTACTTTACCTTTGCTTTCAGGAACAGAGAGGGTATCATGTCAAAGACTCCTTCTCACTCCAGTTTTTATCAACATTTACAACATTTTAAATGAAATTCCTTGTTTCAATGCAACTCTTACTGTACTGATTTAGACATAACACGGGGTGAATAGGCACTTGTGTTACAACTAACTCTCAGTTTTGGAAGAAAAGAAAAAAGATTTATTGCAAGAGGAAAGAAAATATTATCTAAAATGTTGGGGTGGGGAGTGTGCAGAGTTCTTAAAAGTGATGAAGAATAGAATTAGTATTTCAGGGGCCTTTGACCCCCCAGGATATGGGACTAACCTCAAGAAAAACAACTCCATGCTTGGCGTTTCCCAGCAAACAATGACTGCCAAGCAGTCTCCTGATTACTTTTGTCTTCCTAAATCTAATCCAGTGATAAACCTCTTGTTTCCTACACTTGACGTGCTACTCTTTTACTAGTCCCAAACCCATCAGACACATTGTGGTTGGCTCATTGTGAACAAACAGAACTGACAGTTTCCTTCCTCAAAGTAAACAGTCCTGGTACTTAGACACAGTTCAAAGGGTTTATCACCCAATGTGGTTTTTCTTTTTAGGTGGGCAAGTAGGGTCAGCTCTAACTTCTAATTAAATGACTCTATTCTCTGCTGACATTCCTAATTTTGACTTGTAATAAAATACTGCATAATTACTCCACCCAGTGCTTTGTTTTCACAGCCCCAACTTCTATTTTCCCTTGTGCAGTGAAATGGCCATCTACTCCTCATCCTTGTTCAATTTTGTTACCATATATGAACACAGTATTATCCTGTTGAAAGAATGGGTACTCTCATTGATACCACTTATGTGTTAGAGTTCTTTCTTCTTTAATATTGGGTAAATCACTACTATTCTGTAAAGCATGCCCCCCCCCATCTTCTCATTCTTGTAGTTACCATTATGTTGGTACACTGGAGGAAAGCTCAAGGAACCCGAGGGGCTTCCCCCTGTTGGAAGGGAACATTGAAGGTATGTGATGTCATGCCAAGTGGGTTGGAAAGGACACATTCTGGGAAAACAATGTTCTCCCACCAAGCAGGATTCTATGACTGCCAAAATGAGGAAGAGTTCTCATGCTCTCCAGAAGACAAACTCGTTCATATGGTCCCTATTGTTTCTTTAGGCTTTTGCTTCCTTCTGTTTATTCCAGCTTTAATAAACCAATGAGTCATGTCACTTACTTCTGAGGCCAAGTGACTTCCCTCCTGAAGTTTGTCCCACAATGAGCCTGGTCAATGATTGGAACAGAAATTGGAACAAGAGTTTTGGTTTGGGTTTTGTTCTACAGGCTGGATTTTATCCTATCATTTTCTGGAGGGAAGAATCCCACAGAGAGACTTTACAGTGGTGGGGTTTTTTTTGCATTCCCCCCCTTTCTTGATAGTGAACCTCTCAGAACTACTGAACCGAATCCCCTCGCTGCTTCAGGACTGAAAGTAACCTGTTTAGAGCATCATTAACTGATTGTTAGTTTATGTAGCTGGGGGGGTTTTCCCAGCATAACATCCATTACTAAAAATGGCTCTTAAACATCCTTTGGGTAAGTGCTGTAAACAAGTCAGAAGGGCACAAGGATGTTGGTTTTAGGAAGCTTCCCCAGAGAGCCCAACACCTGGGGAATCTGAGTCCTGACTCCCCGAATGTGTCAATTCTTGAGAGGCAGTGGGGTTTGAACAAAGGGGTGATGCTGACAGAGTAGCTAAAGAGCTTCAAGAGACAGGTACTGCAGGTGTCACAAAAAGGTTAGCCTGCCCCTCCCATGCCAATCAACTTAGGGGGGCCCTCCAGTTGCCTTGGGAGTTTTGTTGTATTTTTTTCTTTTGAGAGAAGTGTGCGGGGGTGGGGGAGAGGAGTCTGCCTACATAGAGCAGCAGGTGGAAAGAAATGAGAAAATAGGTGTTTTATAGACATTGTAAGATGTAAAAATAGTTCACTTTTGGAAAGGTCTAGTTTTCCTTTTTATTTATTTAGTTTTAGGATAGTGGAGTTTTAGTGGCCAGGGAGATCTGATGTCTTAGTGGTAAGGAGTTATGTTGCCAATTCAAAGACTCAATGTTCAAATCCACCAGCTGCTCAATGCGAGAATGGTGGTTAGTCACCTCCCATGTGATTTACTGCTTCTGAAAACCTACTGGACGGTGAGCCAGACATGAGTTGATTCTGATTCCACGGTATCTAAAAAAGAAGTCAACATGTTTTAAGAATGTATAAAGATTTCTCCAGGCTCACATTTAACTCACCAATTTCCAGTTGCCATCAAGTAGAATTTGTCTCCTGATAACCACATGCTATTGTTGTTGTTATGTGCCATTGAGTTTCGACTCATAGCGACCCTATGTACAAGAGCCCTAAACCCTGCTCTATCCTGTGTCAACCTCACTGTCTCTGACACACCTACACCCATCACCACAGTCACTGAATAGATCCATCTCATTGAGGGTCTTCATCGCCGGTGCTGTCACTCCAGCCTCACAAACATGATGTCCCTCTCCAAGGACTGGTCTCTCTTTGTAACATCTCCAAATTATGTCAGATGAAGCTTCAGAATCCTTGCTTCCAAGAAGCAGCCCACTTTCACCCTCTCCAGGACAAACCTGTTTGTTGTTTGTTCTCCTTGCAGTCCATGGTATATTCAACACTCTTCTTTAGAACCACAACTCAAAAGCATCAATTCTCTATCATCCCTAGTCATTGTCCAGCTCTCTGATGTATAACAAACAATTGTGAAGACGATAGACTGAATCAGGCACACCTTAGTCTCCAGACTGACATTGTTGCTCTTCAGTACTCTGGAGAGGTCCCTGTCAGCTGACTTTCCCATGCAATTTGTCTCTTGATTTCCTGGCTGCTGGTTCCAAGAGTGTTGATAGTGGAGCCAAGCAAACTAAAACTTTTAGCAATCTCAATCTCTTCACCACCCATAATGATGCTGACAATTGGCCCAGTGGTGAGAATCTTTGTTTCCTTGATGTTGAGCTTCAAACCATATTGAAGGCTGCAGTTCTTAATCATACGCAGCAAGCACTTTAGATCCTCCTTAGTTTCAGCAACCAGGGTGGTGTCATCTGCCTAACAGAGGTGGTTTATGAATCTTCCTCCAATCCTGATACCACATTTCTCCTCGTAGAGCTCAGCCTCCCAGATGATATGTTCTGTATATAGATTGAAAAGGTATGGAGAAAGAATACATCCTTGGCAGACACCCTTCCTGATTTTGAACCATGCCGTTTCTCCTTGCTCTGTTCTGATGACTACCTCCTGACTACTCATATGCAAGTTCAAACTGAAGCTAAACAAAATTAAACCTAATCCATAGGAACCAAAATTTGACCTTAAGTCTGTCCCACTCAAATTTCAAAACCAACTCAGGAACAGGTTTGAGACCTTGAACACTAATGAGTGAAGACCAAATGAGCTGTGAGAGGATAGAATGAAGATCGTCCATGAAGAATGCAAAAGATCATTACAAAGACAGGAGAGGAAGAAAAGACCGGGATGGATATCAGATGAAACTCTGAGTATTGCATTAGAGTACCAAGAAGCCAAAGCTAAAGGAAGAAATCAAGCAATTAAGGAGCGGAACAGAAAATTCAAAGGTAACCCCACGGGTTTCAGAAATAGAACTGTGCTCTGTAGAATTTTTAACGATGACTTTTTAAGGGTAAGATCACTAAGTTTTTTTAGATGTTTCTGGGTAGACTTGAACCTCCAACCCTTCGTTCAGAAGAATGAACGAAATATTTCCATCAGCCAAGGTCTATAAAATTTTCCAAGAGCAATACTAAATTGTGAATGAAGGCCTTCCCAGAATAGGTTTCCCTATGGATGAACCTTCCCAATGGTCAGACATAGCTTGACAGGAAGTCATAGCGGACCCCTGTGTAGCAAAGTCATTTCCCTTCTAAGTTATGCCATAATGGCTTCCCATGGTGGACAGTGTTTTGTGGCGCTCCCAGTTTTAAGACAGGTTTGGAAGCAGGAGTGGCATCCACTTCCTATATAAACCACATGCCTCTGGAAACTCTAAGAACTTGGAGAAAAGGTAGTTCTAGAAAGGCCTCTGGTCTTTTCTTCATGGAGTCGCTGAGTCATACACTTCTGGATGGCAAACAATAACAACAACTATCTGAAAGTTGGCAATTTGAATCTATACCTCATGATTATCTACCCTCATAAGATTATCCAAACCCACACTGCATCATCTTAGTTACAACTCATAGCAATTCTACGTCAGGTTTCTGAGATGGTAAATCTTTACAGAGGAGATTGCCAGCCTTTCTCCCACAGAATGAGCCCCTATGGCTGTTCAAATCTATTCATGGCCCTTGAGAGAAAGATGGACATTCTTCTTGTGCGTAGTTTACAGCCTTAAACAACACACTTGTCAGTTGTGAGTTAGGTCCAACATGATGAGAATGATGAGATTCTATGGCATAATTAGACTACCAAGGATATGCAAAACGTGCAAGCAGCAGAGGATAAACTAGTCTGGGACCATCAAAAAAATGAAATAATTATGTACATCAAAATGTACTTTGAAGTTCATTGTTGTTGTTGTTGTTGTGTACTGTTACGTCAGAACTGACCCACAGCTAAACTTCCAGAAGGTTTTTAAAGGCATTAGTTTTTCAGTGGTTTTTCTGAAATACATGAGAAAGTTCCAAAAGTAAATTAGCATGGTGTTTTAGGCTTGAAGCTAGATCAGCCCAGTCTGGGCCATTTTGTTAATGACATTCAAATGAGATGATTATGTCTTAATCATGGCAGAATCTCTCTTACCAGCATCTGTTGAAATAACACAGAAGAAAAGAAGCAATAAGATTACAATATCAAAAATGAGATGAGAGGACACAGCTCTGGTGGTAAGGAGTTGCCCTGCTGACCACAAAGTACTCTGTTCTAATCCACCCATTGCTCTACAGAAGAAAGATGGGCAATTCATACCGCCCTCTCCCCCCCACTTAATTTACAACCTCTGAAAACATGCTGGAGCATCAGGTATGAGCCTGTTCTGGCCTGATGGCACATAACAACAAAAAGGAGATGGGAGAATGAAAAGTTTGTGTATGTTTGAATGAGTATGTATGTAGTGGCTTCACTAGTTTTAATATCAATCAGTGCAGTGACTTATGGTGTTACTTTCAGTGGACATCCTTTTGTACCAGACCACACAGAATCCTTAGTAAATTTGTTTTCAAATCTTAATCATTGAATAAATGTGGTAAATGCAGTCACAAATTTAAGCATGAACTGTTGTTGTTGTTATGGGCTGTCAAGTCGCTTGCGACTCATAGCGACCCTATATGAAGCAGCCCTAAACTCTCCTCTGTCCTGTGCCAATCACATCGTCTCTGATACACCCATCCCGATTACCCCAGTCACTGTAGAAATATTTTTAATTTGTCACATTTTCTTATAATTATGGATTCATTCTAAAAAAAGTATTACTGTAAATTCAGAAATTATAGTCACTACAAGGAATTTTGTTGGTCCAGTTTGTAAAGATTTGTACTGCTAATCCAAAGGTGGAATCTCTCTGATGGATGAAATCCACCAGCGGTTCCAAGGGAGAAAGATGGACGATCTCCTCCTGTGTGAGTTCTAGTCTCTTAAACCTAGTGAGGGTCAGCTCTGAGTCTATTCCAACTTGGCAGCAACAGATGAGTATAAACAGCCACCAAATTGTAATTAAAACACTAAAAAACTTGACAAAATCAACCGTAGAAACACTGGCAATGATTAAAAATAAGAGATTTGAGTGTCACTGCAATTTAGTAATAATGACAGCTCTGGCCAGAGTACATTACAAAGTTAAAAAAAAAAAATTAGGTAGAGTTTTAGCCTTTAAGGCATATTGATAGATATAAAATGGACTTGTTATAACTGTTGTTGTTGTTGTTATGTGCCATCGAGTTGTTTCCGACTCATAGCGACCCTATGCACAACAGCCCTAAACCCTGCTCTATCCTGCGCCAACTGCACCGCCTCTGACACACCCATCCCG
>NW_006399855.1:7541339-7552458 GCF_000299155.1 Elephantulus edwardii | reverse complement strand
CCTTGCCTCCAAGGAGCCAACCAGTTTAACCCTTTCCAGGACAAATCTGTTTGTTTTCCTAGCAGTCCATGGTATTCTCAATACTCTTCTCCAGCACTACAGCTCAAAGGCATCAATTCTCCTTCTATCCTCCATGGTCATTGTCCAACTCTCTGATGCATAACAAAACAAGTGATTGCTAAGACCATGGCCTGTATCAGATGCACCTTAGTCTCCAGAGAGACACCATTGCTCTTCACTACTTTGGAGAGTTCCCTAACAGCAGACTTTCCCATGACAATGTGCCTTTTAATTTCCTGGCTGCTGGTGCCAAGACTGTTGACTGTGGAGCCAAGTAAACTAAAGCTGTGTACAATCTCAGTCTCTTCACCATTCATCCTGATGCTGCCAATTGGTCCAGTGGTGAGAATCTGTGTCTTCTTGACATTGAGCCTCAATCCATATTGTAGGCTGCAATCCTAGGGATTTTGAAAATTTCTTCATGTGCTTGTTGGCCATCTGAATGTTTTCTTTGGCGAAGTCTGTTGATATCCTGTGCCCATTTTTCAATTGGATTATTTACCTTTATCTTGTTGTGGTGAACAAGGATATTTTTATGTAAAAATAATAAATTTCTGCTTAAACGATGCACAATATGTTATAATCCTTTTGATGTCGTCTTCTGTGAGATTCACTCATTTGGTTTGTACCTCCTGCTATAACTTTGTGATGTCACTGTGGTCATGACCAGAACTGGGGATACTGGAGAAAGGAACAAATGAGCTCTGAACTTCTAATGTGGGGGACTTGGTTGATACTGCCTTCTAATTAATTATCTGCATTCCAGATACCGGGTAGAAATTAATACATTTCTTTTGTGACCTTTATATTTGATACATAACAAATTACTTTGCCAATGAAAAAGTGAAGTTGACACATGCATTAGTCCCCATATCTAATTTATCATGAGGCTGGCAATAAGTAATCCACCCATTTAATTATTTCTTTGTTAGGAAAGCTGAAGAAATGTTATATATGTTTATTCCTTTTCCACAGAGTATCTCCATTCAGAAGAAGTAAAGGAAAACAAGTATACTATTTGTGTAATTTAAGCTTTGAGCATCAAATGATTTTGAATTATTTTGTTAGGATTCTCCCTCCACCCCCCCAAAATGTAGATATAGATTGGCAAGGAAAAAAGAGGCTAAGTTACCAAATTTTTGGAAAGAAATGCAAAATTTCAAGGAATTCCTAACTAAAATGAACATTTTTACTTACTCAGTAAATTTGGTTAATACAACTAGTGACCGTGAGTAGTAAGACATTCATCTCATCATAACGATTTGGTAGGGCCCTTGCCCACCATTGCTGTCTGAACAGTGCCAATAAATGACTTTTCAACTCTACTGAGTCAAGACAGTCTATAATAGGGCCCACCTGTCTACTTATCTTAGTCTTTTTATCATTAGAAAAATTGCGAGCTAAAGGAGCAATGAGTCATATATCGTAGTGAAATTTGAGGGTAGTGTCACCCACTCACACCATACTACTTGAATTAACTTCCATTAGACCATCTCTATTGCTAATAATCTATGGACTCTTTGCAGTTTTTTTTTTATCTTATGTGATATTTCTCCTGCATTTGATACTGTACTTTTTATGGAGTCCTTAAGGAGTGTTGGTGGTTCCGTGGTTAAAGTGCTTAGTTGTTAATGGCAAGGCTGGGGATTTGAACCCATCAATGGTTCTGTTGGAAGAAGAAAGGAAATTCTGTTTCTATAGATATTATAGTCTTCACAATCTCATGTCACGGTGCTACTTGTTTTATAAGATTGCTAGGAGTTAGCATGGCAACGAGTTATGGAGTCCTTGTACGGATGGCATGGGTTTGGTTGGAGGTTTGGGTTAACTCAGAGGAGGTTTGGAAGAAAACCCTGTGAAGTAAAATTCTACCCTGATGCCCATGGATTTGGATTTTACTCACTAAAAACTGGTTTTATTTTTTTAAAAAAATATATCTTTTATCTCTGTATATTCTTCTTGTTTGCTTCTTTGGGCTCTTCTTCCTCCTTCAATCAATCTTCTACATGTTGGGGTTTCTCAGGTTCTGTTCCTTGTCTTCCCCTACGCCCAGCTGTGTACATATTCTGAGTGAACTTTCATAAAGAGAAGATACATTTTTGCTCTTTATTTTTATCTTAGAGTGCCATCATGGGTTCCTGGTGAAGGCATACAACTGCCAATTTGGTAGGTTAGCTTTCACTTACACTGGGATCCCAAGCCCACGAGGTCAAAACAGAAGTCACCTTCATTCTGTTCTTTTTCTCCCTTGCTGTCCTTATAGTTCCTTCCCTGAGGGATAGCATCATGATCCACCGTGTTACAAGCTGGAAGTCACTTTTACTTCTTTACTTCCCATATGTGTTCAGTGACCAAGTCCTGCTAATTGAACTTGTGATGCAGACAACACGTCTGACTGTACTTTCTGAAATAGCGTAGCTAATGTGTAAAGTCTTATGATCTTTAAAAAATTCACCTTCAGGAAAGAAAACCATCTCTGCAACAGACCCTTCATGGGATAGCCATGACCTTGCCTACTTCTTTATTTTAATTTCAATAATTCAGATTTCTAATCTTGGTGGTGGTGGTATTGGGTGCCATCTAATTTATTCCAACTCATGGAAACCCCATGTACTGAATACTACCCTGCCCTGCACTGTTCGCACAATCATTGCTATGTTTGAGCCTATAATAATAGCCATTGTGTCACTCTATCTGGTTCTTCTTTTCATGGACTCTCTTTAGCAAGTGGACTGATGGTCCTTGCTGACTGATCCTTACTAACATACTCAAAGTATGTGAGACAACATTTCATCATTTTCACTTCACAGGAGCATTCTGATGCCTCTCATGGGGGGAAAAAAAGATGTCTTCGTTTTTATGGCGGAGCTTGGTATATATTTTTCCTTAATCCTGTAACTTAAAGGCATCTATTATTTTTGGTCTTATTCATTGTCCAGCTTTCACACACATATGAGGTGTTTGAAAATACCATGGCTTGGATCAGGTGCACTTAGCTTTTAACCTGACATCCTTGCTCTTTAGTGCTTTAAAGAGGCTCTTTGCCAAGAAGCTGCAACTACAATCCCAGAGGTGCACAGTTCGAATCCACCAGATGCTCTGCCGGGGAAGGAGGGGCAATCTCCTCCTGTACCAGTCAGATCTGATTTGACGGCACACACACACAAAAATAATAAAATAAATAAATAAAAAAATATTTAAAGAGGCTCTTTGCAGTGGATTTGCTCAGTGTAATAGGGAGCTCTGGTGGCCTAGTGGCAAGAAGCTGCACTGCAATCCCAAAGGAACACAGTTCGAGGCCACTAGCTGCTCCTTGGGAGAAGGATGCCAGTATCCTCCTGTGCGATTAACTGCTTCTGAAAACCAGCCAGAGAGTCAGCTAGGGGTTGATTCCAACTCTGATTGTAGACTCAAACAAAATGAAATTATTGAAAAAAGTCACTATTTTCTCCATTTACTATTTTTCCTCTATTTGTGGCCTAATTATGATTTTGTTTTTTTCTTTCTGTACTTTCAACATGTCTCTCATGCCAAACCACAAATGACAGGAGTCATGTTGTTGTTGTTATGTGCCGTCGAGTCGTTTGCGACTCATAGTGACCCTATGTACAACAGCCCTAAACCCTGCTCTATCCTGTGCCAATCTCATTGCCTCTGACACACCCATCCCGATTACCCCAGTCACTGACTCAGTCCACCTCATAGAGGATCTTCCCCTACTGCGCTGTCCCTCCACCCTACCAAGGTTGATGTCCTTCTTCAAGGACCAGTCTCTCCTTACAACATGTCCAAAGACAGGAGTCATAGTATGGTTAAATTTTTAAATTTTATGCCAATTTTAGCCATTTATTTGGGATGTTTCCCCTGATCTTCTTCTTTTGAGATAGAATTTCTTCCTGATCTCCTCTAAGTTCTTACTTAACTTTAGGTTTATCCTTACCAAACTATTTGTTGTGATGAATCAGAAATATCTGTTCATTTCTCCATTTCTTTAATCCATGAGTTCATTGAGATAATGTCTGCACGTTAGGGATCCTCACAGCAGCACAAACACACAATCATCACTCATTCAATGACATGACATCTCATAGCAGACCCTCCAGTGAGTTTGGGGATGCTATAAATGGCACAGGAGGAGGTTATCCATTTTTCTCCCTCTGAGCTTCTGGGATTCAAACTGCCGCAGTTGTGGGGTCTTTGGATTAGTAGTGTGACTACGCAAAGACTAGGTCAGCAGAGCTCCCTGACACACAGTAAGTGGTCAGTAAATGCCTACTGAAGGAATGAAGCATGTCTAATTTATGCAAATCTTCTGGAAATGGAAGCTGATTGAAGGCAAAGAATGAAATGATCTTTTTTTGCACTCACTGGGGATTTGAGAGGGTTCTGTTTGCTGTGCAAACTCTGTGGGCTCACTGCTCAGTCCTGGGTTCTGTCATGTCTAGAAGACTTGGTTTAAGGGAGTTGGGTGGACTCTCAACCAAGGAAGAATAGGTGGACTGAAGGTTCAAGTAACTTGTGGTCTACTCTGGTTTGAATTCTGCTTCTTGGCTTTGCCTGCATATAATTCACTTTCACCAAGACTTATGATCAGCTTAGATCTGAGGTTCAAGAATGGCCCAGATTTAGTCATGATCATTTTCAAGAAGACCTATTTAGATTAAGATACTGTGTATGTTTGTGTGTAAGTGAACAGAAAGAAAAAAAAGAGGGGGAGATAATATAATCTTTATACATTTTCATTCTCTACATTTCTCTTTTTTCCCTTTTTTTACATACATTGTGTTTCATGCATGTACATTGTGTTCAATATGGTCATTCATTTGTTTACATTTTATTTTTTTTTATTTATAGTTGGTGCCCATTTGAACCTAGACACAGATGGCTGACCATGCGTTGACCAGAACCCAACCAGATGAAGAGAAGATGATTCATATTGTGAAGTAGGACTGATTGCTGCAACTTGATGGCTCGATACAGACTAAACGGTGTTTATGGCTGTAGATGCTCCAAGTTTCCAAGTTGAACAGAGGACCCTTTAGCAAAAGGGACCTGCTTGATTCCTCAGAGTACTGGTTTGAGTAGGGATGGACAAACCAGCAATTGGGTCTCTGAAAGGGGGATATTAGGGAAGGAGGCATGAGGTAGCTAGTTTATACTCACAAAAGCAGTTGTTATTGGGATGATTATAGGAGAGGATAAAAAATACCTCACAATATAAATGCATCTCTCTTTATTTTTCACTTCACAATGGAAATGCATTTCTCTTTTTATTTTTCATTTATTGAGTTCTGTTTAAATACCAGGGATTCTGATATATTTGTACATATATCATATTATAATATATACACACCACAATATTTAGTCCTCACAAAAGTTTTAGATTAAGTTTGCTAGTTATAATGCTGGTAAATTAAAGAGCTGGATTGAAATTTAAGTCTGTGTTATCCTGAGTTAAGTCTTTCTAATTGCTACCCTTACAAGAACTAGATTTAGATTTACCTGCTGGTAAGATTCCAGCTGATAAATGATTGCTTAGTAAGTGCCATTTCTCCTTTTTTTTTGCTTTTAAATAAAAAGTTGATCTGATGATCGCTGTGATCTATTATTACAGTCATGAATCAGTGTAGGGATAACCTTCATTTCAGGGAGCTAAACTTAGCCACAACCTTGTGAGGATATTCATTCACATCAGAAAACTTTGTGAGAATAAGGACTTTTATTTGTTTACTTATCTCTGAACCAAACCTGATCAACAAAAACTGACTCTTAGTAAGATTTTTAGTTATTAATTAATAGTCAAGATTAGTCTACCCCCTAAACTCAGTATTGAGGAGACTTATAATGAAGGGTGTTACTTGTGGGCTGTTGGCCAGAATGTTGGTGGTTCGAATGATCTAGTAGCTCCACAGGGAAATATGGGAAGTTTCAGTCTTGGAAATCCAATGCAGAGTTTCCATGAGTTGGAGTCAGCTCCATGCAGTGGGTTTAGATTTGCTTTACACCTTCCAGTCTCTCTATTTTTTCCTCTCCCATCTTTTCAGTGTCTTATTTTCTTACTATTTTTAGTTTAAGAGACTTTTTACAGGAATTTGCTTTGTTGTTGCTACATAGGAACCAACTAACAACTAACCTTCCAGAAGATTTTCAGAGGTAATAATTTGCACTGGGGGAGATTGCCTATCATTCTCCCATGGAGAAGCTGGTGGGTTCAAACCATGAGCCTTTGGGTTGGCAATACAACCCATTGCTAGTAAGCTCCCAAAGCTCCCTAAGGGAGAAAAAACAAAAATCAAAAGCAACCCAACCAACACAACAACAAAGAAACCCCACTGGGGTCTAGAATTATTTAATTGGATCTCAGTGCCTTTTTTAAAAAATTTTTTAATTTTTAAAAAAAATTTTATTTTATTTTACTGGTTTTTTCTGTATGTACCGTCAAATTGGATCTGACTGGTACAGGAGGAGATTGCCCCTCCTTTTCCAGCAGAGCATCTGGTGGATTTGAACCACACACCACTGGGATTGCAGTGCAGCTTCTTGTCACTAGGTCACCCAGTGCTTTTTTGATGATCTTGGTCATGCGAGATGTGGCATGGGGGCGTAGCCATACCTTGTTTGATTGTTTTTCACTTTATCATATCTCACTGACACTATTATGTTTGATTTTTTTTTTTTAAACAACTTGAAGGTTTGTGGTAACTGCATCAAGCAAGTCTTTTGGGGATATTTCTCCAACTCACATCATGGGGTTTTTGTCACATTTTTGTAATTCTCACAATATTTCAAGTTTTCCATAATGTTACTGGACACTTCATAACCTATAGTGTCAATATAAGATTATACATACTGGGAGGTCCTCAAATTTGTGTGACTCACTTTTTTTCCTTCCCTCCCACCCCCCTTTTATTTTGGTGACTTAGAATGGGACCTGAAATATCTCTGAGGTGTTTTTATATTGGAAGGGCTTGGGGCTGGGAGGAGAATAAGTAAAGAAAGAGGGGCTTGCAAAGTCACACAGGTGGGTCTGTTTGCTGTGACTGGAACTCCTTTGTCTTAAAAGGCTGAGAAGATAAATGCCAGCGTCCCCAGATGAATTTCAGGGCTGCTCAGCCATCCGGTCTCCTCAGGAAAATGTGTCTGTTACTTGTCTGTAGTCTTGGGGGCAGTGCTCCTTTATTTAGGTCTTTGGCGGGAGGTAAATAACTTGCTCAGATAATGCCCCCTCCAGTGGAGAAGGAAAAAAAAAAAGCAAACCAAAACCTAAACCAACTCAGGAGATTCTAAAGGCAACTAAAGAGTCTAAGTTGTTTGTCAGGAGTCAGAGGCAGAGAAAGAACTGCTCCTCATCCCTGCATATTTGTTTTGGTTTCTTTTGAATTTTAAGTGTTTGGAATCTCTTACTCTAAGCTTGTATTTTGTTATGTAAATGAATCATCAATCCCTCCCCTCATCTTCCCTTCCAAGTCCCTAGAAAATTCCTAAATTAGAGAGCAGGTAAACAGTAGTTAGAGACTACTTAGAGGAATTGACATATATCACTGTCCTTCAGAGGACAAAATCATGGTATATGTTATAAATTTCAAGTATAAATGATTTGTTCGTCAGTATTTGGGATGATTTGGTCTCTTCTGGTTGCATATCTGAATCAACCCTTATTGACAATGTGCTTGCTTACCTGAGCCTGGCAGTGTGTGCTAACTGCTGAGAGGGAAACAAAAAAAAAAAAAAAGAATGACAAAAGACCTTTCTTTACCCTGAAGGAGTTTTCAGACTCTGAGGAGCCAAGCTGTCTACCCCAACAGACTTGGAACCACTCAAAGCCTCGATCTGAGTAGATGCATCTTTGTATTCCCAGCACCTCCCACTGCCTGGTACCTGCTATGCATTCAACGTACAGTTATTGAGTGAATAAATGGCAGATGTACATAGGGAATAATAAGCCAGGCTGAGTGCCAAGTGAAGGGATGACTTCTAGATGTTCTAGAAGAAAGAAACGATCCATATGGGGTGGTTGGAAGAGGCCTCAAGAGGAAAAGGTGGAAAGAGCAATGCAGGCATGCACACTGATAGCTGAACTGAGGACTGGTCTTTCGAGCTTGAAACAGTGTAGGTTAGTGAGATGTGGGATGCAAAATTGGAAAACACCCTGCTTCAGAATCACTGTAGTTATTAACTTGCTTCGTTTTGCCCTTCCCCACCCCTCCTTCTGTTGCAAGTTAATAATAGATGAGTTCAGATGGAGGTGGTGAGGATGGCACAGGATAGAAAAAGGTCCAACCAATATAAGGTTGCTGGAGACATAGTTGACACTAGGGCACATGACAAACGAGTAAGGAGTTGCTTCGCTAACCCGAAGGCAGGCAGGTCAACTCGGTTGCTTCTCTGGAGCAAGATGAGTTATCTCCTCCCATGTCATTTATAGTCTCTGAAAACCTGCTGGAACGTCAGCTATGAGTTGCTTCCAACTCGAGGGCAATAAGATGAGATCATTCTTATCTACTCTCTGATGTTTGCGTTTAACTCTGGTCTGAAGAATGCAAAAATGTACAAGGATGATTTAATGGAAGTCATGGCCATCACTAGAGAGAGGAAAAACCCATGCTCATGGAGAAAGAGGGAGGACGTGGTGACTCTCACTGTCTTTGCCTTGAAGGATGCCATGTTCATGCCTTTGAAGTGTTTCCCTATATATTTAAGCTAATTCTCTTCGCTTTACTTCTTGATATTTTTTTGTTGATTACTAGTCTTCATTAAGAAAGCCTTTGGCCTGTGTGAACAATAGAATGTGGGCATTATTCACATTGTTAACTTGTAATATCATTCTGGAGGAGCATTTACCTCCCATGTCCCAGGCCTGGACTTACAGCATGAAGAGAGAGGCTGTCAAGGACAAAGCCATCTCTTCTTAGTTCCTAGGGTAACCTTAAGATTGATACCAGGAGCTCTTTTGTATTCACAGGAACACTACCTAAAAGTCTAATCATTCTCCGTCTCTTACCCCCATCTCCGCAGAGAGGTTCTATTAAAAATTCAGTAAACACAAGCAAAAAAATCAGGATCAAGGAAGAGAACAAACAGAGTTCTGCATTCAAGGAGCCTATAATCAATTGAGAATCCAGCATTCCTTGAATACACAGAGAGGTAAATAAACCACCAAGGGGAGGGGGAACCACAAAAACTCTCCTCAAAAAAAATATATTCTTTTCCTCACAGAGCAATATACAATTATGAAAATCTGAAAGATGCAAATGAAGGTTTTTGAGGGGACACAGAGCAAAGATGATAAAAAATGTGTCCTTAAGGGAAAAAGCATCCCAAACATAAAATGCCAAGAGTGAATATGTTTTTTTGTCAGTACATTGGGAAACCAAAAGGTTCTGACTCAGAGTGGAAAATGAATAATTTTTGTGTGAGTGAGGATAAGTTACAGCCACAGAACCAGACAGTGCCCTGAGCTGTACAGAGGGCAGGAAGTACTCTTTGCTCTGCATAACCTACTGTGCAGAGACACAGAGGGATTTGCATTCAGCTTTTCTTTTCCATTTTGTTGGATGCTTTCAGTAATGTTAGATGAATCAGTCATGCCAACCTTTAAAAGTTAGGGAGAAAAAACAAGATTTGAACAGCAAATGAAAAGTATTTTAAAGCTCCACTGAAGCCCACTGGCTTAGAGGAGCTTCAATGATAATATTTCTTACTTAGCTTATGTGAAACCTTCCAATGAGCTCAAATCATTGTATCGACACTTTCTCATTGATGTTTTCAACATCTTGGTGAAGAAGGTGATGCCAAGTATAATTTGTTATCTCCCACTTCATGGTCTTGGAAACAGGATGAATTGACTTTTCATCAGATCCATACAAAATGGGACTATTTCAACAAAGTAACCAAATGGTTTTTTAGTCCAGTTCTAAAGTCTTTATGTTGAACTCTCTGCTGCCTCTCACGTCTCTTTGATTAGATATTTGAATTACCAAAAAGAAAAGAACAGAAATGTTTTTTGACAGATTATAATCTTCATACGTTTTTGGCTTTGAGTTTACTTTGTGCTTGGCTGGAAACTAATGTTCAAAAGTTGTCTATATTGTTCCTGTTTTTCTTGGTGGCCACCATCATGTTGACCGCTGACTTGTGGCAGCCCCATTCAAAAGGAAACAAAAGGCTGTGTGGTCCTCTGCCATCAGCCATCCACACTATTCCTGGGATCACATGCTGATTTAAACTTTGTGATTGATTGGGTTTTCACTGGCTGATTTTTGGAAATACAGACCTTTCTGGTTAGTTTATCTAAGACCTATTCAGCATCACAGCAACATACTAGCCTCGAGTGACAGATGGTTGGTGGCTGTACATCAAATGCACTGGCCAGGAGTTGACTTCAGATCTCTAGAACCCTAATATTAGTGGGTGGCTTAGTGATAAGGAGTTGCGCTGTCACTGCTAAGGCAAATCCACTTCCACCAGCTGCTCCATGACAGAATAACAGGCAATCTCCTCTTACACTATTTACTGCTGTTGAAAACCCATTGGAGGGTCAACTGTGAGTGGATTCTGCTTTGAAGGTGCACAGCAATAACAATAGCAACAATAACAATCTTTTGTACATTTCTGTACCCTGCTTTCATGTGTCCGTGTCTTCCAAATATTACCCTTCCCTATCTCCTTGATTATTTTACACACTCTAGTGAGGATGGAATTGTATAGCCTTTTTACTTTTATTTTTCTCTGTACCCAGGTAATGCAGTGGTTAGGTTCTTACCCACTGATGGAAAGGTTGATCGTTTGAACACATTAGACTCTAGAAGAGAAATACCTGATGACCTACTTCCATGGGAATTACATTATAGGAAGCCCTCTGGGGCACTTCCAATCTGTCCTATTAGTTCGCTGTAAGTCAAAATCAAAATTAAGCAGGTGGCACCTTACAACAAGAGTGCTCAGCACAGCTTCTGCCCTAAGGTAAACAAATGCTATATGGTGCCACTGTTGTAGAATGAGGCTGGCATTGGGGTGGGGGTAAGACTGAGAAAAACTGGATGAAATATGTTTACGGCAT
>NW_006399855.1:7528751-7541079 GCF_000299155.1 Elephantulus edwardii | reverse complement strand
CTCTGTAGATGTTCATTGAAATGAAAAATAAACAAACTAAATTAAAAATAATAATAAAAAAAGGTAAACAACCAGTGAGCAGAAATCCTAAAGAGGAAGATGGGTTTGTTGACAACAACAAAATCATGTGACACGACAAAAAAGTCTCTTGAGTTTATGTCATTTAACTGCAGATTTTACCTCTTCAAAGCCTTAGGACTATAGGTCCTGAATAGATACTCTCTCTCTAGACTTTTTATGAGGCTCCCTGTTGGTGCAGTGGTTAAGTGCTTAGCTGTTAGCAAAAGGGTCAGTGGTTTGAACCCACTAGCTGCTCTGCAGGAGGAAGAGGAGATAGTCAGCTCCCATAAAATTTTATAGCTCTGGAAAGCATCTGGGGCATCTCTACTTTGTTTTATAGTGCCTGTAGTACTGTTATGAGTCACAATTGAGTAGACAGCAAAATGAACTTTGAATTAGAAGTTTCGGATTCTTTTGAGGGGAGATCACCCTGGTCTCACGGATTTGATTCTAGAGCATGCATGCATTCAAATACGACACCCAAAGTTTCTCTAGAAACGCTGACCTCCCAAATCCACCCCATCAAACTAATTCAGTCAATCCTAAACGTGCATGAAAAACTGACAGTCTGACCCTAGGAAAGTCTTCTTACTCTGGAGTTAGTTTTTCTTGGTACTCCTGACTGAGGAGGGCTCAGGGGAAAGTCCCGCATTGAAAACCCAGCAGAGCAAAGTTCTGCACATGTGGGGTTGCCCAGAATGACAACTGCTTTCATGGCCAAGAACTTCAGTCTTTCTTCAGTTTCTTTAAAGCCCCTCAGAGTCAGCAATAGGAAAGAAAATAGTCTTTTTACTCAAAATCACCAGGCAGCAAATCCCTTTTAGATATATTCTGGCTCAGATCACAGATGACCCTTGGCCTGGTTAGCCCTCCAGGAGCCTTAAGCAGTTGGCACTTCCTTCAGCTGTCCACTAAGCAGCTGCACTTAATCAAAGGCCATAAATGGGTGGGGGTGAGAGGGTGGGGGGCCCTGAGGCAGAACTTGCCTAGGATTCCTTGGGGTTGTATCCTTGGGTGCTTGCCTCCTTTTCTTTATATTTCCTTGTATGTTTTTTAAAGGACATATTAACTCAATCAGTGTTCTCAGCCAGAGATTCAGAATTAATCTAAGGAAGATGGAAAAAAAAAGTGTCAGGGCAGAGGGGGGTGTGAAGGGACACTTTCTATTCTTTAATTTCTGAATACCCCTGAAGAAACTTCCAAAGCATTCAAGAAATGCCAGTGATATTAAAATGCCTAAATTTTGCTGCCTTTCCCCCCCTCTTCCAGTGGGCATGTGAGATTCAAATTCCTTCCTTGGATATGGAAAAGTTGGTTGGCTTCAGCTTGTCCCTCCAGGAAACACAATTAAATTAAACTAGGTAGCTTTACTCCCGCCTACTCCCCCATTTTGCCAATTTCATTTGTGGGTTTGTAGATGAGGGACAACCCTATAGGGAGTATAGGTCCTAGGGAAAACTTGCTTCAACTGAAGGTAAAAAACTTCTTTTAAGAATATAACATTCTTTTTCATCTGTGCTACAGCCCTCCACCTTTCTAGTGTATTTTTTTCTTCTTCACATTTTTAGTTTCACTTTGGAATCTACCTCTGGGGCTGCTTTCGTTTCCCTTGGCTCCCTGTGGTTTGTACTAGTTTTGTGGTTGGGAAGTCGCTCTGGTCACCTTGGCAATGTGAGGTATTTGCACAAAATAAAATAACCCTCTTAGTTTTCTTTGCACCTTGTTGTGAAAAGATGTTGACATGCAGGTCGACAACAAAAACCCAGTTTTTCATCTATCCTGCCTATGATAGAAGATGAAATGTCCTTCTCAAGAGTTCACTCCCTCAGTATAACAGTAATGACTTTAATCACTGCACTAATCTAAGCCAAGCCATCCTCCCTCTCTGCTTTCCTCTTCATTCCTTCTCACTTCTCATTTTTTGTTCTCTTCATTTTGTTCTCTCTCAGGGCACTTGTTCTCATTCACAATGAGCAAAAATTGGCAGGGGTACGGATCCTTTTCCTCATGTGACTAGTGACAACAGACGTGTAATAGAGTGGTCAGGAGTATGAATTCCGGAGTTAGAATGACTGGGGTAGAATTCTGGCTTTGTGATTTGCCAGCTTTGTGACTTTAGACTCTCTCAATAACGTTTCTGAGCTTTGGTTTTCTCTTCTGTACAATGGAGGTATAATCGAGCCATCTTATATGACCTGGACTTGATAGCAACAGATTGTTTTTTTATATTATGGTTATTAAAGTGTTAGCACCATGCCTAATACAAAGCAAACACTCAAGTATGGTCCTCGTTACTGATCATAGGAGCTCTGGCCATGCAATTGTTCAGCAATCAGCTGCTCCTTGAAATGCTGGTGATTCAAATCCACTCAGTGGATTTTTATGAATTAAAATTAACTTGAAGCCCCTAACAACAACATAGTGTTAAAAATCTGAATATCATGAGTCAAATATTCCTTGAAAAGAAAACTTTGACTAACTAAAATTGGAAAACAGTGCATACATATCTATTTAAATTTTGGTGACTCATAATGATATTAACATAATAAAGGCTCTGAGAAAAAGTTACATTTATCTTATTTAATTAGGTATTTGCTAAAATCATTTGGCTATCAAAGTCTGCTTCCTCTTCACTATGTTCTTGAGAGAAAGTGAGTGGAGGTGCAATATTTAGCCCCTCTGTGGTTTTGTTGTTGGTGGTTGCTGTGGAGTCGAGCTGATTCTTGGCAACTCCACGTGCCCACCCATGATCACACATGTTTGTGACAAGCCATCCTCGATGTTGATGGATATGCAGTTGTGTTAACTGAAAAAACACAAGGAAACATACCCTGAAAGTACATGGTAATGTGAGGTGTTAACTGATTCAAAAAACTTGAATTTATTTTTTCCCTCTCTTTCTCCTTGAAAAAGATGGAACCATTGATTTAAAACTGGAATACACTTGATAGGAATATCTGACTTGACAGTTTCACATTGATATGGCATCTCAACAAGTCTCGATTCCCAGAACTCAAAAACACAAAATACAGAAACAAAATGCATTTCAGAAAATAGGTTAGAAATACAGTGTTTAGAGAAACAAGGAAACTAACAAATTATACAGACATCTTTATTAACCCAATGCCCATTAACCCGGTGCCCTAATCAGGACAAAATTCTAGAAAGTGCTGTAGTCATTATAATCAAGAAATCTTTGTTCCTGCTGAGTCAAACATTCCAGTCGTTACTGTTGTTAAGTGCCGTAGAGTCAACTATTACTCTCACGGACCCTGTGAACAACAGATTTGAACCCTGCCCTATCCTGCATCATCCCTGACACAGTTAAGCCCATTGCTGAAGAAACTGCATCAGTTCACTTTGGTGAGAGTCTGCCTCTCTTTTACTGATCTTCTACCTTTCCAAGCATGAAGTCTCTTTCTAAGGAATAACTTCTCTTACTAACATACCCAAAATATGTGAGATGAAACTTCAACACCCTTGCCTTCATGGAACACTCTGGTTATATTTTTCCATATATATGTTGGTTTTTTTGGCAGTCCATTGGATATTCTTTAGACTTAGCTATAAGTAAGGAGTTGTGTTACCAACCCACGGGCAGGTGGTTCAAATCTATCAGTGGTTTCTCAGAAAAGAGATGGGATTTTTGCTCCTGTGCAATTTAGAGCCTTTGAAAACTACATGGAGGGCCAGCTTTGAGTTGTTTCCAGTTTTATGGCACATAACAAAAGCAATAGAGAAACATGGTGCCTGTTGATTAGCACTTGTTACTCATTTTCTTGAATGGCATAGGACGAAAATCATGGAAATAAAGACAGTGCCTTTGATTAGAAAACTGGTAACTTCTTTATCTGAAAAAGTTTAAGATAAAGACACTGAAGGAAAAGAGAACTGGGAAGACTTATTAATTCCAAGCCAAAAGGAGATTTGGATGCGCATTTAGCTATAGAGTTAAAACAAAGAACAAAATGTGTTCCAAAGAGAGAGAGGACATGGAATATCAACTGTGTGTGTCCAATTGGAGAAGGAGTTTCTTAAAAATAATTTTTGTCAAATAATTAATCCAAAGGATTAATGAATTATGAAAACCTCAACCTCCAGGAACCCAAGACCAGAAGTACTAGATGGTACCTGTACAGGCTATCATTGCTGACTTCTGTAAAGAAACCTGGACAGAATGAGGGGAAATGTTGGTTTTGAAGTTTGTTTTTTTTCAAACACACCTTTAAAATCGTAAAAATTCCCTGAATTACTAGTCTGATGGAAGTTGGTAGCATATCCAATATTATGGCCTAAAGTTACTCTTTGAGTTTGAAACCACACTCAACTTTTTTCAAATCCCTATAAAGTGACTAGAAACACTGGGGGGTACTCACCACTTAGAAAAAAATCAAACACATGTGATCAAAAAGGCAGCATTGGCCCAGGGTTAAAGCTCAGAAGTCTATACAAGGATGAAAAGAAACAAGAATCATAAGAAAGTGGAAGATTGAAGTCACAAAGATATGATTTCCATTAATATTAGAAAATAAAATGTGTATGAATAGTTGAACAGAAAATTGATTTAACTCTCACTCAAATTTAAAATTTAAATTTTCACTCAAATCACAATTATTAATTAAAAGCATGAAAAGAAGAAAAATATGTGTGTCCTGGGCTTGGTTCAAAGTCACTAAGGAGGTTAATTTTGGTGATCTATATTTTCTTTGAATTGTGGTGCTGGAGAAGAGTGTTGAACATACTGTTGGCCACTAAGAGAATAAACATATCTGTCCTGGAGTGGGTGAAACCAAGTTGCTCCTTGGAAACAAGGATTTTAAAACTCTACTTCATATATTTTGGACATATGGCCAGGAAGAGACCAATCCCTGGAGAAGTACATGAACCCTGGAAGGGTGGAGGGATAGTGGATTGACACAGTGGATAGGGTAATGGGGTTAGGTGTGTCAGAGACGATGAGATTGGACAGTGAGACTAAGACAGAGTTCTGAGCTACTGTGCCTAGGGCTGCTGTGAGTTGCAGGCAACTCAATAGTACATAACAATAATTTCTGAGAAAGTCTAGACTTCAAACATTTTGTCCTTACTGTCTCTATTGCTCTTGTCAGATGGGATCTTGCTGAAAGCAGAGATGCCAGAAAGATGTTTCTTAGGTTTTATTGACTATGCAAAGGCAGTTGATTGTGTGGATCATAATAAATTATATAGTGTTCATAGAGTTTCTATGAGTGGTATTCAAATGATAACACTAAACAACAACAGCATTATATGTACTTTTGATTTTATTAGAATACATACTCTTAAGGTTGTGGTCACTCTTAGATTCTGGAAAAGTCAGGACACTGAGTCCTGTCATTCAGGAGTTATGTGGGAAGAGTTGATTGTTTCCTCTTTGAGTCATTTCTTAAAAAGAATCCATGGAAAAGAAAATTTTTATAGTTTCGTTGGAGACTGATCTAGGAAATGTAAAAAATTAATATGCTAACTGAAAAGTTGGAGGTTTGAATTTTTTCAAAGGTACTTTTGAAGAAAGGGATGGTGAGCTACATCCAAAAAAAGTAGTCGTTGAAAAGTGGATGGGACTTCAACCCTCACACCCTGGGGGCCCCCAGGACTTGGAACAGATATAATCATACTCGGTATTTGATAAAAATGGGTTCTTTGCGAGAACAAAGATTTTGGTGTTTGCGTGACCTGGCACAAAACATTAAATGATTGATTTCTATTGTTAGCTTATCCTTTTAATACGGAGGAGTAATTACCATTTCCAAAGTACAAACTATTTCCTCTGATTTTTTTAATTTAAAGAATATATATTTTTTAAATGGTTGTTATTGAGAAGACAACCTCACACACTCCAATGCAACAGTTTGTGCTTATACTACTTAGTGGGATTGATTACATTATTTGAGTTGTGTAATCATTATTATTCAACTCTTCTGAGCGTTCCCTCCTCCATTAATGTAAATTCACAGTCCTCTAAGTCTCCTATCTATATGGAGGGTGTTTTGGTGGTATAATCTCTAGTGTGTTATGCCAAAAGCCTGCATCTATTGTGGTTTTAATCCACTGGTGACTCTTTGGGAGACAGATGGGTAGTCTCCTTTCATGATTTAGAGCCTCAGAAAGTCAAAGGAGGGTTAGAACTGATTCAATGGTGGTAAGTTTGAATTTTATAAAATTTCATTTCTGAAGTGATTTTAGATTTACTGAGTGGCATAGGTTTATTTGGTGCCCCACCTTTAATCATGATAATTGCAGCAAGTGATTGGGTGATTTTTAAAAAAAACTTTTTTGGAAGTTGCTATAGTAATTACTCTTTGTTTAGTCAATAACACAGGTGGTAGTAAAAATGTCAAAAATGTAAACATCTACCTGCCACTTTTCTAAGCTGCCCTAAAGGCAGACACTGCCAAATGATAGCAGCTTAGATCTGTGATCTAAACCCAATTCTTATGTAAGGACACTGCATGTGTTTGCATCTTAATCCAGGAGACAATGTGGGAAGATGAAATCCTTTGTCAAAATGGGACCAGACCTTAGAAGATAATATAAGGTGCTTTATTTTTCTCCTTCCATTCTTTTCTTGCATGTGATGTTTGTCCTGTAGTCCTGCAAATAAATGCTAAGCAAAGGCCCATGCAATGAAGGCTGTGTCCCTTCCAGGAAGCCAGAGCTTACAAAGAGATTTCTTAAAAAAAAAGTGGCATTCAAGAGCCAATGTGGGTAGGTGTCCGGTGAAGTCTACCTGAAGAAAATCTTTGGTTAAAAGAGTTTAGTGACTATAGGGATTCACCCCCACTCCCCGCCCCAATTCAACAAGGGAGGTTTCTTGTCTCTGCAATTAACAGATGTTCACTGAAATGAATAATAATAAATTTAAAAAAAACAACAACAAAACTAGCACAACCCGGGGGAAATAAAAAAGAACCACCTAGTGGACTTGTTGCAAAAATCAAACATTGCAGCCTTCAATATGGATTGCATCTCAGTGTCAAGAAAACAAATATTATCACCGCTGGACCGATAGGCAACATCATGATAGATGGAGGAAGAACTGAAACTCAACAACTTAAACTTATTTGGATCCACAATCAATACACTTGGTACCAGCAGTCAGGAGATCAGGTGAAGTATGGCACTGGGAAAGCTTGCAGCCAGGGAACTATCGAAATTGCTGTGTAACAATGGTGTTAGTTTGAGGACTAACGTGTGCCTGATTCAGACCATGATATTTTCAATCACTTGCTATACTGATGAGAGGCACACAATGAATAAAAATGACAGAGTTGATGCCCTTGAATTGTGATGTTGGAGGAGAATACTGAATATCCCATGAACTACCAAAAGAACAAATAGATTTTTCTTGGAGAAGATGAAGCCAGAGTGCTCCTTGGAGGCAAAGATGATAGCGTTTTGTCTCACATTCTTTGAGCATGTGGCTAAGGCAGGCTATTCCTTGGAAGAAGACATGCTGCTTGGAAAGGAGGAAGGAAAAGAAGACCCTCAACCAGGTGGATTGACACGGTGACTGCGGCAATGGGTTTGAGTGGATCAAAGATTGTGAGGTTGACACAGGATAGGAGAGGGTTCAGATATTTATTCATCGAGTCTCTGAGAGTCGTACTTGTCTTGACAGCACTGAACAACAAATCAACTCCCAGCTCACAGTAACCCTATGTGTAACAGAACAAACCTCTGCTTTGTTTTATGCCATCTCAAAATCCTTGCTGTGCTTGAACCCATTTATGTAATCTCCGTTAGCCCATCACATGCAAGTTCTTCTTTTTTCAGACCTTCTACTTTTCCAAACATGTTGACCTTTTCCAAGGACTCACACCTTCTGACTATATGCCCAAAGTGTGAAGCCTCATCATCCTTGTGTCTAAGGAGTACTCTGATGGAGTACGCTGATTGTACTCCATCCAAGGCAGATTTGTTTTTCCTTTCTCAGTCTTTGTCAACACCACAATTCAGAGACATCAATTCTTTTTTAGTCTTCTTTATTGTCCAACTTCCATGTGCTTATGAAAGAACTGATAATAGTCATGGCTTTGGGCAGGCTCACCATAGTCTTTAATGTGAAACTCTTGCTTTTTAGAAGTAATAATCCAGTTGACTATTTCACTTCCCAGGGTCTAAAAAATCTGGACTCAGTAGGTTTTAAAAACACCTACCCCAAAGAGCCATAATCTAAAATGATTAGGAGGCCTAACAAGAGGTAAATGAATATTTACTTAAAAATATCTTTTTAAACTATAATGGTTAATATTTAGGAGTTCTAGTGGCACTAGTGTTAAAGCTTTTGGCTACTAACCAATAGATTGTCAGTTCAAACACACTAGCTGCTCTCTTGAAGAAAGATGGGACAGTGTGCATAGTAAAGATTTGTTGTTGTTATGTGCCATCAAGTCAAATATGACTTATAGTGCCCTTATGGATAGCATATCTTAACCATGTATCCTGTGCCATCATCACAATCTCTGATATACTAGAGCCCCCTGTGGCAGTCACTGTGTCAATCTACCAGGTTGAGCATTTTCCTCTCTTTTGTGACTCTCCGCTTTTCCAAGCATGATATCCTTCTCCAAGGAATAGCCTCTCTTAACAACATGCCCAAAGCATGTGACACAAAATTTTATCATCTTTGCCTCCAAGGAGCACTCTGACTACAGTTTCTTCAAGACATACTTGTTCTTTTGGAAATCCATGGGGTATATTCCTTACACTTCTCCAACACCATAGCTCAAAGGCATAAATTCTTTTTCTGTTATTCGTTCTCCAGTTCTCAGATGCATAGCAAGTGATTGGTAAGACAATGGCCTTAATAAGACACATCATAGTCTTCAAAGTGATCATTGTTCCGCAGTAATTGGGAAAGGTTAGTGACTATAGACTTTCCCAGTGCAATATGTCTCCTGATTTCCTGACTGCTAGTACCATGGGTATTGATTATGGATCCAAGCAAGATGAAATCACTGACAACTTGATTCTTCTGTCCATTTATCATGATGTTACTTATCAGTCCAGTGGTAAGAATTTTCTTAACATTAAGATGCAATCTATATTGAAGACAGTGTTCTTTAATCTTCTGCAACAAGTGCTTCAAGTTCTCCTAACTTCCAGCAAGCAAAATTGTCAACGCATAATGCAGATTATTGATGAGTCTTCCTTCAATCCTGAGGCCATATTCCTCATCATAGATTGCAGATTCTTGAGTAATTTGCTCAGAATACAAATTGAATAGAAATAGAGACTACAACCTTGGCACACTTCAATGTTAACTTTAAACCATATAGTATTCCCTTGCTCTATTCGCACAGCAGCCTCTTTCTTGGTCTATGTATAGGTTTCACAGAAGCACATTTAAGTGGTCTAGGATTCCCATTCTTCTCAATGCTAGCCATAGTTTGTTAAGATCCACACAGTCAAAATGCCTTTGGGGTCCATAAAGGATAAGTAGATATTCTTCTGAAGACTGGCTCAGGACAAGGAGGGGTTCAGAGCTGCTGTACATAGGGTCACTATGCATTGCAGGCAACTCAATGGCACACAAGAACAATAACATACTATGACAATTTTGGAAACAGGAATGGCATCCACTTCCTAAAAAACATGCCTCCAGAAACTCTATGAACTTTGATAAATGCCAGTTGTTATAGAGGGGCTTCTGGCCTTTTGTTCTTAGGGTCTCTATGAGTTGTGCTTGACTCAAAGGCAATCAACAACAACACCACATTTTTTACTTTCAGCCAAAATTCATCTGTCACCAGGAATGACACCCCTGGTCGTCATCCCTACCTCTTCTAAATCCTGCTTGAACATCTGGCAGTTTCCTGTCTATGTACTGTTCTAGCCATTTTTGAATGATCTTCAGTAGTATTTTGCTTCCATGTGATGTTAATGATATTGTTTGATAGTTTCCACATTCTGCTGAATAACCTTTCTTGGGAAAGACGACAAATATAGTACTCTTTCAATCCATTGGCCAGACAGTTGTCCTTCCAATATCCTGACATAGACTGGTGAGGGGATCCAGGGCTGCATCATTGAAACATGTCAATAGGTATTCCACCGATACCAAAATAATCTTAAGAATAGGTTTGAAGCATGAAACACCAGTGATCAAAGATTGGATGTGTTGTGGGATGACATCAAGGTTATCATCCATGAAGAGAACAAAAGGTCATTCATTACAAAGGCAGAGGAGAAAGAAAAAAAAACAAAAACCAAAACCAACAATATGAATATCAGAAAAGCATCAAGAAGCCAAAACAAAGGGGGAAAGAAGTGTCAAAGTAAAAGAGTTGAACAGAAGATTTCAAAGGGCAGCTCAAGAAGACAAAGCAAAATATTATAATGGAATCACAGAGAGCTGGAATTGGAGAATATAAAAAGAAGAACTCATTCTACATTTCTCAAGGTGAGGAACTGAAAAGGAAAAAAAAAAAGCCATGAGTCACAATATTGAAAGATGCTATGACAAGATATTGAATGATCCAGGAACACCAAAGGAGGGTAGAGGAAACACACAGAGTCACTGTAGAGATTTACAAAATCCAACAGGGCCGTTCTACTCTGTCCTACAGTGTCACTGTGACTTGGAGTCTACTCAGTGTCAATAGATTTAGGTTTTTCTGTTTTTTTAAAGAAAGATTTTCCAATTTACAAATGCTGAGTACATTATTTTTTTGCTATTGATTTAGATAAGTTTGGATATGGAATAGTTGTGAGTGAATGAATAAACAAATCAGTGAATAAAGAAATGAATGTGTATCTATAGAATGAGCTCAGTCATGACAAAGGTGTTTTAAGACCCCAAATTTAGTCTCTTGACATGCCCCCTGTTCTAATCTCTGTCTCTTTTCAGCATATGTCTTATTTCTTCTATTCTTGCACTACTGGGTTATGGGATGTACCGTCGAATCAGGTGCGACAAGCACAGGAGGAGATTGCCCCTCCTTCTCCAGTGGAGCATCTGGTGGATTTGAACCGCTCACCTTTGGGATTGTCGTGCAGCTTCTTGCCACTAGGGCACCAGATGTATCCTAAGGTATACATTTTAACCTCCACCCAACTAAATGGAGTGACCTACTTACTTTTTTTCAATTTTTCAAAACAATGACCATACAATAGAAACTAAACAGTAGGCTTTCCTTCATTGCTTTCACTAGATAGCCCGATACTCTTTTAGCTCTGGCCATGTATGAAGTCCAGCGAGTTTACCAGAAACTCAAAATGGTAATTCTATTTATTCTATATTCTGATATTCTATTAGCATGTCTCTAACTCTTCTCCAAAATGAAAGAAAAAGAAATCCAAACAAACCAACAAGTCCATGCCTTTCAGTTACAACTCATGATGACCCTGGAGAACAAACTAGCTGATTGCATCTTTGGGTTTCCAGGCTGTCAGCGAGATGCTGAGGACTCACTCACCCACTCCCTGCTGTTTAATTGGTTCCAACTCATAGTGACCCTACAGTGGGTCTCCAAAGGCAGTTAATTGTAATGGGAATTGACTGCTCATCTTTCTCCCTCAGAGCTGCTGGTGAATTAGAACTGCTGGAGTTGCCCAGACTCTGATTTAGCAGCATAACTTGCTACAGACAACACCATAGCATTGATCATACAGATGACAACACTAAAAGCTTCTGAGAAGCAAAATAGAAGGAACACTCACCTACCTGATCTGAACGGTACCGCGTGAGAGATAATCTTTATTTTAAGCCATTGCATTCCTGATCTCCTTCACCCAAGAGTTAAGATTTTTATTCTAGCTATGATGAAGATGGCATAGGATAGAATAGGGTTCATATATATTTTCCTAAGTGTGCTGTGAGTTGTATTTGCCTCTATGACACCTAACAACAACATAAAAAGTGATATTGGAAATTAACTACACTTGTAATAAAAATATAGACTATATGTTGCTGAGCCTCAGTGGGGAATATAGGAACTGTACTCTCAAAAGCTTTATTATGGCTAATTGGCATTTTTCAAAAGTAATATATATTCTGCTTTCAATTTGAACTGTGTTTGCCTCCTTTAAATTTCTAGAGTACTCTTTACTTATAATCTTTTATTTAAAACTCTTTTTGTGTACCATCAAATCAGATCTGACTGGTACAGAAGGAGATTATCCTTCCTTCTCCAGAAGAGCACCTGTTGGATTTGAACCACATACCGCTAGGATTGCAGTGCAGCTTCTTGCCACTAAGCCACCAGAGCTCACCATAATCTTTAACTTAGTTCTTTATGTGATTTTT
>NW_006399855.1:7472662-7525646 GCF_000299155.1 Elephantulus edwardii | reverse complement strand
GGAGGCAAGGATTCTGAGGCTCTGTCTGACATACTTTGGACATGTTGTGAGGAGAGACCGGTCCTTGGAGAAGGACATCATGCTTGGGAGGGTGGAGAGACAGCGCAGGAGGGGAAGGCCCTCTATGAGGTGGATTGATTCAGTGACTGGGATAATCGGGATGGGAGTGTCAGAGGCAGTGCGATTGGCACAGGCAGAGCGGAGTTTAGGGCTGTTATACATAGGGTTGCTATGATTCGCAAGGAACTCAACGGCACATAACAACAACAATAACAACAAACCCTCAAGAATAGTAGAATGTTGGGATTCACCTATCTATTCAACATTTTTATTAAACACCTAGCATGTACCATATTCTGTATTGAGAATAGCAGCAATTTGTAAAATTAAAGTTTTTATTATAAAACTACTTCAGTTAAGATCAAATCAGAAGGATAAGAAAGCAGGAATTACTGAAGAAGATATTGTTATTATGGTTTTTGAGCATGTACCAACTGGACGTAACAAAATTTGTATAATTAGTTAATGTGTTTTCTATTGGACCAGTGCTACTTAACTGCAATAGTAAAGTAGCTAAAATGCCTAGATGCATATAAAATTAAATTTGTTTGTGAAAGAATTAGACTAACAATTATATGTATATTTATAATGACAGTGAAGCAAAGAACAAAGCACACGGATGACATCAAGTGAGGCTATAATTTAGTGTGTCAAGACTGAATTTAAGTTCATACAGCAGAGTCTTGTGGTCAGGTAAAAATTTAATGTAAACTGTAAATCATCTCCTGATTAGTGGTTGGATTGCATTGTTTCTTAGAGTACCTCATAGAATATTTTTTTATCATATTATGACTCAAAGGCTAACAGATCATTTCTTCAATGTGTTTCTTCTCAGATCAACTTGCCAAGGCAAAGCAATATGAGTGTGATGGCAAAGCAATGAGGCAATAGTAATACCAATACATGACAGGGGAGAAGAGTCACTGGGAAGAAGGTGGGAGGGAGAAAAGGAAGGTTTAAAGCCCTGAAAAATCATGCAAACAATTAATTAAAGGGCTTCAGGGTTTGAGAGAGGGAGAAAAGGAAGAGACAAATAATAAGAAAGGAGGGAAAGAAAGTAAAAATGAAAATTAATGTTGTTCTTGTTGCATATACTGTTGAATCAGAACCACACATAGCTGACCCTCCAGCAGGTTTTCAGGGGTAGTTAATCACACAGGAGGAGACTGCTCATTTGCCATCAAGCAAATTCCAATCCATGAGGAAGATTCAGTTACTGAGAAGTTTCGGTAAATCTTAACAGACTTCATTTTTCTCCTGTGGAGTATCTGGTGGATTTGAACTGATCACATTTCAGTTAGTAGTTCGATACGTGTTACACTGAATTAGACTTTGCTGTTAGGTGCTAGGTTGTAGGCTCTTATTTCTAGCATGTCGATCCTGCAACATCCTCACTATCTCTGTTGTAAACTCATTGTTGCAGTCACTGTGTCAATCTACCTAGTTGACCTTCTACTTTTCCCAGCATAACTCCCTTTTCTAAGGATTGGCCTCTTTGTTAACATCCCCAAAGTCTCCCTACTCTTGCTTCTGAGGAACATTCTAGTGGTGCCTCCAAAATAGATTATTTGTTAATTCTTTGGGCTAGTTGTACAACTGTCAGCAGATTCTGCTGCCAAAGCACCCTTTGTATTTTCAGTATTCTTTGCCGATACCACAGTTCAAAGCCAGCATTTTTTTCTCTATGCTTTTGTTCTCTCTTTTTAAATTAATTTTTTATTATTATTAATTTTAATGGAAGTTTACGAGACTTTGGATTTCCATTCATTCATTGTTGCACTTTTCTCTCTGCCCACCCCTCCCCCCACCTGTCTGTTTTCATTGTCCAAATTTCACATATATATAAAGAAATAAACACCATGGCTTGGGTCAGGCACACCTTAGTCTTTTTAAAGTAACATCTTTGCTATTTGACACTTTAAAGAGGTCCTTGGAAGCAGATTTACCCAATTAAATATATCTTTTGATGCCTTGACCACTGCTTTTACGGATGTTGAATATACGTAGATTTCAGTAAAACGAAATTCATAACAACTTTTTTGATCTTCAATTATGTTGCTTATTTGTTCATTTGTGAGGATTTTTTGTTTTCTTCATGCTGAAGTGTAATCATCTCTGATCTTTGTAAGTACTTTAAGTCTTATTCTGTGAGACTATGATTAGTCAAAATAAAAGGAAAGGTGAGAATAAAATGAGATTCTGTTGGGGTTTGTTTGCTGCTGAGTCTGGACTGACCCCTAACTGACTCTCCAGAGGGTTTTCAGAGGCAGTAAATCACAGGGGAGGACACTGGCCTCTCTCTCATGGAACAGCTGGTGCATTCAAACTGTGTGCCTTTGATAGTGCAGTTCAGCTTTTTTTTTTTTTTTAAATTATCAATGTATTTGTTTCTTTCACATAATCACTATGTCACAATAGTACTGTAGATACATTGCAACTCTCATTTTTTAAAAATTATTATTAATTTTAATGAAAGTTTACAGAGACTTTGGATTTCCATTCATTCACTGTTGCACTTTTCTCCCTACCCACCTCTACCCTGCAGTTCAGTTTCTTATCACTCAGCTAACCAGACCTCCCTACTGTTGGGGCTCGATTCCTGGTTACCTTTATTTTAAATTGTGGGAGAGATACTGATATTTAAGACAAAGAACACTAATTTCAGGTATATTTATGGAGTTCTAGAAAACCCTGGCAGCTGAATGAAGGGAAGAAACAAGCACACAAAATAGGCAAGCTTGTTGTCACTTTGGAACTGACATTCTAGTAGATCAGTGCATAGTAACATCCTCCAATTGTATCATAACTGCCTTGCCTTAAGTAAATTAACTCAACACACTTATTGCCACTGAGTTGAAATCCACTCATAGCTGACCCTACGCAGATTTTCAGAGACTGAAAGGGCTTCCCCTTCTCCGGTGGAGGTGCTGGTGGATTCAAACCACCGGAGAGGTGGCGCCACCTTTAGGTTTGCAGTGCCCTGCAGACCACACAACTAGGCCTCCCTCACTAAACAGTAACTTTGCAGAAGTTAGTGTCCTTCCTTCCGCTATAGGGATTGGAGTAGATCAATAGTTCAGGATGTTTCTCTCATTAAAACCTAGGGTTTTCTTGATTTTGTTTCTACCTTCTCTCAAATGTAATTGCCTGCTGAAGACAGTGTGAAGAGTGGGACCCATAACTGGATTTGAGAGTGAGGAAATCAAACAGTGGCTGGAGACATCTGTTTACCTCTGTCAGCTCAGTACACAAGAGCCCTTAAGCATGGAGGTTTGGGCGTCAATGTCTCTTTAGAAAGTGGCTTCCAGATCTTCACTTTGGTTTCAACTGGTTTTGAAGTGTCACTGAAAGAATTCTTTTGTTTTTACTTTAGGCTGGCGGGTTTGCACTGTAACCATATCTGCTTTTCTACATCTGTGTTTGACACTGGATTGACCTCTGCTTACCTCATACTTGCTAAAAAGAAACATATCTAATACCATCCACCTCTTCAATAAGAGCAAGAAAAAACAAACAGTGGAAAGACCCTTTAGAAGTAGATGACCTACCACTAGTTTATGAAAGCCACAGGACTAGACAGAAGCCTGAGTTGTTCACACTAGGCTTTTCAAGAGGGAGGATGGAGGATGCTGTGTCTGGACACAGGGATTTAAAATTTTGAGGCAGTATTCTATACTTGGCTCTGCCAATATTTTATTGTGTGTAATATATGTCGCAGTGTTTTTGTTGCTGTTAGATGGCATCAAGTTGGCTGTGACTCACAGGGACCCCGTGTATGACAGGACGGAAACCTATCTGTTCCTGTGTCATCCTCACACGCTCTGCTGTGTTTGAGCCCATTGAGGCAGTCACTGTGTTCATCCATCTTGTTGAAAGTCTTTCTCTCTTTCTCGATCCCTCTGCTTTTACAAGAATAATGCTCTTTTCTAAGAACTGGCCCTTCTTGGTTTAATGGAGAGGCAAAGTGAAATGCCATTTCTTATCCTCAGATTCAGTTTCAAACTATGATTTCTATATTCTCATATAGTTCAGGATTCAGTGACCTCAGCTATACTCTTGGATTAATTCATTAACAAGAACCTCCAGAAATATCCTCAGTAAATATATTGATATTTAAAAGACAAGACTCTGACTTTAGAAATATTTACTGAATTTTAAAAATATACAAATCCTTAGAAATTCAACTTTCTGGACTTGTATGCTGAATCTCACTTTCACTTTCTTTCCCTTAGTTTAAAAGTAAACTAAAGTCTTCGAGTTGTTCTAGGAAGAAAATTTTGGATTATTTCCATGATGCAAAGAGTGGAAAATAAAAATTATCTCAGTGGAACTTTTTGGTAAATTAACAGGTGATAATTTTCCATGTCTCTTACTTGGCTAAATAGTACTCTGTTAAGTTTGGAAAGAAAAGAAGATTAAAACAGAATAGCTCTTACATTATAGGAAATAAAGCTTATTTTAATTTGTGTGGATATTCTAGTATATTTCATAACAATGAATCAAGGACAAACAAGAGGGTTAAGATTTTAGAGGTAGTTTTAGGTCTGTAAAGTCAAGTGTAGAGCAATCAAATAATTAGGTCAAGGGAGAAAATGAAAAAAAAAATACTGCAAATGTTTAGAAGGAGGCTAGAAAAATGGAGATTTCGGAATATAGGTGAAACTAGTATTTCAAAGATTAGGAGTTCATCACGAGGGAAGTCTCCCAGATTTTATCATTTACACTGCATACCCACAATTCCGTGTTTTCAGTCTTTCTCTTTGCCACGTGTTCACTTTCTTAATTGCTCTCACTTGACCCCTGGCTCTAAATTCCATCCATGTCCTCATGACTCATATGACTCCTAAGTTTTTATCTCCAGCTTTAACCTCTTTCCTGTTCACCAGGCTTCTTCAACTACCTTCTTTTATTCCTGTTTGTATATCTAATAAACCCACTGTCTCTGAGTTCATTTGACTCATAGTGAGCCAGTAAACATCTTAAAATTAACAGTTCAAAAATAGATCCTTTGTCTCTACCTTTCTTGAAATCTCTGCCACCTTCAAGTCTCTGCCATATTTCATTACATCAGTATTCCTTCTTTAAGAAAATTCTTACAGTTAATTCGTCAGTGATTCCTGTTGACTCAATTTCTGAATCATTGGCTATCTCTCTCAATTGTTCCTGCTGTCTTCCTAATCTAAGAATATGCTACATTGCTTGGACTAGGGCACTAGCCTCCCCAACATCTACTTTTCTTTGTCATCCACTGTCAAATGACAAACAATGACTTTCAACCAGGTTAAATCATTACCCTCCTTAAAACTCTTCAAGGATACCAAGCACATGATCACACTTAGAATACTTTTCAAACTCTTAATCATGGCCTAAAAGATCCTACCTAGTGTTCCTTCTATTCTTTGACTTTAAGCACTACAGCTCATTTATGCTAATAATGCATTAATTAGCTCATTCAACAAATATTTATTTATTGAGTGCTTTCTATTAAATTAAGGCATCTTGGTGGTGTTGTGGGTAGCATATCAATCTAATTGAAAGGTGAGCAGTTGGAATTCACCAGCTTTTTTTTTGAGAGAAAGTTGGGCAATCTCTTCCTGTAAAGATTTACAGCCTCAGAAACATGACGTAGGGTCAAAACTATGAGTGAAAACCAACACTCGGTGGCAGTAGGTTTGGGCTCTTTGTAACTAATTAATCTTCAAGACACTGAGAATAAATCAGAGAGAAAAATGACAGATAGTCCTGTGCTCACAGAGTTTACGTTCTAGAGGAGGCACATAAAACATATGTAAAATAATTACATCATTTAGTATGTTAGAGAGTGGTAAGTGCTATGGAAAAAAGTAAAAGTTGAGTTGAGTATGAGAATGGGGTGCTGAGAGGAGCCTTGAGAAAGGTTTCAGTAGTGAATATGGATAGGCCAGAGATCAAAGGTGAAATCTGAGCCACAAGTTGAAATAAGGAAATAATTCGAAACAGGTATCTGGGGAAAGGGTGTCTGGGAAGAGATAGGATCTAGAGTAAAGGTCTGGCAGGAATATGCCTGTTGTGTTAATGACACAATAAGGTGGTCAGCAACCTAGGGAGGGATGAGAAGAGGTCCTAGCAAAAAAATTTAGCTTTTACTCCTAGTGATGTGGTCAGTCATTTTTTGTGTATTGAGAAGTAGAGTCTCACGATTGGATTTACATTTAAAAAGTATCAGTTCAGCAGCTGTGTTGCCAAGAGATTGTCCAAATTGGGGATGGGGAGGAAATAGGAGATAATTTTAGATAGTTTTGAGGTCATTTTAATAATAGGGTCAGGATAAACTTGAAGTAATATAGACCCTCACCAGAAAACCCAAACTCATTGTGGTTGCAACTTAAAAGATACACATCCTCAGATACCCTATGGGACAATTCTACTCTGTCCTGTAAGTTGGTATGAGTCCTTAACCTCCTGCAAATGATTTTGACTCATAGAGACCCTTTGGGATTCTGAGGCTGTAAATTTTAAGAGGAGGCATCTACTGTATCTTTTCCCTGCATAATGAATGCTGGTTCAAGCTGCTGACCTTTGGGTCATTTAATCCACTATGACACATTTAACCTACCATGACACACAACCTACTGTGAGATTGTCTCTCGTCATCAGAGCTCTTGAGGGAGGCCCTAAGGGTGCACAATTTAAGAAGGTGCTCACTCTCAGGGTGTTGTCTCATTACATTTTGTACCCTAGGGACTGACTTTTAACCTCACCCTAGTTACCTCCTTGTGTCCAATCTGGGTTAGAGGTAACTGCTTCTCACAATGATTAGAAGCTACAGATGTGATGAGAAGAGGCCTTATTTTGGATTTGCAAAGTAGTGTTAATGTTTCTGACACATTAAATGAGATGTATAAGAGAGAGACAGAGAGACAGAGACAGAGACAGAAAGAGACAAAGACAGAGAGAGAGAGAGAGAGAGAGAGGAACATGCACGGTGACTTGTAGATTTGTAGCTTGAATAAAAATAAAGGCGTCATCAGTGGGGAGGAGATGGCATAGGAAAGCAGATTACAGGGTCCAAGGGGAGTTGAGGAGCTCAGTTTTTGATATGTGAAGTCTGAAATACTTTAGACATCACTGGGAGATATTGAAGGGTAGCTTGTAATAGGACCCTGGAGTTCCAGACTAATGACTGATCCACATATTCCTGCCTCAGATCTTTTGCCCTTCTTAGTTCTTCTGATCCATCACTTTCTTCTAAACTCTTCTTACACACCTCCTTCATTCATGTTGAGGGAGTTCTGGTGGCTTAATAGTAAGGAATTGAACTGCCAGTGCAAATGTACTTCATTCAAATCCATCAGCTGCTGGCGGTGGGGTCGGGGAGTTGGGCAATCTTCCCATGAGATTTACTGCCTCTGAAAACCCACTGGAGGGTCATCTATGGATTAATTGTGACTCGATTACACACCACAGAAACAGTCTTGTTAAGGATTTGTTCTGGAAAACAATGCATTCGAATTTTGTAAATAAAGTAGTATAATAATAAGAAAAAAAAAACACCAAAACCCCCAACACCCTAAAAAAATTTATGTTACAGTTTGGATGATGCTCTTTAGAAGTAAGAGGACTTTGCCCAATCACCCTAATGTTGGTTCTTCTTTGGACTTGTTTTCTTCACTCTCTCATTCCTATAGGAAACTCTCAGTCATGTATTTACTCACTTGTTTATTATCTTACAAGAACAGAGGATCCGGATAGCAGGACTTTGCTTGTCATGTGGATACACAGGATCCTCAGTCCCTACAAGAGTGCCTCACTGCTCACTACATTTTTGTTGCATGAGTGAATAAATGTAAATCAGTCTTCTTTGAGAAAATGAAATTGAACAAAATCTTTCAGCAAAACATTGAAAATACAGTTTTAGATTTATTAAGCAGAACCCATGTGAAATCTGCTGGGAATTTGAGCGGGGAAACCCAACCAACCAACTTTTGTGTATAGATAGAAAGATCTTGTGAAGGGGGGCGAAAACCCCATTTGATTACTTGTGCAAACACTCCCAGCAAGGTTGGAGAGTTTCATTCATATATGGAGCTTTTACTTTGCAAATAATAAACAGGAAATCTAGAATGCTTGATTGAGGGATCAGAATTTTGCTTCCCATGGTGATCCGGTTATTCTTATTCATGAGGCTTATATCAGGGAATAGAGATCAAGCTCTAGGCCTAGAAATTATCAGTCAGGAAAGGAAAAAAAAATCTGATTGAATAACACTTCATCTTTTAATTGTTTTTTATTACACTGCTTGCTGGAAAATATACCAACTTTGATAGCATATTTTTCAGCTTTTGTTAATAAGAGGTGAATCCAAATTTTATAGGACTATTTCATTGATAGAGTGTTAAGATGTTAAAGTAGAAGAAGATCTGGTGGTGCGATGTGTTAGGTGTTGAGCTGCAAACCTAAAAGCAGTTCAAAGCTGCTCTGTTAGAGAAAGATGGCCAGTTTCCTCAAGTAAAGATATATAATCTGTAAAATACAGTAAGAAGTTAATAAGATATTTGTTTGACTTTAATTGCAATTAATTACATTAATCAGTGATCATTAATGTTTAAAATAAAATGTGTATATATGATGCAATGAAATAGTAATTATAAAATAAATTATCAAATTGTATTACAATGTTATAAAACAAAAATATCTATGAACAAAACCCAAATATAATTTGGAAACTCTCATATAGATAAAAGAGCGGGGAGACTGATAGCTTTACAAAGTGGATGGAGGGTCACCATGAATTGGAATGGACTAGAAAGCAGAAAGACTGGGTTTTTGGTTTGTTTTGTTGGTGTGTGCCTTTGCGTCGGAGCTGACCCATAGCTGACCCTCTGGCGGGTTTTCAGAGGCTGGTAATCGCACAGGAGATTGCCTATTCTTCTCCATGGAGCAACTGTTGGATTAGAAATTTGTGTTTTTGAAATTACAGCGCAGCTTCTAAGTAAAAACAAAAACAGGAACAAAACACTTCCCATAACTAAACTATTTCAACTAATGTAAACAATAACCTGAAGTACAGATGTGGTAAGATTAATGTCAATAGTCAGTCTAAGAAAACTAATCAGGGTTAAAAACAGAGTAAATAGAAATTGGTAAATTATGAAGATAATTAGATTTTAACTAAAACTCCTGGCTTCAAATTTTGGCTTTAAGACTTGTAAATGTAAATTTTGCCTTTTTTTCGGATCAATTGATTTTAGTCCTCGTCTGTAAAATAGAATGTTGTTGTTATTGTTGTTATGTGCCATCAAGTCACCTGCAACTCATAGCAATCCTGTGTACAACAGCTCTGAACCTTGCTCTTTACTGCCAACTTATTGTCTCTGACACACTTACGCCCATTTCCCTAGTCAGTGAGTCAATCTCCATCATTGAGGGTCTTTCACTCCTGCATTGTCCCTCCACCCTCCCAAGCATAATGTCCCTCTCCAAGCACTGATCCCTCCTTGAAACATGTCCAAAGTATATCAGACTGAGCTTCAGAATCCTTGCCTCCAAGGAGCAGCCTGGTTTCACCCTCTCTAGGCCGAACCTGTTTGTTCTCTTAGCAGTCCATGGTACATTCAATACTCTTTTCCAGCACCACAGCTCAAAGGCATCAATTATCCTTCTATTATCTCTAGTCATTGTCCAGCTTTCTGTTGCATAGCATGTAGTTGCAAAGACCGTGGACTGGATAGGGTGCACCTTAGTCTCCAGACTGACATCGTTGCTCTTTAGTACTCTGAAGATGTCACTAACAGCAGTCTTTCCCCACTGAAATTCATCTTTTGATTTCCTGGCTTCTGATACCCTCTATATTTGTAATAAGGGAACTCTGGTGGTCTAGTGGTGAGAAGTTGCACTGCAATTCTGAAAGCATGCAGTTCGAATCCATCAGCTGCTCTGTGAGAAGATGGGTGATCTCCTCCTTTGTGATTCAGTTCTGACTCAAAGGTACACAATAACAACAACATATGTGTAAAGTATCAATTAGAAACAAAATGTACCTTAAAATACCTTCAGATATTAGATACTAATGTGTTCTTTGAATAATATTCAAATAGACTTAAAAGTTTTCAGTTATCTATATAATAATTCCATATGACCTAGCTATTCCACTACTTAGAATATACCCTGAAAATATGAGAACTGAGGCACAAACTGAGATTTGTACACCAATGGACATAGAGACATTATTCACCATCGCAAGAACATGGAACCAGCCCAAATTTCCAACCACAAATGAATGGATTGAGAACTTATGGTACATTCACACAATGGAATACTATGCAGCACATAGGAGCAATAACCTTGTAAATGATTACTGAACTTGGGAGGGACTGGAGGGAATTATGCTGAGTGAACTCAGTCCCACAAGGATAAATATTGTATAAGACCATTATTGTAGAATGAATATAAGGATCCAGGAGGGGTGAGAGAGGCTGGAAGCAGAGGGATGTGGATGTACGGGGGGGAAAGGGTGGGGAAAGGGGATTAATCGTTGGATTGTACAATTTGATGGGTGGTGGGGTGAGGGAAATTGAAAGAATTTGTTTGAATTTGTATTAGAATTTTGGAAATAAACTATCGGGGTGGGGGCAGTTTTCAGTTATGTGACAATGTTTCCTGAAACTCTCAAAAACTTATTACCTTCAAACTGGAAATGACTCATAGCTGATCCTCCAGTGAGTTTTCGAGGCTATAGATTAGAGAGGAGGAGATTGTTCTCTAGAATCCCTAGAGCTCCTGGTGAGTTGAAACTACTGGAGAGATGCTGCCTTTGGCTTACCAGCACAGTTTCCTACAGACTCTAACAACCAGAGCTTCGTTTCCAGAAACCAAGAATCCTGAAAAAATGTACTGCACTTAACACATGTCAGAGGAGATGGCTTTTGAGTTGGTTAGGATGCTCTTAGTGCTAATGTGAAACTATACAGCTACAGTAATTTTTACTGTAAAAATTTACTGTAAAAATAGAAGAAAGATATAATCTCAATGTGAAATACAAAGTTAAGTGGTTGCAGGTGTGACTTGATAAAGTGCTCAGGGACCTAGTATCTTTCTAGTATTTTTTTCCTCCATTAAATGTGAATATTAAGGTGGGGCCTTATTCTCGGTATCTCTTTATTTGTTATGCTTACTGCTTTCATTGCAAAGATTCAATTTGCATGTAGTCTGAGGCATGTCAAGAAAAGCCTTACTCTTTTTCCATTCTGTCTCTTTGAACAGATTTGGTTGCAAATATTGGACCGATCATACTATTGGAGAAGTGCAGTGGACTTGCCATAAATTATCTTCTTCTTGTTGTTATCTGCTGCCGAGTCACTGGCGACTCATAGCAACCCTATGTACAGTACCTCTGAAGACCGCCCTGTCCTGAGCCAGTTTCACTGATTTTGACACACCAACCCCCATTTCCTCAATTACCGTATCAATCCATCTTTTCCAGGGCCTTCTTCCCTTGCACTGTCCTTCCACCCTTCTGAGTATGATGTCCTTCTCCAAGGATTAGTCCCTTCTGGCCACGTGCCCAAAATATGTGAGACATCGCTTAAAATCCTAGCCTCCAAGGAAAAACTTGGTTTCATATTCTCCAAGACATACCTATTTGTTTTCTTGGCAGTCCATGGTATGTTCAAGACTCTTCTCCAGCACCACCATTCAAAGGCATTTATTCTTCTTCTGTTATCCTTAGTCATTGTCCAGCATTCTGATGCATTGCAAGTAATTGTAGCAAGTAATTACGAAGAACATGGCCTAGGTTAGGTGCATCTTAGACTTTAGACTGACATTGTTGCTTTTCAGTACTCTGGAGAGGTCTCATAGTAGATTTTCCTAGTGCAATTTTTCTTTTGATTTCCTGACTGCTGGTGCCAAGAGTGTTGATTATGGATAATTACCTTAGATTTTACATTTTGTCTATAGGGTTGCGGGGGGGAGTGTTCTACTTTCTTTCAGCAAAAGAGCCCCTGACACCAACAGAAACAATACTCCGTTCATAAGGAAGAAGGGGTAGAAAGAGGAAATGGTTGTGGTGTAGGTACCTGACAGTGTCTTTTCGCACCATCTCCAACTTTTTAAAAGGAGGAAGGAGTAGCTATTGCAAAACTCAGAATGAAAGGACATCATTATGGCTAACAAGGGTGGAAAATACAGTTCTGTGGACTTCAAATTCAGGTATTGATTACATTTTCAGTGCCACTGGCTATATGTCTGACTTTTTTAATGAGCAAAAGAAAATGCTGATATTGAGAAAGGAGCATAAATATCCCCTGGTTTTGTTTTGCTTCTGGATTTTTTAGATAGACTTAGATGTCATGCAAAGTTAATTGCATGACCATAAATGCTAGATCTTGATATGAACAAAAAATAAAAAATTAGGAACTAAAAAAAGTCAGCAGCTAGGAAAGAAATATATTAGTAGACATAGGAAAATTTAGAGGCTATTTTCCAAAAGATTGTTAGTGTGGGTAATTCTTGAAGAAAAGAACTTGACATTTATAATAGGGTTAAACCGGGTGGCACCTTGGAGGCAAGGATTCTGAGGCTCCATCTAACATACTTTGGACATGTTGTGAGGAGAGACCGGTCCTTAGAGAGGGACATCATGCTTGGGAGGGTGGAGGGATGGCGCAGGAGAGGAAGGCCCTCTATGAGGTGGATTGATTCAGTGACTGGGATAATTGGGATGGGAGTGTCAGAGACAGTGCGATTGGCACAGGACAGAGCGGAATTTAGGGCTGTTGTACATAGGGTCGCTATGAGTCGCAGGCGACTCGACGGCACATAACAACAACAACAACAACAACAGCATACCTTCTTCCGGCAAGTCAGGTCCATTCCTTCTCATAGTGACTCTGTGGGATACAGTACAAATCTCAAAAGATTTCCAAGGCTGTAAGTCTTTAAGGAAGCAGATTAGCACTTCTTTCTGCTCCGTGTGGTCTGGGATTTGAATCACTGACCTTTCAATTAGCACTCAAGTGCTTAATCACTCCACCAGTAGGACACCATATTTAATAGCTAATAATCAGTAATATTAGCTATGGCTCATGAATAACTATCAGCTATGACTTCAGCTTCATAGCCATAGCTAACCATTATCTATCACTTACTATAAGCTGAGAATGACTCTGCAGACATCACATGCTCTACCTCTCAAAAACTTGCCATCTATGGGGTGAGCATGATTATTTTAAAACTGCATTTTAGAAACTGTTTTATTTATAATATAACCTAACCTGCCAATGTTCACTCATTGAATTGTGCTTGTTTGTTTGGTTTTAGGTTTTTTAACCCTGATCTGATTCTACCATGGCTTTCTTAAATGGAAAGCTCTTGGATTGAGATATCTCTATTTAAATAACTATTCCTTTGAGGAGTCTCATTCATTATAGTCAAGCTACTTAAAAATGATTATTTATAAATTTTACAAGATAGTTTATACTCTACAACTCACTCCTTTACATTTTTTCTTACTTTACTTTTGCATTTGAACATCTGATGACAGTAGTTCTGTGATATTTCCTGTTATCTTGTGTCATATTTTTCTGTACTTCTAATATTAGACCTTCTTTTAGCCTTGCTTTCACTCTCTCTCAGAAGAATAATTTGTGTATTACTCGTCTGATGTTCTTAATAGTGTTTTAATCATTACATATGATCGTGCCAGGCCCCAAGCACATTGGCTGGAAAACTGTTTATAAATAAAATTATTGTTATTATTGTTATCTTTATCTCTTGTAACAATACTCATTCTACGAAGATTATATCTAAGGTAGAAAGAGTTCAGCATACATGATTATATGTAATCAGTCTATTTGTTCTGCTTTTTGTAGAAAAAACACCCTGTTGCTTACGTTCAACTTTGTTCTTATCACTAACAAGCTATTTGGAAGTGGTAAGTGACTGATCTACTTTGAAGAGTAATTCTTCACAAGTTTCAACAAGAGTTTTCCTATGACTGGGATCCAAGGAAACTTCTTGCTCCCAGTGGACCTGCATTAATAGTAGGCATAACAATGCATGGAGCTGGAATTTACAGAGCCTTCACCAACAGCCCCCAAAATGGAACATTTCCATGAGAAACAACAGAGACAGCTCAGCAAGAGGGAGGCTTATTTTACTCGATGGTAGAAATAATTTCACAATCTTTGTAACTTCTTGAGTTTAAGATATGTTATCCTGTGAAGCTGTGAGAAACCATTCATTGCAGATATTCATTCTAACAGATTCTTAGGTCTTCTTTTTTCGGTTTTATGAAGAGAATTCAATAGCATAGGTAGACAAGATAGTAATCTCTCAAGTGAGTTCTTTCTAAGGTCAATGTCTCTTTTTAGGTTAAAGTGCCTCAGTGTGTCTGGTTGTGTGTGTTATATCGACTGTAAGAGCCTTCATCTAGTGCCCTTCCAGAACACTTTCTACCCAGCATTTCTCAATATGTTGCAAGGAATATCATCATATGTGCCGTCCTTAAGGCTTGTAATGACTGACTGGAGCAGGTAAAGCAGATTGCCTTTGAAGACTAGAAGCTCAACTTTAGCAGACTAAGGTTTACATTTTTCACTCTTTTCTTAGGTCAGAAAGTTTTTTCTTTGGTTTGTGTGTATTAGTTGAACTACATAATAGAAAAAATATTTAGTAAGTGGGAAGCTGTATTCATTTAAGGTATTATTATTACTAAGGCCAAGATAAACCTTAGTTCCCTCCTCCTGCCCTTTTTCCTGATATATATAGTCAAAGGCATCCTATTGTTTCTTGTTATGTGCTGTGGAGTCGCTTGTGACTCATAGCAACCGTATGTATGATAACCCTGAAATATGCTCTATCCTCTACCAACTTTACTGTCTCTCAGAAACCTACTCTCATTACCCCAGTCACTGAATCAATCCATCTCATTGATGCTCCATCTCCCTTTCTCTGTCCCTCAACCCTACCAAGCATGACATCACTCTCCAAGGACTGGTCCCTCCTTGTAACATGTCCAAAGTATGTCAGATGAAGCTTCAGAATCCCTCCCTCCAATGAACAGGCTGGATTCACTCTCTGTAGGACTAACCTGTTTGTTCTCCCAGCAGTTCATGGTATATTCAATACTCTTCTCCAGCACCACAGCTCGAAGGCATCAATTATCTTTCTATCATCCCAAGTTGTCCAGCTCTCTGACACATAGCAAGCAATTGCAAAGCCTATGGCCTGGATCAGGCACACCTTAGTCTCCAGACTGACATTGTTGGTCTTTAGTACTCTGCAGAGGTCCCTAACAGTTGACTTTCCCAATGCAATTCATCTTTTGATTTCCTGGCTGCTGATATAAAATGTTTATGAATACTGCTATTAACCTCTGGCTTTTTTTTTTTAAATCAAGCAGCTATAACTGCAAAAAAAGGGGAAAGATAATCTTCGTAGGTTTTTTTTTTGCAGTTAGTTTTTGCAGTTTTCAAATGGTATAAATATCTATATAAACAAAGTAAAATGGAAAATTTAACTTGTTTTGTGTATGCATGTGTGTACATGTGTGTGCGTGCACACGCGTGTGTGTGTGTGTGTGTGCATGCCTGTGTGTATGGAAGCTTGGGTAGCTTAGCAGTAAGGAGGCACGCTGCCCATCCAATGGCAGGTAATTGGAATCCACCACCTGCTTTGTAGAGAAGAAGACTGACAATCTCTTGTGCATCCACAGCCTCTGAAAACCCACTGGAGGGTTATCTTTCTCTCTCTCGCTTTCACACACACACACACACACACACACACACACACACACACACACACACATTATCTATCTATCTATCTATCTATCTATCTATCTATCTATCTATCATCTGTCTTTGTTGTTAAGTGCCGTCAAGTAGCTTGTGACTCATAGCAACCCTGTACACAACAGCTCAGAATCCTGCTCTATCCTGTGTCAACCTCATTGTCTCTGACACACCCACTCTCATTACCCCAGTCACTTAGCCAATCCATCTCATCCAGGGTCTACCTCTCTTGCACTGTCCCTCTACCCTCCCAAGCATGATGTCCCTCCCCAAGGACTGGTCCCTCCTTGCAATATGCCCGAAGTATGTCAGATGGAGGTTCACAATCCTTACCTCCAAGGAGCAGCCTTGTTTCACCCTCTCCAGGATGAACCTGTTTGGTCTCCTAGCAGTCTGTGGTATATTCAATACTCTTCTCCAGCACCACAGCTCAAAGGCACCAACTCTTCTTCTATTATCTGTAGTCATTGCCAGGTTTCTGATGGATAGCATGTAGTTGCAATGACCATGGACTGGATCAGGTGCACCTTAGTCTCCAGACTGACATCGCTGGTCTTCAGTACTCTGGAGAGATCCCTGAGAGCAGATTTTCCCAGTGCAATTAGTCTTTTGATTTCTTGGCTGCTGATACCAAGAGTTTTGCTTGGAGAGTCAAGTAAAGTGAACCGAAGTTATTAACAATCTCAATCTCTTCACTGTCTATCATAATGCTGCTAATTGGCCCAGTCGTGATAACATGTTGTTATTGTTGTTGTTATGTGCTGTTGAGTCACCTGTGACTCATAGTGACCTAATTTACAGGAGCTCTGAATCCTGCCCTGTTCTGAGCCAGTCTCACTGATTCCGACACACCTACCCCCATTGTCCCAATTACTGTATCAATCCATCTCATCCAGGGTCTTTCTCTGCTGCACTGCCCCTCTGCCCTTCTGAGAATAATGTCCTTCTCTGCGGACTGGTCCCTCTTGGCCATGTACCCAAACTATGTGAGATGGAGCTTCAAAATCCTAGCCTTCGAGGAAAAAAATGGATTGCATTATCTTCAAGGCAGACCTGTTTGTTTTCAAGTGGTCCAAAGTATGTTCAAAACTCTTGTCCAGCACCACAAATCAAAGGCATCAATTCTTCTTTCATCCTTAGTCATTGTCCAGCTCTCTGATGCATAGAGTTCTATATAGAGAGTTCTATATAGAGAGTTCTGTATAGAGGGTTCTATATAGAGAGTTCTATATAGAGAGTTCTGTATAGAGAGTTCTGTATAGAAATACGCACACACACACACACACACACACACACACACACATAGTAGTTAAGTGCCATCAAGCTATAGACAACTTGTAGTGATCCTATGAACGAAGACCTGAACACTTGTATAACTCACATAGTTTCTTCTTTCTCCATATTCGTAGTTTCTGGAGGCAAGCTCTTTCAGAAGTGGATGCCACTCCTGCTGCCAAGCTCATCAAAGTCTTGCATGGGAAAATTTTAAAAGCACTTACAAATGCAAACTACCATTAAGATCTTTAACAGACAGAATAAAGGTGTCCATACAAACAAAAACCTTTAGATATAGATGATATTGATATATAGATAGATATAACTCTCTCTCTCTCTAGATACATATCTATACATATATCTATCTAACTATATCTATATGTCTGTATATCTATCTCTAAATCATCTATCTAGATAGTTATAGAGTTATAAGTATATAGAGTTATCTATATAGTTATAATTTATATATATATATATAGTTATATACATAATAATATCTTAAGGTTGTTAACAGTTACAGCTTTCTTAGCTCCTTAATCAACACTCTTGGTACCCACAGCCAAGAAATTAAAAGATGAATTGCACTGGGAAAATCTGCTGGCAGGGACCTCTCAAGAGTACTGAGAAGCAACAATATCAGTCTAGAGACTAAGGAACACCTAACCAAGGCCCTGATCTTTACTTGTTGTGCAACATAGAACTGGACAATGACTAGAGATTACAGAAAAATAATTGATGTCTTTGAGTTCTGATGCTGGAGAAGAGTCTTGAACATGTCACGGACCACCGAGAAAACAAATAGATCAGTCCTGGAGAGCGTGAAACCAAGTTTTTCCTTGGAGGCTAGGATTTTGAAGCTCCCTCTCGCTTTGGACATGTTGCCAGGAGGATCTGATCCTTGGAAAAGGACATTATGCTTAGAAGGGTGGAGGCGTGGCACAGGAGAGGAAGATGAGATGGACTGATACAATAACTAACTGGGGCAATGGAGGTTGGTGTGTTGAAGTCAATGAGACTGGGTCAGTTGTCCATAGGATCCCTATGAGTTCCAGACAACTTAACATAACAACAACAACAGTATATGTCACACATATGTGTATTTGTGTGTGTGACATATGGAAATATGTGTCTTTGTAGATATCTTCTTTAAACCCAAACTCTTTGAGTTTGCTCCCTCTGTAAAGTTGACATGTTCTGACAGCAGCCTTCCTTGCAAAGATATTGTTGCCTTGGGTAACTCTAGAAAGACTTAAGGCATACCACTTATCCCATGTCCTTTGTGGACCTATTTCAAGTCTAGCTGAGAAACAGCAACTGAGGAGTGTTGCTACCTAGACTGTTTGGTTTCAAGTCAGCTAAGTTGTTGCTGTTTTCAAGTAGAGTTTAAGTATGCAAACATTGATATAACCTTGTGCCAGGCCACACTGAAATGCTCACATCCATCTGTGAGATACTACCTTGGCAGGCATGCAAATGAAGAGCTAGAAACCTGAATTTGAACCAGCAGCAAAGTATTGGGGAGACAAATGGATTGAGCTGATTTTGGCAGGGAACTTCATCTCCACAGACCATTGATTTTATCTATATACAAAGCAAGGAAACACTGCATGGTTCAAAATTAGGAAGGGTGTACATCAAGGATGTGTCCTATCTCCCTATCTTTTCAATCTACATGCAGAACAGATTATCCGGGAAGCTGGGCTCTATGAGGAGAAGTGTGGCATCAGGATTGGAGGTAGACTCATCAACAATCTGTGTTATGCAGATAACACAACTCTGTTTGCTGAAACTGTGGAGGATCTGAAGTACTAGCTGAAGAGGGTCAAAGACTGCAGCCTTCAATGTGGCTCGAAGCTCAACATCAAGAAAATAAAGATTCTCACCACTGGGCCGTCTGGCAGCATCAGGATGGATGATGAAGAGCTTGAGATTGTTGGCAACTTCAGTTTGCTTGGCTCTACAATCAACACTCTTGGTACCAGCAGCCAGAAAATTAAAAGACAAATTACACTGGGAAAGTCTACTGTCAGTGACCTCTCCCAAGGTACTAAGGAGAAAAATGTCAGTCTGGATACTAAGGTGTGCCTGATTTAGGCCATGGTCTTTACAATTACTTACTATACTTCAGAGAGCTGGACAAAGACTACGGATGATAGAAGGAGAGTTGATGCCTTTGAGCTTTGGTGCTGGAGAAGAGTATTGAATATACAGTGGACTGCTAGGAGAACAAACAAGTTTGTCCTGGAGAGGGTGAAGCCAGGCTGCTCCTTGGAGGAAAGGATTATGAAGCTTTGTCTGATATACCTTGGACATGTTGCAAGGCAGGATCACTCCTTGGAGAGAGACGTCATGCTTGGGAGGGTGGAGGGACAGAGCAGGAGAAGGAGACTCTCGACATGGATTGATTCCATCACTGGGGAAAAGGGATTAGGCGTGTCAGAGTCAAAAAGATTGGCAAGGGATAGAGCAGGGTTTAGGGCTGTTTTACATAGGGTCACTATGAGTCTCAAGCAACTCAACAACAACAACAACAACAACAACAACAACAACAACAGCAACATATATATATAGATATATTTTAAAAGTTACCAATTTTCTGTTAGTTGGGAAACCACAAATGCTAAACCAAAAAACAAATAAACAAATTAAAAAACCTTTTTATTTACACAACACTATGAAGTACCATAATCATAAATCTTCTTGGATTTGACTGAAAATCTTCCACTTAACTTCTGAATGTCTGCATAAGCAAAGCCACACTCCATTTCTCTCCAGTCGTGGTTTGTTGTGTCTGAGGAGCCAGGGATGCTTGCTGGAAGCCTGGCTTGGCTTTGCCTGGTGAGAGGTTTTTCCAAGGGAAGGGTTTTTTCCTTGACTGAAGGCTATATTTGCTTTAAGTTCCAGCTTCTGCCTGTGTATAGCAAATTGCAGGCTCTAGGTTTAGTAATGCAAGGAAGAAGGGTGATGCAAATTTCTAAGTGATGTCCTAGTGCAACTCTTAGTAATAAGCATGTTCAATAAGTTTATTATGCCACAGAATATTCTCTTTTATGCAAATGGTTATTTTTTTCCTTTTTTATCTATTTTTAGATTTTAGGCTCTTTCACCGTTTCGAATTCAGATGATTTACTATTTCTTTTTATCTTTTGAGGATAAGTAAGTGAAAAGGAGGTTTGTGCATCTACTTTGAAAATCCTTTTCCTTTTGTCACCTAATTCCATACCTTTTCCCTCCTAGTTTAATTATAAATCTTTGATTTTATGAAGAACTACGTACAACACGTTAACCTAAGTTGGACAAATTCCTTTTCAGAGTATTGTCATCGAAATATCACTTTATTTTCTGGTAGAACTGGGTCAATTCAATCTATTAGTGGCCTTCTACTGACTTTGAAGAAAGAATCCCCTTTATTGAACATGAAAATTAAAAATATTAGCAGACATTCACTGCTTCATGTATTTCCCCAAAGCAAACTGATCTGTAGTTATTAAATGTGTTACATGTGATTAAATTTCTGATTCTCTTGAAATGGTTACATTTAGCCTAAATTCCAGGTCATCAACTTGAATGTCTCACCAATCAAGGCTTTCATGAAATTTTCTTTTCTCTCTTTTTTACATTGAATTTTCAGTTTTATTTTATTTTTTATTTTTGAGTGTGTACCATCAAATTGTATCTGACTGGTAAAGGAGGAGATTGTTCTTCCTTCTCCAGCAGAGAATCTGGTGGATTTGAATTGTCAATTTTTTGGTTTTTATGAGTGTCTTCCTTTCTTTTCTTCTGGAGTCTTACTGGTTGCATTTCCTTTTTGTATTGTCTCCATAAGCCAGCACAGGACTGGGCATCAGATAGGTATCTAACATGTTTCCTGATGAGTTAGTTCACTGAAGAAATATACTGAAGAGAAACAAGTTGTGGAAGATTGTCATAATTTCTGTCCTCTGTATTCTGTGATTATTTGATCATCATTTTGTTTGAACAGCTTGGAAGACTATATTGAGCAGAGTAGGATGACAGAGGATTGTTTTTATACACTACAACATTCTCTTGTGGAATTTTAAATGGTCTCCTTTTTCTTTTAGATTCCTTATAGGAAAAAGAAGACCCTTTTTCATTTTTATTACATCCTGTAAGGTAGACTTTCTCAGGCAATACTTGTATCTCCACCAGATACAAGAGGACTGACTGTGGTAGGAATTTAGCAGCACCCCTGGCTTCTATATGTTGTTGTTGTTATGTGCTGTTGAGTCGTCTGTGACCTATAGCAACCCTATGTACAGCAGCTCAGAACCCTGCCCTGCCCTGATTCAGATACGCCAACCCCCAATTTTCTAAGTTATTGTATCAATTCGTTTCATCTGTGGTCTTCCTCTCCTGCAGTGTCCCTGCACCCATCTGAGCATGATATCCTTCTCCAAGGATTGGTCCCTTCTGGTGACATGCCCAAAGTATGTGAAACAAAGCTTCAAAATCCTAACCTCCAACAAGAAACTTGGTTTCACCCTCTCCAAGACAGACCTGTTTATTTTCTTGGCAGTCCATGGTATGTGTTCCAGACTCTTCTCTAGCACCACAACTCTAAGGCATTGATTATTCTTTCATCCTTAGTCATTGTCCAGCTCTCTGATGCATAGCAGTAATTGCAAAGACCATGGCCTGGATTAGGTACACCTCAATCTCTAGACTGACATCTTTGCTTTTCTGTATACATGTTGCTGTGTGGTTGTCTACTGTAGAGTTGGAACCAACCCATAGTTGACCCTCCACCAGGTTTTCAGAGGCAGTTGATAGCATGGGAGGAGATTGCCCATCCTTCTCTGGCAGAGCAGCTGGTGGCCTCGAACCTTGTGCCTTGGGGATTGCAGCACAGCTTTTTACTACTAGGCCACAGATAACCCTTTTTAGTATACATTATAGGTGCTAATTTAACCCAAATACTCTAGACCTTGCTAAATGACCTTTGATGTAGGCAAGTATAGCCAATATAGAGCAGTGCCTACGCTAGAATTCTTTTGATACTTAAAGCCAATTTTTGCACTACCTTCTGTATATGTGTATATATGCTTATGTGCATAGAGACACTGGTAATATAATCCAGTAGAATGTTCATAGAATGTTCTGTTGCTAACCAAAAGGGCTCACACCTCTAGTGGTTTGAATCTACCAGTGGCTCCTTTGGAGAAAAATGAGAAGTAGCCTCCATTAAGATTTACAGCTTCAAAAGCCAGTGGAGGTTCACTATAAGTAGGAACTGACTGACTCAAAGGCCATGAGTTTGAGTCTGCTTGTGTAGTCATCACTGACACTCCTTGAGATCCAGAAAGTGGAAAAGTTTCCTAATGTTAGGAGGTTTTATTACTGTGTACCACAGAGTTGGAACCGACCCATAGCTGACTCTCCAGCAGGTTTTCAGAGACAGTTAATTGCACGGGAGGAGATTGCTCATCCTTCTCTCTGGAGCAGCTGGAGGCCTCGAACTGAGTACCTTCAGGACTGCAATGCAGTTTCTTGCCCATAGACCACCAGAGTTCCCTAGTAGTAGGATATAAATAAAGGCTTAGTAAACTATTGTTATTTCTCAAAGAATTTCAGAACCTTCCCTCAGCTGACCTTGTAGAAAGCATGGAGTTTACTGATGTCTGAAGTAAAACTCTTTCATGACATTGAGGAAAACACTCATACATGATATGAATCCTAACTGGGGGTGAGAATGAACTCAGTATCAAGTTCAATTGTATCTACTCTCTCTATGTACCTCAAAGAGAAATGGTGAAAGTCTCCTGACCAAACACTAATTGAATGAGACTTTCTGAGAATAGCTTTCCTTGACTCCAGGAACTCTGAGTAAGCTTTTTCTCTATGACTGACATTGTGTTTTGGGATGAGAGTACATTCTGTAAAAATATGCTGGAATTTGGTTTGTGTCTCTATTTGTATGTGTGTTTGGTTTCAATCAGGACGAATGCATGAAGAACTAAAGCACCAAAACAATCAAGAACACTTGTGATATTCTGAACTTTCTTTTCTCTCTGCCTGACAAAGTCACCATTTTCTTTTTCTGTACCCTCAAATTTGACACTGATGAGGTACATTGATTTCTGAGAGTACGAAACCATCCCTCCATAGGACACTGTCATAGTCTGTCTCCTTAATAACTGTGGGCTCTGATAGGCATTGCAAAGGAAGCATTAAGTTTGCAGCTACAATTCATAAGAGAACTGTCAATCAAACACAATTTGCTGAAGCTTGCCATTGACCCAGATACTCGGCTATCTTGAAACCTTTATCTTCTAAGACAATGTTGACTAACAGCTTTTCTTTTATTCTCATTTCTGTTTTTAAAAGAACAACAAATACGCTTAATTCTTCACAAAATCTTCAGCAAATTCCTTTTTAATCCAACACAATGGTAGTTATTTTAAGAAGGTTGGCAAGAGACGGGAGCGGTTTTCTATTTTTTGGTGTGGGTGCTTTTCCTCATATAGAAGCACTCAATCACACTTAATCTTGGCTTGCACCAAGCCACGTTAACTTTGTTTGCACAGAACTGATATTGCTGTGTTTAGCTTTTCTATTCTCTTTTTCATCTCCCCACTAAGCCCTACAATTTAAATAACAGATAAAAAAAAATACACATCTGATTCCTAGAGACCATCAATTTTTGTTTACTCTCAGTTCTGGAACTTGATTCTACACCCAAGCTGGGTTAGCCGAAGGAAGAAAATGCTTTATCAAAGCATCATGCACAAATAAATAGAAGGAACTTAGGAGAATACCTGCTGCATGAATTAGTGACTGACAGAAAGGCACGTGGTTCAAACCCAGTTGGTAGAGTCACAGAAGAGAAGTTGGGTTATCTACTTTCATAAAAAATTGTAGATAAGAAAACCATATGGAGTTTATGTCTACATTGTAATACATGAGGCTACCACAAGTTAGAATTGACTCCACACAACCTCTTTTTTTTTGGTTTATGAATGAAATGACTCTCTCTGTCCTTCGCAGAGGAAGGACAAGTTGCTGTGCACAAAAATGATAGTCTTTTTCTTTGCCCACCAAATGTGTTGGGAGAATCTGTGTTCTCTAGAGATGAGCACATTGTTCATCTGTGTCACCAAAGGGCTGGGTCCTCAGTGGATCTCAGGTAGGACTTCTGCTGCTTATTAGCTGACATTTACGACCACAGGCTTGAAACCAGTTCTTCCATGCTTCTGCTGCTATGGTTTTCTTTTGCCCATGTCCTAAAATCAACTATTTAAAAAAAAAAAAACAAACCCAAAAAACCAAAACAAACACCAAAAAACTTTTTTTTTTAAAAAAAGTGATTTAGATAAAAGCAGAAAATATATTACATAGTTCCAGTCTACCACTCAGCCACTTTTTATTAATGTTAACATCTTACATTATCATGGAACTGCCATCCTGTTTTAATAGCTAGTACTCTTTTCCATTTTGACAGAAAGCACAGAATTGCATACCGTCTGAGGCCAGTGATATTTTGGACAAATAAGAGGCTTAGTGTTTGCCATTTTGTCGTTGTTTGACTATCTCCAATTTAGTTTTATTCCATCAGTCCTTTTAAGAAACTTTCTACACAGAGTCATCCTCAGCTGGGCAAACTGAGATTTGCAAAGGGGAGATATCTTCCTTGATGAGGTGGAATGTTATACCTTGTCTTGTCACTCAGGTCTTAAGTTTGAGTTAATATTTATGGCATAGGCCACTGCCACAATTAAAAAAATCTTACTTCATGTTGCCATCTTCATTTCAAAGGTACATTACTAAGAGTAGTAAGAGGCTGAATGAAATGAGTAGAACTCTTACATAATCTGAAAGACAGAGAAAGAATCAGTGATAGGCAGATCAAGTATGGATATTGTTAATTCTGGCTCACCATGATCTCACATGACACAGTAGAATAACTCTACAGGGACTTCTTGGCTTTGACCCTTATGGGAATAGACTACTAGGTCTTTCCCTCACAGAAGCCTTGGGTGGATTTGAACCATCAACCTTTTGCACAACTTTTGCTTTGTAGCCAAGTGCTTAGCAAAAGGCTGGTGGTTGTGGCATTCATTATGTCTGGTACATACTAATGTCAAGTAATATTTCATTATCAAGATGTCTTTCTCAATGTAGAGGTATAAATAGTGAGAGCTCTAGAACCTTGAATGATTGATTTATTGGACTGATGAGATAATTACAAAGTATTAGAAGAGCCTGACCAGGGATAGGCCTCTTTGTTACATCTAGACTCCAGGAAAGTTCTCTTTTTACCATTATTTTCATAAAGCAACAAAAAAGAAAGACTCACATAATAGATGGCAGTTATTGAGGAACTCTGTTCTTTTACCAAAATGGACTGCCTTTAAAAACAAACCTCGAGAGGGTACCCAGAAAAGAATTTAGGATATAAACATGCTACAGTTCAATCTGAGACCATCTTACATTTCAGAGTGAAGTCCTAGGAATTGGAGGCACATGTGTGGAATTTGCCTCCTTATACAGGTATCATACTGGCACTTGTTTCTTCCTTTTCACTCTTCCTCTTCCTTCTTTCCACTCCTCTGCTCTCTCATGCTCTGAAAGATCTCACTTGATTATCCTCCCAGGAAAACCTCTGGGTGGAATAAGATACCTCTGCTAAGAAGGAAAGGCAGAGTTAGGGATTTCCGGTGGACTCAGATTTTCTTCATAGTCCCCTGATTGTAGTTCATAAAATTATTGTTGTTTTCTAATCTAGGGTAGGAGGCTTAGGCAATAGAAATAGTGAACGGGACCTAACCATAAACCTGGTCACATCCCAAGAGAAGCAATCAGTGTACTGTAGATATTTGTGTTTTGCAAAGAAAAACAAAACTGAAAACCAGGCTTATAATTCTTTTCAACAAGCTGTTATTGAAGAATGCCTTTTGATGGAACAGTCCCATTTTCTATATTATAATGAAATTATTATTCAAATCTTATATTGAATTCCAGACAGAAACAAAATTAAGCATGGTAGCTATATTCTTGCCCAAAGTGAAATGAAATAGAGTTGACAATTAACTTGTGAATTAGCGCTGCTAGTTGAAATGAATAATTTAGTTTCTAGTTTATTTACTGCCATTATCCATTCCAAATCAATGATCTTGTAGGCTTGTATCCACAGTCAATACCTTTGGTACCAGCGGTCAGGAGACTGGGAGCTGTATAGCATTGGGAGAGTCTGCTGTTAGAGATCTCTCCAAAGTCCTGAAAAGCAATAATATCACTTTAAAGACTAAGGTGTGCCTAATTCAAGCCATAGTCTTTTCAATCATCTGTCATGCACCTAAGAGATGACAATGAATAAAAATAATAGCAGAAAAATTAATGCCTTTAAGTTGTGGTGGTAGAAAGGAGACTAAATATCCCATGGATCAAGAAATATAGCTTAGAAAAAGTACAGCCAGAATGCTCCTTGGATGCAAAGATAGTGAAGGTTTATCTCATATATTCTCGACATGTTCGTTAAAAGAGGTTGTGCTTTGGAAAGGGACAGAGGAAGACCCTCAATGAGGTGGATTGATACATTGCCTGTGGCAATGGGTTCAAATGTGTTAGGGATGATAAAGACAGGGCAGGATAGGACAGGATTCAGATCTGTTGCTCATGGGATGTCACTGTGAGCCATACTAAATGGCACTTATCAACAACAAAAATAGGACAGAGTAGAACTGCCACAGGGTTTCCAAGGCTGTGGATTGTTAGGGAATCAAATTTTAGGTCTTTCTTCTGCACAGTGATTAGTTGACTCAACCATGGGTCTTTTTGTTACCAGCAGAACCAGGCATCCTTTTAATTTCTAGAGCAGATTATTTTTTATTCTAAACTTTCATCAGGTTAAATGTACTTTATCTCTGCACTAGTTCTCAATTTCTGGTTCTACCGTGTTCACTAAAGTCCACAATCTTTGTGTAACTATTTTCATTTTCCATGGTGTTTGCGAGTGCCCTCTTTTGTTTAGTGGTCTGCACTGCCAGCCATCTGCAGTGTCACACTTCATCCTTGGGCACGATTGAAATGACACAGGCTATTTCACCTGGGTCGGGTCATTGCGGTTAACATCACACTGCAGCTTGAATACTGGTGTTACTGGTTAGCCTGGGATACAGCTCGAATGTTGTAACACTAATGAAGACTCACGTCTCGGCTTGTCAGGTGGTGGGTAGTGGGGTTGCTTAACACAGAACTCAGTTCAAAGTGAAGGCAGAAGGGAGTGGAGATCGTAGATCACAGAGCAGATGCTAACCCAGAAATGCCAGAGTTCCTCTGTTGCTGAGCAAACTTGCAGGCACACGAATTATCAGTGGAACTCACCACCATGTGCAGGGAAAATAAAGCCAACAGAGCAAATGGGGGAATCCATCCAACTAATAAGAAGCTTATAACTCTTTGGCAATTTGTTTGAGTTGGGAGTTATAGCAAAGTCAGAAAGGTATTGGGCCCCCAGGATATTGGCAACACTGCTGGGAGTCTCCCACTGTTAAAAGCAAGCTTTGCCAATGAGACTTTTTTTTTTTTTAGTTCAGGTGTTCAATGTTGAGTTTTATAGTCAAGGCCAAGATTCTGGGGGAAAAAGGAGCATTAATCACATTGGCATGTTAGGTTGATAGGACCGGTGGCTGCACATTCCATCATCTAAATATGTGCTACTAAGCTCTTCCAGTCTATCTAATGTGACTCATTCATTCATTTATTTATCCAACAAATGCTTACTGAAGTCCTACTTAAGTTGTAAGGAAGGAGTCACATCAATATCTAAAGAGAGATCTAGCTACAACTTTTCTATTTAACAGTAATTCTTGTGCTTTTAAAAAATATCTCAACTCTGGGTTCTGGAACAGTTTTGAAAGAAAGAAATGGGGCAAAGTTTTGCAAGGGGAAAGAGTTTGAAAGTACTTGCAGTTTATTGAGTTATTTTAAATATATTAGCTAAGCACCTACAGTGTAATTTTACATAGAAGTTTGTGATTTAGGGCTTATGTTATGCAGAGAATTTTGCCACAAGAACAAGCAAATCTGTCTTGGAGGAAGTGTAGCCAGAGTACTGCTTAGAAACAGGAATGGTGAGATTTTGACAGAAGGAGCCAGTTCCTGGAGAAAACCATGATGCTTACTTAGTAGGCAGTCAGTGAAAGAGAGAAGACCCTTAATGAGAAATGTTGACACAGGATTGCAACAATGGCCTTGAGCACAGCAGAGATTGTGAGGGCACAGGATCAGGTAGGGTTTCTTCTGTCGTACAAAGGTCACTATGAGTCAGAACTGACAAGAACAACAACAATTCACATGTTACACTCCCAATTTTCTTACAATTTCTAGGATTTTTACAGGTATGATTATTGATTCCTGTCCATATGCTTAAACCCTAGAGAAATCTGAATTCATGCTTTAGAAAGTGAGAGGGGGAAAAATTATTATCACATTCTCTCTTCCTTATAAAACAGGGAGGCTGGCTGGGGGGAAAGAACTCTAGTTTAGGAGGATGCCCCAGATAGCAAAGCAGCATTCTGCAAGCTCATTACTATTCTCACCTTTTCCACAAAATCCAGTCACCAGCCTCATCCTAAAGATTAGGTCTCTATACACTTTGGCCATATGCATCTTTATTTTTTAAATTCTGTTGTTCCAGTCCAACATCTTTTCTTTATCTTGCATAAATATTGTTCCCAAATCACCTAAATCCACAGGTGTCCTTATTGTCTAACCTTTCCTTGTTCCAATCCACTTCCCGCACAGCCACTAATTTAGTTTGCTGTATTGCTAATACCCTTTGCAAAACTGTGTTCTTTCTATTGCTTGCTTAGTTAAGTATACATTTCTAAATAGAGCATCAGATCTCTCAAACTCATTGCCTTCTACTTGAATCAACTCATAGCTGACCCTTCAGTGAGTTTTTAGAGGCTGTAAATCATACAGGAGGAGACTGCCTATCTTTCCGCCATGGAGCCACTCATGGTTTCAAACCACCAGAGGGGTACAACTCAGTGCAACCACAGACTATGCCACCAAAATTTCCTAACAAGAAGTGTGTTTATCTCTCTCTCAAGGAGCATCTGGTGGATTAGAACTAGGGGCCTTTCAATTATCAGTCTGTTGTGCTATACACTACCCCACCAAGAGCTCCAGAGCATTACATAGTGGGCCCTTAACCAGGATTGTTAAGAACATAGACTGTGAGGCAAGAGACACTTGTGTTAAAATCCAGTTTGCTTTCTTATTTAAGCCCAAGTTTTCTCTTCTGAAAAATGGGGACAAGATCTATATTTTAGTTGTTGGTAAAGAATGTGATGTGACATTTGAAATCCTTGGCACTGAGTTGTTGTTGTTGGGAGCCATCAAAGTGATTCTTACTAATAACTTATCTTCCTTTCTTAGAACAACCTTGCAATAAATAGAGTACTTTGTGCATTGGGTTTTTTACATGTCAAAGGTCTGACATGAGTTTCTGGTGGTTTTGTAGACACTGGATAGAAGGGTGGTTTTGGAGACATTGTCATTGTGGCTCTGCCCAGAAGCACAGTATCCTGAGTCTGGTAACATCGTGTGGATATCTAACTCTCTTAAGACTCTGTGCTTCAGAGTCTTACCAAGACCTTCAACTCTGGATGCTCTTGGTTTTCAGATTTACACAGTATTCCAGATGGAATCCTGTAACGGTTCAGTACTCTGCCACCAACTAGAAGGTTGGTAGTTTAAACACACCAAAGATGTGCCATTGACTTCTGTTAAAAACCATAACCATGCAAACTTGATGGGGTAGTTTTACTCTATCCTAAAGGGCTGTTATGGGTCACAGTTGGTAACAAAGGGTTTCTTTAGTGTTCACAGAATCACTGGATTTCAAAGCTATAAGAGGGCTAAGTCGTTTTGTTGTTAGTTGCCATCACATCATTTCTGACTAATGTGTGCACAGTGAATTGTACCGTTGGGTTTTCAAGGTACGGCAAGAAAGCAGATCACTAAGCCTGTCCCCCAAGGCAGTTCTGCCTGGGTTTGAATTATCAATGTTTCAATTAGAAGTCACATGCATAGCTATTTATGGCACCCAGGGATTTCCTAAGAAGGAAATACCTCAGCTTCATTATTCCTCATGAAAAAGCCGAGGATCTTCCCTGGTAACCCCTCAGAGAAACATTGTGGAAGAACATCTTGGGTGGAATTAATCATGGCTTCCTGACTGCCCATACACGTTGTATATAGTGTTAGTATACAGCCCACCTAGATATGGATTTTTAAAAACTTGTCTGTTTTTTATAGAAAGAATGCTGGTTGTTCAGTGGTTAAAATCTGTGGCTCCTGACCACAAGTTCAACAGTTCAGATCCAGTATTTGCTTTATAGCAGAAACCTGTGGCAGCCTGTTCCTCTAAAGATTTACAGCCTGGAAAACTCAATGGGGAAGTTCCACTCTGTCCAACAGGGTCACCATGGGTTGGAATTGACCTGAGAGCAGTGGGAGGGAGGAAGGTCTCTCACAGGAGACTACAAGCAAGACAGTGGCTTACATATCTTTATGTCTCTGACATGGTTCCAATGTCCAGGACATAGACTACAGTCAGTTACTAAATGGTACAGAATCCAAAGAAGCTAAGTGACTAAGCTGTTGCAAAGACCAAATCTAGCCTTAAATTCCTGATTTATAGGCCTGCAACCTTTCACCAAACCAGGCTACTTATACCTAGTTAAATTTCTAAAATTCCCCATTTGGAAGGTGACTGATGTGCACAGTTTCATTTTTGTTTCCTGACAGCCTAAGAAAAAGCTTTGAGCAAGAGAAATCACATACCTCCGGTAGAAAAAAAAAGTTTTCTTTTTTATTTTTTAAAGAAAAAAAATGATTACATTGGTAGGTAATAAAAGCCACATGAGAGGTACACAGGTGTGCTAACAGTTTTTAGTTCCTAAATATCAGCTCTGAGGGACCAGGCAGGCGAGGGGAACCAGCTCCCTTTGTGGTATCCAGAAGGCAGTGGTTAGTTAGAATCACTTGCAAGGTTAATGAAGGCTGTTGAAGTGGAGCTTCCGTTGGTGGTTAACCCCTGCCTTCCTCAGGTTCCTGTGAGACACCTGACTGACAGTGGGTGCTCAGAAGCTCCCCAGCCGCATGACTGTGTTACAGGGTATACATACTCAAGGATGGGCTGCTTTGCTGAGAAAACGTCGTCCCCCCTCCAGCCCCCCCATAATTCATGGGAACTGGATTGGGCGTTATTTTATATTTTAGAACTCAACTCTGTGTCACAATAAGGCTCATCTCTGACAATGAAATTCTGCACTTGACTGGATATAGGAATTCATGCAAACCAGGGTTGATATCAGTTGGGACATGGTGAAACATTGTCCAGTTCTGCACCATCCTCCTCAAAACTGCCATGTCTGCATTGCTGCAGCTGTGGTCAAGACATCTTTTGTGTGTGTGTTTATTTAATTTTTTCATTGTTGCATATTTTCTCTGCTCCCTTCTCTGTCCCAGTCCTCCCTTCAATGCACCCCTTGTTCCAGATTGTTGCTATTCATATAATACCTAATTATACATTTCTTTCACACAGTTCTTTCCCTCACCTGGTCTAATGCATTATTCATTTCTATCCATTCTTTTCCCATTGTCTCCCCAACCTCTCCCCATATCTGTCCTACTTTACAACATCAGTTTAGGCAGTACTTGTCCTTTTGTGACGGAGATATTTTACTCCGCATAATGTCCTCCAGGCTCCACCATGTTGTATAATGTTTTACTAGTTCATTGTTTTTCAATGCTGCACAACATCCCATTGAATGAATGTACTAGAGTTTTTCTAACCATTCATTTGTTGCTGGGAAGTTAGGTTGCTTCCATCTTTGTTACTATGAATAACACAACAATAAAAATGGGTATGCAAGTACCTGTTTGAGTTATGGCTCTGGTTTCTTTAGGGTATATTCTCAGTAGTGGAATTGAAATGGATGAGATGATATTGCTATTTCCAACTTTTTGAAAAAGCACCAGACGGCCTTTCATAGTGGCTGTACCATTTTACATTCTAGCGTTACAGCAATGAATAAGAGTTCCAATTTCTCCACCAGCATTTGTTGTTTGTGGCCCTGCTGAACTTTGCTATCAATCCATCTTAATGAAAGTCTTCCTCCCTTTTTTTGTGGACCCTCTACTCTACCAAGTGGGATATCTTTCTCCACAGGCTTACTGTTGCTAGGTCCTGGCAAGTTGACTTGATCCATAGCAACTTTATGAGCAATACGTCAATATCTTCCCCTATCCTGCACCATCCTCACAATCTTAGCTATACGTGAGCCTGTCGTGGCAGGCACTGTGTCAATCCATCTCATTGGAAGTTGTAGTTGTTTTGGTTGTGCTGTCAGATTGAGTATGATGAAGAGCCTTATCCTGTGCCGCCCTCATCACCTTGAATACACTTAAGCCTATTGCTGCCTTCACTGTTGTGTCAATTCATCTAGTTGAGGGATCTTCCTCTCTTTAGCAACCCTCCACCTTTCCAAGCACATATCCCTTTCCAAGGATATCTCTCCTGTTGTTGTTGTTGTTGTTAAGTGTCTTTGAGTCGTAGGCGACTCATAATGACTCTATGAAGGAAAGACCGGGACACTTGTGTATAACTTTCATCTTTTCTCCTGGTTCAGAGGGTTTTCGGAGACTAGCTATTTTGGAAGTGGATACCACTCCTGCTTCCAAGCTTGTTTTAATCGGGGAGCTCCACCAACACTGTCCACCATGGGTAACCATTCTCGCATTTGACACCTCAGTATCTCAGTGTTCAGCTGAGCACCTAATGGAGTATCACTACAGAGTTGAAGGAACTTGAGGGCAATGAGTTCTTCTTTTTCATTGCATTCCTCCCAAGCCCTGGGGGCTAGCCCTCTTTATAACTAGGAATACTTAATTGCCAAAGGCAGCAGAATTGTAGAAAGGAATTCTGTTTACCCTTCTGGCCAAATGTTGCCAAATGACATTCCCCAAGAGCTTCTTATACCTGCAATGTGGCTAAATGACTTCCAGATGTCCTTGCCATTTCTTGAATGCAATTAAGAGAGACCTAAACTGGAATAACTTCTTCATTTTCTTCCAGCTGAAAAAAAACTTGGTGGGAAGAAGCTACTTAGGTAGTTTCCAGGGAATATAAACCCTCGGGAGATTCCCTATCTGTAAGATAGGGTCAGCAACACCTTCCTCCCCAGGCAGCTGTGAAAAATATTTGTAAAGCATGTGTCAGGACACTTTCGCCCCCTCCCGGTTCTTCTTCTTCTCTTTCTCTCCCTCTCCCTGTCTCTCCCCCTTCTCTCTTGATTTACTCTCCTAATAATTACCTGAAAGATCTCTGGTGGCCTAGTCTAAGGAGTTTAGCTGTTGACCCAAAGATGGGGGTTCAAATCTCCTAACTGCTTAGAGGGAGAAAGATGAGTGATCTCATCCTGTGTGATTTATAGCCTTTAACAATATACTGGAGGGTCAGCTATTCGTTGGTTCCAACTTGACGGCTTGGAGTTTGAGGTTTGGTTATCATCTCTGTTTTTCTTCTTTGGCTGGCTTTTCCCCATCTCACTTTTCACTACATTCAACTATCCTTGAGGTCATTTAAAAAAAAAAAAACACTTAAAATGTCCCTTCTGCTCTTGCTGTGACATTACCCACTCTCTTTGGTCTCTACCTCTCTCAATTTTCTCTCTCAGGCTGTGTTGTGTGACTAAAACTCCATGAACATGGGTACAAACACAAAGTCACGTCTTTGAGAACTCATCAACTAAACTCTGAGACTGCCAGCGGCAGACAAACCTTAACCTGCCCATCTGCTTGCCTTGGTTGTGAGGCAAGGAACAGGAAAGCTAGGTTGCCAGTGGGCTAAATTGTATATTCAGATTCCTACTTGCCCAAGCCCACAGCATCTTTGATGGCCACTGACGTGCTAAAAGAGGCATACCATTGGTTTTTCTCAGATGATATATGAGAATGGAATTTTGAGCTTTAAAAGGAGTGTCCTCAAAGAAGCAGAAGTCACCATATACTCCTTTAGACTGAGAAGTCGTATTCCTTGTAGAGGTGTTGTAGTGTATTGCCCATTAGACTACTAAACAAAAGTGTGGGAGTTCATATCCACTAGCTACTCGACTAGAGAAAGATGGGCAATCTTCTCCTGTAAAGATTTATAGCCTTGGAATCCCAATGGAGGGGCATCATAACTTGGAAAAGACTGGACAACAGTGGGTTTTGGCTTTGAAGATCAAATTATAAGGGAAGCTGGTGATCCACTGAGTTATTTGTAATGCCACAAACTGAGAAGTCTGCAGTTTGAACCCTCAAACTGCTTGCAGAAAGATGAGACATTTCATTCCAATTTACTTTTGAGTCCCTGAGTGGTTCAAAGAGTTGTGCTTAGCTAATAACTGAATTAGCAAATAACTGAAGTTGGAGGTCTGAGTCCTCTCAGAGATGCTTCTGAAGAAAGACGTGGTGATATAATAAAAAGATAATAAATCATTGACAAATACTATGAAAAACCCAACTGTAACCTGACACAAAAACCAAATGCCAGAAAAGTAAGGAAAGGCATGTTGAAGGTGTGCCATGAAAGTGACCACTCAAGAGCCAGACATGATCTGAGAAGTCCTTTTTCCTCCTTCTTTTGTTATCTTTGTTCATTGGCGTTGTTGATGATTAATGCCTATATTTTTAATTGATACAGATTATTTCTCCCCAATTTCTTTTTCAACTGTTTCATTCACATGCTTTTTTTGGCCCCTTCTCCCCACCTACTAAATTCTGTGACCCCATGATAACACTTACACCCCACCCTCAGTCTCCCTGACCCCTCCCATTCTGTCTTTAGATATCCATACACATCTTACATCATCCTTCTACTTTTATGATAATGGTCTTATATAGTATTTTTTCTTATGTGTGTCAGTTCACTCAGCATAATGTTCCTAGCTTCCCCAATGTTCTGTGGTATTTTTCCAAATCATTGTTCTGAATGCTGCATAGTATTCCATTGTGTGGATGTATCAGTTTCTCAAGCCAGTAATTTGTTGATGGACATTTATTTGGGCCTGTTGCTGTGTTCTTGCTGTGAATCATGCTGCTATGAACACTGGTATACAAACCTCTGTTTGTGTCTCGGTTCTGTTTTCCTTGGGGTATATTCCTAGCAGTGGTATGGTCGAGTCATATTGAACCTCTATGTGATCTGAGATATGCCTAGTAAGCACGTTTTCAGATGAGGAATCTGAAACTCATAAGTTTTGTCCACATATAACCTAGAAACAACTCCTGGTTACCCCCACACCTCAATAGTCTGGGTCTTCTTCCCAATAAGAAACAGAGGGCTGATGGCCGAGGCAATCACTCAGTGGTCAGCTCTGGCTTCTCCTTTACTTGCTTGCTCATGGCCATCCAGTCAATTCGGACTCATAGCAGCCCTTGAGGATGACGAAGTCAAACGGCTCCATAGAATTTTCGATGCTGTGAAGGTCACAAATGGCAGAATACTAGGTCTTTCTTTCTTCAAGTGGCTAGAGAGCCTGAACTGCAGACCATTTGGTCAATAGTCTCATGTTTTTATAGTGCCAAGAAAGTGACTATGTTATCTGATGCTTATAGCCCAGAGCTACGTGTGGAGGATTCAAGTTTCTATTCCAAGAAGCTCTACTACTTGTCAGAGTTGGCAACTCTTAATGCTAGAGTTTAGGGGCCAAGGATGTCCACTTACCTTGTTGTTGTTGGTGTGTGCTGTGGAGTCAAGTATAACCCAGAGTGACCCCATGAACGATAGAACTGAACCCTGTCCTACCCCATGCCATCCTAACAATGTCTGACACGCTAGAGCCCATGGCAATAGTCACTGTGTCACTCCATCTGGTTGAGGGTTTCCTATCTTTCGCTTGACCTCCATCTATCAATTATGATGCCCCTCTCCAAGAAATAGCCTCTTCTAGCAATGTGTCGAAAGTATGTGAGATGAGGCTTTATCATCTCTGCCTCCAGGGAGCACTCTGGCTGCATTTTCTCCAAGACATATTTGTTTGTTCTTTAGGCTGTCCATGGGATATTCAGCACTCTTCTCCAATACAACAGCGCACAGGCATCAATTTTTCTTCTATCATCCTTAATCATTGTCCAACTCTCAGATGCCTAGCAAGTGTTTGGAAAGACCATGGCTTGATTCAGACATCCCTTAGTCCTCAAACTGATATCATTGCTCCTCAATAATTTGGAAAGATCCAGTGCCATTTATCTTATAAAATCAGATCATGTTAAGTATAATAGCAATATGCTAAAAAACAGCATTAATGTGTTCTATCCTTAGGTCTGTTTTGCCTTAATTATTATTTTCTGTTCTCTTGCTAGGCATTTGTTTCATGGAAACTGTCAGAACAATAACAATTTTCTCTAGACACTAGTTCCTCACTTTCTAGCCCCTTCCCCTTTTCTCAGGTCACCATGTGCAGCTATCAATATTCATTTGAGTTGTTCTGAGAATGTACCACCTAAGAAGAAAGTCTTTAGCTTCTCTCTGCACCAGTACATTTCTAGAAAACTCAAGGTTTTAAAATGGGAGGAAAGAGTTATCATATTTTTAAATCAAGTTCTGTTAGATATTTTGAATGATTTTACTCACATTTTAGTAAATAGGAAGTTGACAAGGCTATTTAACCTAATTAATAAAATTTCTAGTTCAGCAGCCCTGAGTACTTATTTGTATATCCAGGAATTTTATTTTAAAATGCTGAACCAGCTAATTTCTTCAGGTTATTACTTTATTTTTTGACCTCTTATTATTACTCTACCTGCCTTCCTTACTTAGATAAGAGTTCATTGCACAGGGATTAGGTTCACCTCTATTTTTTTGTTGTTGTTGGTAGATGACACTGAGCCAGCTCTGACTCACGGTGACCTACGTACAACAGAATGAAATCCTTCCCAAAGCTACATCAGTCTCACAATTGCTACTTTGCACCCATTTTCTTTCTTTCCTTTTTCCCCCCCTTTGGTTACTGAGTCAATCCAACTTGCTAAGGGTTTTCTTCTCTTTCACTGACTGTTTTTCTAGCATGATATCCTTCTCATGAGCCAAATTTATGTGAGCCCAAATTATGTGAGATGAAATCTCAACATTGTTTTACTTCTAAAAAATTCTCTTGTTGTATTTCATTTAACAATTAGAAGTCTGTGCTAGGAAGTTTGGAACATAGCTACCTGTTAACTGACTAGAAGAGATCTGTATTTGTTTTCATTCCCCATAAAGGTAATTTGATAGAATGTGGAAATTATTGAACAATAACCTTAACATCACCTGCAAACAAAATATTGCTGCAGATAACCCATAAATGGCTAGACCAGTACATGCTGGGTTTACAAGAGGCTTTAGCACCACATATATTATTGCTGATGTAAAAGGATTTCGCTAAAAGGAGACTATACCAGAAGAATATCTATTTGTCTTTTACTGACTGTGCAAAAACATTTGACTGTGTGAATCATAACAAACTATGGTTAAAATTGAGAAAAACTGGAATTACAGAACAGAACTTAATTGTTTATACAAAATATCGGGTGGCCTAGTGGTAAGGAACTGTGCTGCAAACCAAAGTCACACAGTTTAAATCCACAAGCTGCTCCATTGGAGAAAGATGGGCTAACAACTCCTGTGCTTCTAAATATTGCTTCTGAAAACCTGTTGGAAGGTCAGCTATGAGTTGGTTCTGACTCAAGGGCACCTAACACAACACAACACAACACAACACATACCTAGACCAAGAAGCTGTTATCGGAACAGAGTAAGGGAACATTGTATGGTTTAAAACCAAGCTGTTGCACCAGTGCTGTATCCTTTCTCCATACCTATTCAATAAGTATGTTAAACAAATCATTAAAGAAGCTGGTCTTTATGAAGAGGAATGTGATATCAAGATTGGAGGAAGATTCTTCAATATCTGCATTGTACAGATGACACAACCTCGCTTGTTGAAAGTGAGGAGGACCTGAGACACTTGCTGCAGAAGATCAATTATTACATTCAGTAGGATTACATCTCAACATAAAGGAAACAAAAATTCTCTCCTCTGTACCAAAAGGCAACATTGTGATAGATGGATAAAAGATTGAAAGATTGAAATCGTCAGCAATTTCATCTTGCTTGGTTGCACAGTCAACACTCTTGCTATCAGCAGTCAGGAGATGAGGAGATGTACAGAATTGAGAAGATCTGCTGTCAGGGATCTTTCTAAAGTTCTGAAGAGTAATGATGTCAGTTTAAAGACTGAGGTATGCCTGATTGAAACCATAATCAGAACACATCATTCTTCTTCAAACTTTCTTTTCATTGTCCTTCTTTCATAAGCATCTGATGCATTGGAACATATTATGGTCTGTGTCTGGTACACTTTAGTGTTGGAAGTGATATCCTTGCTCTTCCACACTTTAAAGAGGTCCTTGACAGCAGATTTTTCCCATTGCAATATATACTTTGATTTATTGACTATTGCTTCCATAGGTGTTGATCGTGTTGAACCTATTAAAATGAAACCCTTACAACTTCAATCTTTTCTCCATTTAAAATATTGTTGTCTATTGATCTAATTTTAATGATCTTTGTTTTCTTGATACTGAGATATAATCTATACTGAAGACTGTAATCTTTGTGGTTAATTAATAAGTAATTCCAGTCTTTTTCACTTTGTACAAGCAATACTGTGCCATCTACATATTGCAGGCTATTGGTGTGTCTTCCTCCAATTCTGGCCACATTCCCCCGGTCCCCACAGAGTGCAGGTTCTTGGATTATTTGTACAGCATACATATTCAATAGTTATGGTGGAAGTATACAACCCTGACACACACTTCTCCTGATTGAACTAACCTGAAATTAAATTATGATTTTCCCTTTTAAAAAGGATAGTTCCATGTCTCTTGGTGACCTTCAGAATAGAGAAACATTTAATGAATAAGAATGAACAGAAGTGTTATAAATGAAAAGAGATTTTCCTTTGTGAGAGTTGTTACTATAAAATTTTCCCTAAAAATGCACATTAGGTAGGAGCAACCTTTTAAGCAGCTTTGAATTTGACAAACGATGATGTCGTAAATACATTTTATAATACTGAACTCAGGATTGTCATTTTCTCAATACTGATGTTGCAAATACACTTTAATTAACAATAATGTTGTTATTGTTAGGTGCCATTGGGTCAAGTGTGACAAGTAGCAGCTCTATGAGCAAGAGATGTGAATCCTGTTTTATCCTATGTCATCTTCATTAACTCTGACACACTTGAGTCACTGTATCAATCCATATCCTTGAGGGTCTTACTCTCTTTCACTGACCCTCCACTTTTCCAATCATGATGTTTCTCTCCAAGGAATAGGCTTCTTTCAGCAACATGCCCCAAGTATGTGAGACAAAGCTTTGTTATCCTTTCCTCCAAGGATGTTCTGGAAGTACTTTCTCCAAGATACATTTGTTTGTTCTTTTGGTAGTCCATGAGATATTCCATTTTCTTCTCCAACACCATAGCTCAAAAGCATCAATTCTTCATCTGTAATCCTTATTCATTGTCTAGCTTTCAGGTGTATAACAAGTGACTGAAAAGACTATGGCTTGGATCAGGTGCACATTAGTCTTTAAACTAACATCATTGCTCCTCAGTAATTTGGTAAAGACCCTGACAGCAGACTGCTGGTACCAAAGGTGCTGATTGTGGAGCCAAGTTAAATGAAATTGTTGCCAACTTCATTCATCAATCTTTTCTCCATCTGTTATGTGGCTTATTGGTCCAGCGGTGAGGATTTTAGGAGGTTTTAATACAAAATAGTAATAATAACCATGGAAGTTACACCATACTTTATGAGAAATGTTTTTAAAGTTATCACTTTTTTATTGTGATTTGTGTGTAGGTTTACACACAATATTGATTTTTCCATTCAATCCTTCATACACATTTTGATTTTTAGTATTATTTATGATACAATGTAATCAGACTCATGCAACCTCCTCCTCGTAATTCTAATTTCAATTAAGTCCTCTGTCCTGATTTATCCTCCCTTCAGAGAAAATGCTGCTCTTTTCACTTTATAAGTTTGATTATTTTGGAGTGAGTATCTCCCTGGTGTTTTTGATCACCTTATAAGCTTGTCTATTGTTTGGCTCTCTTCTGCATCCATCATGATGGTACCTATTAGTCCAGTGGTAAGAATCTTTGTTTTCCTGACATTGAGATGTAATCTATACTGAAGGCTGCATTCCTTGATCTTCTACAGCAAGTGTTTCAAGTCCTCCTTACTTTCAGCAAGCAAGGTTGTATCATCTGCACAAGGCAGGTTATTGATGAGTTTCCCTCCAATCCTGATGCCACACTGCTCTCCATAGAGTCCAACTTCTCAGATAATTTGCATGCAGATTGAACAGGTATGGAGAGAGAATACAACCCTGATGCACTCACTCCCTTCTCAATTTTAAAGCATGCAATGCTCCCCTGCTCTGTTTATACAGCAGCATACTGGTCCAGATATAGGTTCTGCATGAGCACAATTGCATGCTTTGGGATTCCAACTGGCAACAGCTTCATCTTGCTTGGATCCACAATTAACACCATTGGTACCAGCAGTCAGAAGATAAGGACACACATTGCCCTGGGAAAATCTGCAGTTAGGGACCTCTCCAAGTAATTGAGGAGAAATGATGTCAGACTGAGGACTAAGATGCATCTGATTCAGGCCATAGTCTTTCTGATTACTTGTTGTATGCGTCTGAGGGCTGGACAAATGAATAAGGATGAAAGAAAAAGAATTGACACTTTTAAACTGTGGTGTTGGAGAAGAACACTGAACATCCCATGGATGGCCAAGAAAACAAACAGATATGTCTTAGAGAAGGTGCAGCTGGAGTGTTCTTTGGAGGCAAGAATGATGAGGCTTCACCTCACATACTTTGGACATGTTGCCAGGAGGAACTATTCCTTGGAGAAGTACATGATGCTGGGAAGGGTGGCGGGTCAGTGAAGGAGAGGAAGACCCTCAACTAAGTGAATTGACACAGTGACTTATAAAATGTGCTCTTGTGTGTTGGGAAGTGTCAGGATGGCACAGGATTGAACAGGATTGAAATTTTTTTTCATAAGGTTGCTATGAGTTGTATTCAAGTTAACGACACCTAACAACAACAGCTACAACAACAACAACCATTATTTGGCTGAAAGTTGAGTGATGGGGGTGAGTCTGTCCAGGTTTGGGGGATGACTAAGAGGTATATTCTCAGGGGTTTTAAAAGTAATCTTTATGTGTCTAAATTAAGGACTAATGCTTTTTAATGAGAGGAGAAATGTTGTCCCAGGATTATTATTCAGGGAAAGCGAAGAATGTGTCAACTGGTCTAACAGTGAAAGGAGATGGATAGATATATTTGGGTCCTTTCACTTCATCACCTTTTAGATCCACTGACTTTTGCAGGTTCCTTTGTTCATATTAACTGTTTCTAGACAATATTTTGCCCTGTTTTTATGTGATCTCAGTAATTTGTTTTTGCAATTGCCTTTTGAAGGACACTGCCCATTACTGCACTGTTTAAAGAATCAAAATTTATTACTTTGGGAGAAAAAAAATAAAGTGATGAAGGGCTTGGACTCTTAGGAAATTACAAAGGATCTACCAGAACTTGTGGGATTAAAAGTATTATAATGGAAAGTCTTGAAAAATAGAATCTGTGTTACTCCTGAATTAGAGACTTCACACTCAGGTCTCTGTTCTCTTTAGCAAAGAAAAGGAATCAGTGCAAATGATCTCTAAGATCTTTTGCACATCAAGTGTTTGGTGACTTTGTAATGAGTCAGTCCATCTGTCATATTGTACAACACAAGAACTTTGTTCCTGACAAATTCTCCAGAAACCACATCCTCTATGATGGTTACCGTGCAATCCTAGCCTCTTCTCAATATACTTGGTCTGAAGACAGGGCTTTCTATGAATATTCCTTAGATTCTGTAACCGTGAGAGGGAAAATTTGTTGAAATCAGTTCTTTAATGATGGAAGCATGCAGTCATATTAATCTAGCCCAACTCTACTATTTCAAAGATAAAAAGGTGGAGTTTCATGGAGTGAATAAATAGAATGAGAAAATTTTAAGAAATGTTAAAATCTGGAGAATACCTTGCAGGGTGCAGTTAAGATGGTGTATAATTAAGTTGACACAGGATAGGGTAAGGAGGAAATTTCTTATTCACAGGATTTATAAGTAGTGAAGCTGACTTAATAGAATCTACTAACAACAACATCATTACGAAACCTTGTAATATGAGAAGCAGTTGAAAAAATTCTAGGCTGAGAAAAAGAAGACATGTAGATGCCCTTTATAAGTATTTGAAAAAATCTTTCATATAAAAATAAGATTAAATTTATTTGATAGGTTTATTTGAAAGATTTCATTTATTTGATAGTTCTGTAGATAGTTAGAAACAGCTGTTGTATAGAGACAGAAATCCTTTCACACCGAAAGAGACTTCTTCCTCCCCCCAATTTTATTCATGTTGTTGCACATTTTCTTCCCTCCCCCTAGGTCCCCACTCCCTGACGCCACTTTGCAATACACTTCTTGTTTCAAAGTACAGTCATACGTATAATTGTCGTTGTTATGTTGTTAGGTGCCGTGAAATCGAGTAAAACTCATGCCACCCTATGAAAAAAATATCTGAACCCTGTTCTATCTTGTGCCATCCTCAAACTTCCCAACACACAAGAGCCCATTGTGGCAGTCACCATGTTAATCCACCTGGTTGAGGGTCTTCCTCTCCTTTGCCAATCCTCCATTTTCCCCAGCATTATATCCCTCTCCAGGGAATAGTCCCTCCTAGCAACATGCCCAAAGTATGTGAGCCTCATCATTCTTGCCTCCAAAAAGCACTCCAGCTGCATGCACCCTCTCCAAGACATATCTGTTTTCTTGGCCATCCATAGGATGTTCAGTGCTTTTTTCCAACACCACAGCTCAAAATAGTTACGTCTTCTTTTATCACCCTTATTCATTGTCCAGCCCTCAGATGCATAGCAAGTAATTGGAAAGACCATGCCTGAATCAGATGCACCTTACTCCTCAATCTGACATCATCACTTCTCAATAATTTGAAGGGCCCTAACTGCAAATTTCATCCTCTCATCTATCATAATGTTGCCTATTGGTACAGTAGTATAAATTGTAATAACTAATTATATAAAGAATCTTAATACTTAATCATATATTCCTTTTGGATCATTCTTCCCCTCATCTGTTCCAATACAGTGTTCATTATCTAGTGAAGAAAACAAAATGAACTGCATAATGAGGTAGTGTTTGCTGGGAGGCTTTATGAATGGATTCTTCAAGAGAGCATTCCTATATTGGGAAAGACATCAGGCACTAAAGATCTCTTCCAGTTCTGAACCGTTAAAATTCCAGTAACTCTACAATATACTCTTTGCTTTGATCTAAGTATGAAGAGAGAATACGTAGTTGGGAGGTCTTAACTCAAGTCTTTTGACAAACATAGAGGTAGCTCTGATTTGAGTAAACAAAAGAGTTAAGAAAAGTCTTGGGGGTAGACCATAAAGAGGTGGATGCAAATAAATATTTAGAACCGTACTTTCTGACAGTTTGAATCTATCAGTGGTTTCAAGGAATAAAGATAGGCAGTCTCCTCCAATGTGATTGACAGTCTTGGAAACTCACTGGAGAGTCACTGTTGAGTCTGATCTGACTCAACTGCAATGAATTACCTTTAAAGATGGTTTAAAGTATGTCAGAATCCATGCTAAGAATCAAGTCTACCTTTCAACTTAAATAATGCTATTTATGTCAATTTTCCATACAGGATTTTCTCAAATGTGGTTAATGAAGTGGTTTATGTGTTCTTTACATAGAAAAAGAGTGATACATAATAAGTATCAATTGAATAATTGATTGGTTGATTGGAAGCTATCAGACCCCGCCTACATTAATAAGATATTGTAATTAGTACTCTCTGATAAGATTTTTATCTGCATACCCATCTCATTTGAATGGATGCATTTTCACAGGTTAATCATATGATGCCAACTCCAGAGATGGTACTCTGTGTTAGGCATGGGGTTTTTTTGTAATTTTAATTTTATTTTAATAATTTTAATGAACATTTACAGAGATTTTGGATTTCCATTCATTCATTGCTGCACTTCTCTCCCCGCCCAGCCCTTCCACCTATCCCCAGTTCACTCCTCTCTTTGAAAAGTAAAAGAAAGACTCCCTCCCTGGTACAAAATCCCCCCGCACCCTTCCCACCTTCCCAAGTACATTCCACTATGCAACCTTAATTGTGGACTCTTGTGATAACCACAATACCCTACCATACATCAATTTTAAATTATTCTCTTCTTCATCTATTTCAGTGCAGTATACACAATTTATCCAGTTTTTCTGTCTTACCCCAACCCTGATATCAGTCCCATTTTACAGCAGTGGCATCATGCAATATTTGTCCTTTTGCGACTGAGATATTTCACTCAGCATCATGTCCTCCAGGCTCACCCATTTTGAATAATATTGAATGAGTTCCTTGTTTTTCATTGCAGTGTAGTATTCAGTCCCCTTCCTCAGAAAGCTACTCACCACCTGCTTATTTGAGCCTGGACTCTGAATAGGGTCCAAGAGACTACAGGAGGGGCAAGGGCATGGAAGGGCAAACAAGTATTTTCGGACTTAAGTCACAGAAGTGAAGATTCAGAGAACAACATTCTAATGCCAGCCACTTCCTGATGTGGAAGTACTTGCATTTCCATAGTAGAGAAAATGTGGTCACTCTGCATGTGGCTAACTAGATACAATCAGGACACTGTCAGCTTAAAAAACCCGGTGTGACCCAGCAACACGATTTTCTTTGACCTGGTTGGCATCCTTAATTCTACTTTCACTGCAGGAGGCTTTAACACTGGGAGTCTGGCTGTCCTCTTTGCTCTCTGCACAGCAGTCTTTGCTATGAATGGCGATGATTTTTAATTCCTCCTTCACATCAGGGCCTGGATGACAGATGCAGGTGGTTATTTGCCTAGGGTGACACTGCTTGTAGGTGGTGCAGCTGTTGCCTGTCTCAGGAAGAGATCAGGAGAGAAAGCTGCCTGATCCCTAAGTTCTCCTGCTACAGCCGTGTATATGAGGTCTTAGGGCTACAATGGTCAGTTAAGACCTTTCTTTCTCTGGTCCTAATGTTTTATAAAACATACACCTGCCAGTTGAGACAACTAAACTCCTGTATGTGCCTCAATAAATTAATTGCCAATATACTTTGCAAGTATTTTTCTTTCATTCATGGTGTGTATAATTACCAGTATCATCGTCCTTCTCTTTAACTACTAATTGTTGTTGATGATTGTCTTCAAGTTGAGCATGACTCATAATGACCCTATGAACAAAAGACCTGAAGCCTTTCTATAGCTATCAACATTTATCAAAGTTCATAGAGTTTCCACAGGCATGTTGTTTAGGATGTGGATGCCACTCATGGCATGGCATTAATATTAAGCAATGGCTAGTGGATCTGAAATCTTATTTAGATGGCCTTTTAAAAAACTTTTGTGGTTACAATGAAATGCGCTTGCTAAAGGGACAATTAAAGAATGAATAATGTCACCTTCCATCTATCCTCTGTTAGCAGTGACTTTAGCAAACTAATTGACAAAAACACCATTTGAGTTAAAAATTCTATACAAGAGAATTATTGAGCTATGCATTTGACTTTGCTTCGTATCGGGTGGATATCAACTAGATAGACTGCAAGACTAAAACTCGGTCTTCATAATTTGGCAAAAATTGCAGTAATTTAGCCATGATGCTACTTCCAATTTGCCAGCTGTATTTTATGAGCATGCTAGTGGGTACACAGTCTTGACTGAGTGCTTAAACCATTGTTGTTGTTGTTGTTGTTATGTGCTGTCGAGTCGCTTGCAACTCGTAGCGACACTATGTACAACAGCAACAACTGTAACTTGTTTAGTTACTCTTACAAAGAGATCAGCAAAAGACATCCTTTCTTTCTGCAACATCTTCCAACAACTCTGTAAGTTTAGTGGCCAAGCGAAAGCATCAGAATGTTGGGGCAACAGACGTAACTGTGGCATGCCTGTGTCATTCTTCCCTCACCACTGAGCCCACTGCTTTCCCCATCCATAATATAGCCCATTAGATCTCCATCAGGTGCCTCTGCACTGATTAAATACTCTGGCCAGTGGGTGAAGTAGTGTAAACAAAAAGTAATCCTTTAAGTTTCTGTACATAAGTCCAAGTCAAAGTTGTTATAAGGAAGCAAGTCATTGCAGGAGAGGGCTCAGAGCCTGCAAAAGCTTTTGTGCCTTTTCTTGCATGAAAATAAGGCTGAATTAGAACCATAGACACTTGTTCCATCTGATCGATACATTCTTAAAGATACAGTTAGAGACAAGTCTTCGTAACCTGCGTACTAACTGTCAAAAGTTTAAAGACCAGAGTTGATTCTCAGATTGACTTTTAGTAAATGCTCTGATCAAGCCAGTCAAGTTAGCTGATGATCACTTTTTCAATTTCATTAAATGGGTATGGCACTAGTGCTCATCACAGGATTATTGGGAGATATATATAGTTTATATAAAATTTGCCATTGCTTTAATTTTCATAATATAACTGATACTATTGCTATTTCTGCCTTCAAGCAGCTATGGGTTGGTTCCAACTCAATAGTACTAAACAACAACAACACAAATTATATATCAATATTATATAGCTATGTCATATATTAGATTTTAAATTGGTCTTATACGTTCTCACTATTTTGTTGATTGATTGATTAACTCATTTATTTCATTGAGTCAAAACTGACTCAAAGCTGACTTGCCCACAAGTTTTCAGAGGCAATAAATTGCACGGAGGAGGTTGCCCATTTTTTCCATTTGGAGCAGCTGGTCAACCGCATGGGAGGTAAGAATTCCACGACTGAACCACCAGTGCTGACCACTGTTTAGATACAGGACAACAAAACTCAGACAGGGCTACTGAGCTTGACGTTGGTGGCCAAAAGGATTGAACACTCTTAGTTGAAACCATGTTTCTCTGACTTAAATTTCATGGAGGAACTAGTCACTGAAGTGTATAGAGCTGGTGTAATAATGAATGAAACCCTGTGGTGTAGTATGTCATGGAGTTGACTGCTAATTAGAAAGTTAATTATTTTTGATACACCTGTTGATTCCATGGAAGAAAAATGAGAAGTCTCCATCCTTAAAGATTTACAGCCTGAGAAAGCCGGTGGAGAATTGCTATGAGTCAGAATCTACTCAAAGATTTAGTTCAGTGATGAGAAGTAAAGTGTACACTTACTTTGTTAGGAGGAAAAAGGAAATGCAAGTGTGCACATGCCATTGCTCCCATTCATCTTTATACTAATCTATAAATGTCAAGCGATGAAGCCGCACTGAGCAAAAGGTCAGGTGATTTAAGGGCATTGTTATGAAATGCTGACCTAGAATGTTCTAGACTCTTATGCTTTCAAAGTTGTATAAACCAGTCACTACAAAGTCTTGACCAATTTATCCTGTTAAATATACATATGTATCATTAGAGAATTTTGCATACTTATAAACATGCATACATTTATATTTATATATATGTGTTGTTGTTATGTGCCGTCGAGTCACCTGCGACTCATAGCGACCCTATGTACAACAGCCCTAAACTCCACTCTGTCCTGTGCCAATCGTACTGTCTCTGACACTCCCATCCCAATTATCCCAGTCACTGAATCAATCCACCTAATAGAGGGCCTTCCTCTCCTGCGCCATCCTCCCTCCACCCTCCCAAGCATGACGTCCCTCTCTAAGGACCGGCCTCTCCTCACAACATGTCCAAAGTATGTTAGACGGAGCCTCAGAATCCTTGCCTCCAAGGAGCCACCCGGTTTAACCTTTTCCAGGACAAATCTGTTTTCCTAGCAGTCCATGGTATTCTCAATACTCTTCTCCAGCACCACAGCTCAAAGGCATCAATTCTCCTTCTATCCTCCTTGGTCATTGTCTAACTCTCTGATGCATAACAAGTGACTGCGAAGACCATGGCCTGTATCAGACGCACCTTAGTCTCCAGAGAGACACCATTGCTGTTCAGTACTTTGGAGAGGTCCCTAACAGCAGACTTTCCAAAGGCAATGCACCTTTTAATTTCCTGGCTGCTGGTGCCAAGACTGTTGACTATGGAGCCAAGCAAGCTAAAGCTGTGTACAATCTCAATCTCTTCTCCATCCTTCCTGATGCTGCCAATTTGTCCAGTGGTGAGAATCTTTGTCTTCTTGACATTGAGCCTCAATCCATATTGGAGGCTGCAGTCCTTGACATTCTGCAGCAGGCGCTTCAGGTCTTCTTCAGTTTCAGCAAGCAGGGTTGTGTCATCTGCATAACGCAGATTGTTGATAAATCTCCACCAATCTTGACACCACATTTGTCCTCATAGAGCCCAGCCTCCCGGACAATCTGTTCTGCATATAGGTTGAAAAGGTATGGAGATAGGATGCATCCCTGGCATACGCCCTTCCCAATTTTGAACTCTTGTTCTGACAACTGCCTCCTGGTCCAAGTATAATTTTCGCATTAGAATGATCAAGTGTTCTGGGATTCCCATTCTTCTCAGAGTCAGCCATAGTTTGTTATGATCCACACAGTCAAATGCCTTTGCATAGTCAATGAAACACAGATAGACATTCCTCTGGTATTCCCTGCTTTCAGCCAAGATCCATCTAACATCAGCTACAATATCTCTAGTACCACGACCCCTTCTAAACCCAGCCTGGACTTCTGGCAGTTTTCTATTGATGTACTGATCCAGTTGTTTTTGGATAATCTTCAGTAAAATCTTGCTTGCATGTGAAATCAGTGAGATTGTCCTGTAGTTTCCACATTCTGTTGGGTCACCCTTCTTTGGGATAGGAACAAATATCGATCTCTTCCAGTCAGTTGGCCAAGTGGTCGTTCTCCAGATTTCTTGGCACAACTTGGTGAGCACGTCCAGGGCAGCATCTGTTAACTGAAATATGTCAATTGCTACTCTTTTTAATGGTATATTATTCTACTTGATTCAGAAAGTTTTGTGTCTGGCTCTCATTATTTTTCATGGTATGGTTATGAGAACTCACTTAGATGTCTTTCTTCACCTCTTGAAGTGAACAATAATGGAATCTGTACTCCTGCAGAGAAAAGGTAAGAAGGGAGATTTTAAATAATTGTAAACAGTGTGAAATGGTTGGTGACGTATACGGACTTAGGGAGCTCTGGTGGTATAGTGCATAGGGAGTTGTACTGCTAATTTAAGACTATACCTCCCTGAGTGTTTAAACCTACCATCCCCTACAGAAACATGAACAATCTCCTGTTATGCAGTTTACAGCCTCAGACACACAATGGAAGCTCAGCTAGGGCTGGTGTCAACTTGATGCCAATGGGAGAAAAGTATAGGGGACTAAGTAAGTGGTCAGGATGCAACCGCTGCTCCACACAAGAAGGATGGTAATCTCCTCCTGTGCACTTTACTGCCTCTGAAAACCCGCTGGAGGGTCAGCTATGTCAGTTCTGACTTGAACGTACACAACAACATGGGAATGCTGCTAGAAAAGTTGCCCAAGGAAAAGAGAACTAAGAATGGAGATTTGTCCACTGATGTTCACACCCACGTTATTCACAATTACAAGAACATAAAAACAGCCCACTGTCCATTAACAAATGACTGGATTGAGAAATTGTGGCACTTTCACATGAGAGAATGCTATCCTGCACTCAGGAGCAATGATTTTTTAATATACTGTATAACGTGGCCAAGTGGTTGTCCTCCAGATTTCTTGGCACAACTTGGTGAGTACATCCATGGCAGCACAACTATTAGTAGAAATGTGTCAATTGGTATACAATCAATTCTTGGGGCCTTATTTTTTGCCAATTCTCTCAAAGCAGCTTGAACTTCCTCCTTCATTACCACAGGCTCTTGCTCACATAATGTTTCATGAAGTTCTTCACTGTCCATCCATTCCTTTTGGTACAATGACTCTGTATACTCTTTTCATCTTCTTTTAATACTTCCTGGATCATATAATATTCTGCCCAAAGCATCCTTAAGTATTGTGACTCGAGGCTTGAATTTGTTCTTTAGTTCTTTGAGTTTAAGAAATGCTGAGCCGAGTTAGTTAGGTCCCTTTGATTTTATGATACCAGCTCTTTGCACATTTCATTATAAAACTTTACTTTGTCTTCCCGCTCTGCCCTTTGAAATCTTCTGTTCAACTCCTTAATATCTTTATTTCTTCACTCACATTTGGCTTTTTAGAACTCTATTGCCTCTCCTGATATCCATTTTGGTCTTTTCTTCCTCTTCTGTCTTTGTAATGACCATCTGCACTCTTCCTGGATGATATTCATGATATCCTCTCATAGCTCATCTGGTCTTTGTTCATTAGTGTTCAAGGTCTCTAACCTGTTCCCAAGATGGTTTTGAAATTCAGGTGGGATAGCCTCAAGGTCATATTTTGGTTTCCGTGGATTTGATTTAATTTTCCTTAGCTTCAGCTTTAACTTGCATATGAGTAGTTGGTAGTCTGTTCCACAATCAGCACCTGGCCTAGTTTTCACAGCTGATATTGAGCTTCTCCAGCATTTTTTTCCACAGATGTACTCAATCTGATTCCTATGGATGCCATCAGGTGATATCTACATGTATAATCTGCGTTTATGTTTCTTATAAAATGTATATGCAATGAATAAGTCATTCATCCTGGAGAGGGTTAAACCAGGCTGCTCCTTGGAGGTAAGGACTATGAGGCTTTGTCTGACATACTTTGGACATGTTGCAAGGAGGGACCAGTCATTGGAGAGGGATGTAATGTGTGGGAGGGTGAAGGGGCAGCACAGGAGAGAAAGACCCTCAATAAGGTGTTTTGATTCAGTGACTGGGGACATGGGGGTAGGTGTGTCAGAGATGGTGAGGTTGGCACAGGATAGAGCACGGTTTAGGGCTGTTGTACTTAGGGTCACTATGTGTATAACCTGTGTTTATGTTTCTTATAAAGTGTATCTGAAAGAAATAAATCGGTTGTCCTGGAGAGGGTTAGATCAGGCTACTCCTTGGAGGCAAGGGTTATGAGGCTTCGTTTGACATACTTTGGACATGTTGCAGGATCAGTCCTTGGAGAGGGACATCATGCTTGGGAGGTTGAAAGGACAGCACAAAAGAGGAAGGCCTTCATCAGATGGATTGATTCAGTAACTGGGGAAATGGGAGTAGGTGTGTCAGAGACGGTGAGGTTGGCACAGGATAGAGCAGGGCTTAGGGCTATTGTACATAGGGTTACTATGACTCACAGGCGACTCAATGGCACATAACAACAACAACAACAACAACAACAAGTTATTATAAAAACTGCAGACCAGTTATAAGAAATGTCAAATCAATATTATCCCAAATGCTTGCCCTGACATATAAGTCCATGATTTCTGGTATCAACAATTCCTCCTTTATACAGTTCCCTAGCTCCTCTATGTCCGTTGGGTCTAGTAGAAGGTCTCCCAGAGACTCAAACCCATCAGGGGAATGCCTCACATGACCTTAGGTATGCAGTCTGGTTTTGCAGAAACTGGTGAGTGATGGGTCAGGAATCTGTAGACTCAGTTGTGGTGCAGCTGGATGGTGACTGTTGGCAATGCAGGCTGGTGTTGCCAAGTCTGATGACTGATAGACCAAGATCCCACAGATTGTCAGTGTGGTGCAGCTGCATGCTGGATCCCAGGGGAGTAAGGGTCCCAAAAGGTAGATAGACAGTAGTATTGGAGTACCATAAGCTTATCTAAGCCTCTAGTAGGATGGGGTTTTAACCCATCCGAATCCTCTTTCCTTATTATAAGAAATACTTCAGCACAAAACAAACAGTTAATGATTGATTAGGAAAGTTGTTGTTGTTGTTGTTATGTGCCGTCGAGTCTCTTGCAACTCATAGCGACCCTATGTACAACAGCCCTAGGAAAGACATTCTGAATAATAAACCTGAGACACTCAGAGCAGGCTAGTCATATCTATGGCACAAAGACTCTGGGAAGGATTTTCAGAGCTTGGAGGATTGTTTCTTTTCCTTGTTTTCCTCTATCTGTGGGAAAATAGAAAATTCTAAGCATCCTAGAATTTTTTTTTAGTATAAGTCAAACTATAAATAAGTATATTGTATGTCTACATATATAGTATATAGATGTAAGCACAAATGTTGTTGTGTACCATAGAGTCAGAACTGACCCATAGATGATCCTCCAGTGGGTTTTCAAAGGCAGTAAATTCACAGGAGGAGATCGTCCCCCCTTCTAGCCATCCAGCAGCTAGTGGCCTCAAATAGCATGCCTTTGGGATTGCAACACAACTTCTTGCCACTATGCCATCAGAGGTCCCCATAAATAATATATATCTTAAAAAACTTAATTGTTTAAGAGTTGGGACTGATTCATATTTCTGAGGAAATATGGAAATATGGAAAAGGAAAAAAAATTCCTTTCTTTCTTGGAGGCAATGGTGGTTTCTACTCCCACTCACTTGCTTTAAGTGTGGATCTGAAGGACACATGGCCAAGGGTGGCCCACGTCAGGTCCTTGTGACTGACAGGACTGACAGACCCCAGCTCCCAGCTGGAAACAAAGGAAGACACTTCAATGATTTAGATCCTCCCAGAAGAGCTATGGGTGAGCATTAACATTACTGGTAAGTATATTCGTTTTCTCCTGGACACAAGAGCCTACTATTTGGTCCTAAAAGCCTTCTGAGGTCCCAACTCTTCTCACTATTTCTTAGTTGTTGGAATTGACAGAA
>NW_006399855.1:7419312-7471822 GCF_000299155.1 Elephantulus edwardii | reverse complement strand
AAAGGAGATTAATCAGAACTGGCTTTGACAAGCACTGTGGCAATTGGACAATTAAAACAGACTTTCAAGGGGGGAAAAAGAGGAACAAACTGGGGGGGAGGGTAGAGAAAATAGTGCAATAATGAATGAATGAAAACCCAAAATCTCTGTAAATGTTCATTAAAATTAATAAAATTTAATAAAAAAATGGTGGTTTCTAATTACCAGAGTGGGGTGGCCTTGGAATTAGCAATGCAATTCCCCAGGAGCTATGTGGCAAGGAGCTGTACTGCACTCCTGATGGCTTGTCGTTCAAATCCACCAGCTGTTCCATGGAGAAGTGTGGGTAATTTCCTCCTGTGTGATTAATTGCCTCTGAAAACCTGCTGAAGGGCCAGCTAAGAGTTGGTTCTGACTCAACGGTACACAACAACAACAACATGTCACCACAGCCCCTTCAAGCACACATATACAATGATACCTATGTGTGAACTATATTAAAAAAACACCACCAAACAGCAAACTGAGGAAAAGTATCATTTTTCTTCAGGGAAAGCTAATAATAATAATAATAATAATAATAATAATAATAATAATAATAAATTTTATTTTGTATACTGACCTTCTTTATCTTTCTAATGCAATCACTGTATGATGGTCAGCATATAATAATATCTGGGAAGCACAGAACTGGAGCTCAGATCTGAGACCTGATTGCTGTGTGACTGTGATAAGTCTCAGATTACTTGTCGGCAAAACTGAAGTGTGAGGTGATCCTAGGCTGTGAGGCATTACTCTTACTTTGAAGTTGTCTTCAGTGAGTTACTGGTCTCAAAATGAAAAGCTCTATTTTTCTGAAGAATAAGGATAGAGGATTTTCCTGACTTTAAAAAATTCACTGTCATCATGTTGATTCCAAATCATAGCCACCTTCTGATCTGCCATTGTGTTTCTGAGGATGTAAATCATTTTGGGAGAAGAATTCCCATCTCTCTCCTTTGAAACTGCTAATGAATTTGAACTTATGAACTTGATTATCCTAATAAATCACTGAAAGAGTTTAATTTTCCCTTGGTTAAGTATTTATTTATTAAGCTAGCACTTATTAAAAAGTGTTGAGTACAACTCTCCGTGTTCAGTGGTATAAAAGTTGTGATACTAGAGAACATTGCCATGGTTTCAGGACACTGATAGCTTGATTTATGTAACCTCAGGTCAGAAGGGCAGGGACTTGCATTGTTTATGTGTGGTGGTTCCTTCATCTAGTCATGATTCAACAAATATGTATCAGCTATTTTTCAAGGTGCAGAAGTTAAAAAATGATGAAGAGATAAATGTTGAAGAGCTTACAATTTGTGGCGGGAGATAAGAAGATGAACACCTAACCTGAATATAATGGGTGAAAGGTCCTGTGACGTGAGGCGTAACAAAGCTCACTGGTCTCCGGGACTCAAAACCCTCAAGAGCTTCATTCTTGCTCTTTCCCACTCACCTCCACCACATGCTTCCACACCCTCTTCTTTCATCCAACACACTGGTTGGTGATCCTGCTTTCTAAATTCATAAAACCAATTAGAAAATAACTTCCTCACTTACTTACCAACACATCAGCAACCCTGCTGTGAACACATTTGTCTGGATAAAACTGATGCACTTCTTCTCTTTGGCAAGGATGCTAGGTGGTAGAATTTGAATCTGCCAACTACTCTGTGAAAGAAAGGTGAGACAGTCTTTTTTTTTTTTTTTAATTGTAGCTGTGCAGTCTTGGAAACCTAGTGGATGGTGGTTGCCATGAATTGTGTTGTCTTGATGACAGTGTGTTTGATTTTGGTTCCTTTTACAACCTGCAGCCAATTCCTCCTTTACCAGATCTCAGGCTGTTAGATGACTCAATAACATATCTTCAGTATCTCTACTCTGCACTCTCCAATTCTTCTCTCTCAAGAATCATTTTGAAAGCTCTCTAGTCTTAAAATTCTCTTCCTTGATCCCACTCTATGTTCCTGCATTTCTTGATAGCAAAACTCCCTGAAATCATTTGTTGTCTTCACTTCTTCCCCCTTTATTCTCTACTGATAAACCTTAATCAGGATACAACTTTGTCTCTAGAACAAAATGTTTTCGTTAAGGTTATTCATGATCTTCATGACACTCAACCCAATGACCAGTGCTCAGCTCTCATTTCTCTTGACCGAGTGTCTTATTTTACAGAGCTGATGTGCCTTGTTGAAACATTTGTTTCATATCACTGTAGGATACACTATTATCAGTTCATTTTATTAACCTGTAAATGAGGTTCATTTATAAATTAATCTGATCTTTAACTCTGCCTTAATCCTTTGATCTCTCTTCTATAGATACTCCCTGAGTGATTTCATTCTATCTGTGTTCTGTTAGCCTAGTGGATAAGGAGTTGCACTGCCAACCCAAAGGGAAATGGTTTAAATCCACCAGCAATTCTATGGGAGAAAGATTGGCTATCTCCTTCCACGCAATTTATAGTCTCTGAAAACCCACTGGAGAGGCAGCTGTGAGTCGGTTCTAACTCAAAGACACATAATGACAACAATATGGTTTTAAATATCTGTATAATTTTACAACTCCATATATTTATATCTCTAAAACGAACCTCTTGAATGCCAGATCTTTATGTTCAACTGCTTACTTCTCAAGTTCACATGGATTTCTGTTCAGTAACTCACATGTATCATATACAAATAGAAACTGATTCTCCCCATCTCAACATACTCCATGTACAGTTGCCTTCATTGTCATAAATGTAATATTCTGTGTCCATGCCAACCAACCAAAAACTCTTAGAGTCATCTGCTCTTGCATGCCAACCAACCAAAAACTCTTAGAGTCATCTGCTCTTGTATGCCAACCAACCAAAAACTCTTAGAGTCATCTGCTCTTGCTTTTTCTTCCAACTTGCATTTAATGTATTATCAAAAAGTGTTAGCTCTGTCTTTGGAATACATCTTTTTCCTGACACTTTTTATCATTTCCATCTTTACTTCTGTCATTTAAACCTCTAACATTTTTTCACTTGTATAATTGGGACAATCTCATTCTTAATGGGTGGGGGTTACTTCAACAACTGACTCCTCTTCCAGCTACTTTTCATAGAGTAATTATAAATCAGATGATATCACTTTTCTCAAAGCCCACCAATGAAGATTCAACTCTAAGAAAACGCTTACGTCTGATTGTTCAGCAAAACCTTACTTGTCCACCCTTCTCCTTCTGTTCTTGTTAGCCGTATTTGCTACTCTCCACATTCTTCACCTCACTCAGTCCACTGTCCTCCTGGAGGATTTTTTTTTTCCTTTTGTCTCGGCACTTGAGGATAGAAATGGTGGACAGGAAGCCATTGACACCAAAGACATGACGCCGACCCTGGAGGAATTTTGAACATGACATGTGAGTTTTTGTGCTAGCCGTCTCTTGTTATGGGATATTCTTTTCCCCAAGTTTCCTCAGTAGTCTGCTTCCTCACTTTCTTTGACTCAAAAAATCATTGCTATTGAGTCAGAGTCAACTCACAGCTGACCCTCCACTGGGGTTTCAGAGGCTATAAACAAATTGAGAGGGATTTCCCTTTTTTTTTCCTCAAGAGTAGCAGGTAGCAAATTCAAACTGCCTGTCTTTTATTGTCACTTCTTCAACACTCTATTTAATAATTTTTAATGACATTTCTCCTAATCAGCTCAATTGAAACTAGAACACTCCCATTGCACCCTGTAGGCACTCTATCTCCCTTACACAGCTTGAGTTTTTTCTATGTGCTACTCACGCCTCTCTAATAGACATATTCTTGAGTATTTGTTTATTGTTTGTTTTCCTCTCTCAAACGTAAGCTCCATGAAGGTTGTGACTTTGTTGCTTTTGTTTAATGATATAATCGAAGTGGTTGGAGAAGTACTTGATCCATGGTAAATGTTTGAGAGAAACAAAAACGTGTGTAGATAAATAGATTTGTTAGACAAAATACTATGTGAAAATACAACAAACAAACAAAAACCCTATTGCCCATAAGTTGATTCCAACTTCTGGGTTTCTGAGGCTATAAATATTTATGGGAAGATATTTCATCACCTGTCTTCCATTCAGTGACTGGTGAGTTTAACCCATCAGCCTTCAGGTTAGCAGCTTGACATGTAACAAGCTAACGTAATCATGGCTTTTTTTAAAAAAAATGAATCTAAAGAGGATTGTGCAATATTTCTGTTTGGTGAGTATTGCAAAGCCTTCATCGAGAAGGTGGTTGATGAGTTCAACTTTAAGATTGCAAAGGATGTGGGAGGAAAGGATGTTTCCTTGATGGTAAAAGTGAGGAGAAATAACAACATAGGCTAGGGTGACCTCATTTTCCAGCAGGCAACAGAAATTGGTAAGAATCCTGAATTGGCCAAAGGAGTGATCAGATTTATATTTCAAAAGTTGACAGTGTAGACGTTTGATTGAGTGATGGTACAATAGGAGAAGCAGGAAATAGAAAGCATATTTAGTACACTGATGCAATTTCTGAGACAAAAAAAATATTGGTAAATAATTTTGGTATAGTTTCTTCTAGAAAGCAAAGGTTTTTATTTTAAGATTGTTGTTGCTAGGTGTTAGGATTTTTTTTTTTTTTTTACACAGAGCAACCTTATTTACACGTTTTCCAGGGAAAATCTTTCCTTTAGGAATCTGTAGCTAAAATCTTTAGGGGAATATATTGCCAGGTCTCTTCTCATATGGAGCTGCTGAGTGGATGAACCTTTTTAAGTGAGTGCTTAACCATTATGCCAATAGGGCTCCTTATATCCAGCATCGCTCACACTCCCTCACCGCCATCAAATCAATTTTGACTCAACGATCCTCCACTGGGTATCTGAGGTTGTATATCACAATGGGAGGAGACTGTCCATCTTTCTCCTGTGGAAACACAGATGGTTTTGAACTGCTGGAGATAGCAGACCTGGGCTGTTGTTGTTGTTATGTACTGTCGAGTGGTTTGTGACTCATAGCAACCCTATGTACAACAGCCCTAAACCCTGCTCTATCCTGTGCCAATCACATTGCCTCTGACACACTCATCCTGATTACCCCAGTCACTGAATCAATCCACCTCATAGAGGGTCTTCCCCTCCTGCGCTATTCCTCCACCCTACCAAGCATGCTGTCCCTCTCCAAAGACCTGTCTCTCCTTGCAACATGTCCAAAGTATGTCAGACGAAGCCTCAGAATCCTTGCCTCCAAGGAGCAGCCTGGTTTAACCCTCTCTAGGATGAATCTGTTTGTTTTCTTGGCAGTCCATGGTACATTCAATACTCTTCTCCAGCACCACAGCTCAAAGGCGTCAATTCTCCTTCTGTCCTCCCTAGTTATTGTCCAGCTCTCTGATGCATAACAAGTAATTGCAGAGACCATGGCCTGTATCAGGCGTACCTCTGTCTCCAAAGAGACACCGTTGCTCTTGAGTAATTTAGAGAGGTCCCTAACCGCAGACTTTCCCATCGCAATACGTTTTTTGATTTCCTGGCTACTGGTGCCAAGAGTATTGACTGTGGAGCCGAGCAAACTGAAGCTGTGAACAATCTCAATCTCTTCGCCCTCCATCCTGATGCTACCAATTGGTCCAGTGGTGAGAATCTTTGTCTTCTTGACATTGAGCCTCAGTCCATACTGAAGGCTGTAGTCCTTGACCCTCTGCAGTAAGTGCATGAAGTCCTCCTCAGTTTCAGCGAGCAAGGTTGTGTCATCTGTATAATGCAGATTGTTGATAGATCTTTCACCAATCCTAACACCACGCATCTCCTCATAGAGCCCAGCTTCTCGGATAATCTGCTCTGCATACAGGTTGAAAAGGTATGGAGATAGGACACATCCCTGGCACAAACCCTTCCCAATTTTGAACCATTCAGTGTTGCCCTGCTCTGTTCTGACAACTGCCTCTTGGTCCAAGTATAGGTTTTGCATTAGCACGATTAAATGTTCTGGGATTCCCATTCTTCTCAGAGTCAGCCACAGTTTGTTATGATCCACACAGTCAAATGCCTTTGCATAATCAATGAAACACAGATAGACATTCTTCTGGTATTCTCTGCTTTCAGCCAAGATCCATCTAACATTGGCTACGATATCCCTAGTACCATGACCCCTTCTAAACCCAGCCTGGGCTTCTGGCTGTTCTCTGCTGATGTGCTGTTCCAGTCGTTTTTGGATAATCTTCAGTAGAATCTTGCTTGCTTGTGAAATCAATGCTATTGTTCTGTAGTTTCCACACTCAGTTGGGTCACCCTTCTTTGGAATGGGAACAAATATAGATCTCTTCCAGTCAGTTGGCCAAGTGGTTGTTCTCCAGATTTCTTGGCACAGCTTGACACAGACCTGGGCTAGCCAGTACAAATTGCTAGGGCTTTGCCACATGGGGTCCTTACATCCAGCATAGATGCTGAAAATAACTTTATGTAAGAGTACCAGCTATAGCTATAGATAATTATTTTAGCCACTTGAGGTGTAAAAAGCACTAGTTACAGCTGATAGGTATCTTGGCAACCTTCCATCCAGGTAAGCTAGTCTGGGATGGTAGGCCAGGATTCGGCGGCAAGCTTTCTTCCCACTTAGAGAGGTGCAGTGGTTGTGGTAGTGGGCTCTGATGACTTATTGGCTGAAGAGTTGCACTCGCAACCCAAAGGCAGTTTGAATCTATCAGCTGCGCCTCAGGAGAAACATGGGCAATCTTCTCTCATTCAATTAACAGCCTCTGAAAATTTAGCTCTGATTTGACACCAGCTTGGGAGCACATAACGGCAATATCCGTGGTTGTGGGTGCAGCTAGAGGAGGCTGAGATGGAGAGTTCATCTCACTGATACAGACATATATGTATGCAAACACAGGCCAACATTGAGCCCTGGGTTTTGTGGATATTGTAGATCCTTAGGCTGATGCAGCATGGCACTTTTTATGTCTTAGGAGCTCTGTGTTTTAGTGTCGTACTCTATATTCCTGAATGATAAACTCTGCCAGTTTGCAGTGTTTTGGACACTATCCTGTTAATATCTTTTACTTCCAGAGCAGATTGTCACACCACTGATATGATCACTTGTCTGTCTTGATGATTGATGCTGATTGCCATTGCAGAATTGATTGGCGCTGATCCGCATTGATCCCTAAAAATGGATGAAATTGCTGGCCCCACTGGGACACAATTTAGTCATTTAATTTGAAGTATCTGAATTTTTGTTCCCCTTGGGTAAAAGAACTTGCGTTTGTGTGCTCTATACATTCTTACCAAGAGAAGTACATTTTACCAAAAGGAAAATAGCTCAGGATATTAGGAAGTCATTCTACAGATTCCAATTTTGAAAATTCCATCTGAAATTCTCTATGTGTAGTAAAATTTTCCATCAGAAAATAAAAAAGAAAAAAAATATGAGAAAGGAAAAATAAAAAGGATGAATTCATTGTTTACACAAGATACTTATGTGCCCTCCCCCCAGCATGATAAAATGGAAACTTTATCTCAACACACTTAAACTTAACTGGTTTATCTAGGAACCTTGATGGTGCAGCCATTCAGCATTCTGCTGATATCTAAAAGCTTGATGATTCAAATCCACTGGCAACACCATAGGAGAAAGATGTTACTTACGGTCTGTCTCTGTTAATAGTTACCCCCTTGGAAGTGCTATGGGAAAGTTCTCCTCTGTTCTATGGAGTCATGAAGAGTCAGTATTCTCATAATGACTGGCAGGCAATGGGTTGGTTTAGGGGGCCTTGGAAGTTTGTTTATAGTAAATAATTTTTTCCTATGCTGAATTGAACGTACACGTCCACCAGGCCACATCTTTACTTTTCTCCTACTTTTTCTTGAAGTCAGTGCGTGACTGTCTTTCTCTTAGACTTGACCTAATGAAAGACCAAAGAGTCATGGCAGTGCAAGGACTAAGTGCTGGGCTTCAAACTGAAAGGTTGGTGGTTTGAACCCGACAACTCCACAGGAGAAACAATGTTCATTTGCTCTCATAAGAGTAGAGCCTTGAAAACCCTGTGGATTGTTTTACTGCACTATATAGATGGGTTCACTTTGAGTTGGAATTGATTCAGCCGCACAGAATGGCAGTAAAGGCCACCCTCCCGTCACATATTTATTTTTTTTTTTTAAGAAACCGAATATTTTCTCAAACTTTCTGATTTTGATAGTTTTCTTCTTCTCACAAAGGAGGAAGCTTCTTCAACAGTTACTTTGGTGGGTGTCTATGTTCTTAGGCTCCTAACTGCCTTTTCTTTCCTTGGATTAACTTGGTTTGCTTATTTTCCTTTGCATTTGGTGTAAAGAAGGTGGCATTTTTGGTATCAAATATTGTTTTGTCTCCTTTCTGTTTTTCTTTTATTCAGACCAAATATCTTATTCATAGAGGAAATACTTAAAGCCAGGCAATGTTTCTCTCTGTGCTCCTATCATTCTTATATATGGCTGAAATATTGGAAACAAAACTCAACGCTGGAACTGTGATGTGCTTTTCAATACAGTTTAGAAAAGGAAAACCTACCTTATTGTTCCCTGCTGAGAGGAGAGCAGGGTTTCAGTGGTGGCAGCAGCTCTCGGGGAAAATATTTCTCTTGAAAATAGTCCACAAATATTCAGGCAATACTAAAGACTTTGCCAGCTAACACAGCACAAGGGCCAAGTGTGTGAGCACGAGCTCTGAAGCCAAACTGCACATTTTGGAGCAAAGCTCCGTCACGTGCTGTCAGTGTAAATTTAGACGTGTTACTTAGCCTTGCTGTACCTCACTTTGCTAAACTGTAAAATGGCCACAATAGTACTTACATCCTAACATTATTGTAAGGATTGAGTTATTACAACATGGTACACCCTGGCCTCATATGCATTGCAAGATAGATTTGCTACTGTTGCTATTCTGTGGATTTATCTTCATAGCTGTAAGGTCCTGTGGTTTTGCTGGTAGTGAGTTGACATGGACTCATGGGGTCTTTATATATAATAGCACAACAGGTAGCCCAGTGGGGTTATCATTATGATTCTTGGTGTGTTTGAGTCTATTGGGTTATTGAGAGTTTTCCTCGTTTTTCTCTGACTTCCCCAACAAAGCAATGACTTTGTTATTTTCTCCTAATTACGGTGACTTTTCCAGCTGGCATCTTTACGTTTCTTCTCTCCTTTTCCTTGCTCTTTTTTTAAAGTGTGTGTCAGGTTCTCTCCATTGTGTTTAGCCATCTTTTTCTCTCTGAGTATCATCTTACTATCCCACCTTGTGTTTGCTTCGGCAGCACATATATGAAAATTAATATGCCACCTCTTTCCCAAAGTTTGATACCCAATTTCCTTCAAAATTGCAATCTGAACCACTATCTGTTGGTATTTCCCCTTCTTTCTACAGATCAAGTTCTGCTCATTGGGTCTGACTTTCTTCCAGTGCCTAATGCTGTGTCTACTTCTTTCATAGCCCCTCCATCCCCGTTGTCATATTTTGTTCTGGGCCTTGGCTCCTCTCAGATTCCTGGTCAAGGTGGAGGCAACTAAGCCATGTTATAACGTTTGAGAGTCTTTGTTTTCACTTCAATCTTTCCCCTAACCCTTATTTCTTCCTATATAAAGAACTTCTTCCTACTCTGAATCTTAGGGAGATTTGATGGCTTAGTGATAAGTATTGCTGACAGTCTAGACACACATGGTTTGAATCCATCAGCAGCTCTGTGGGAGAAAGATGGGCAATCGTCTCCCATGCAATTTATTGCCTCTGAATCCTACTGAAGGAACAGCTAGGGGTCAGTTTGTACTCAGTGGTACACAACAATGACAACTCTGAATCTTAATGAAGCACTTGGGAAATTCCTTTCAAGTATATGCAGGATTCCATCTTATATTACTTATTTACCAATCCTGATAGACTATAAGTTTCATGAAGCTACAAACTTTGGTTTAAGCTCTTGTTTACTGCTGCTGGGTCAGCACTCTAACTCAATAGCAAGCCCGCATAAAAGAAAACATAGCACTAAAAACACCATCTGCTCACATATCACTCCCAAGATCAGTTGTGGACTTAAGTGTTTCAATTCATAGGATGTTTTCAGAAGTAGATCAGCAGGCCTTTCTTCCTAGTCTATTTTAGTTGGAAGATACTGCTATAATGTATCATAGCAACCTACAAGCCTCTGTTGACAGATGGGTGATGGTTATGCATGAGGAACACTAACCAGGTGCCAAATTCAGGCCTTCTGGATGAAAGACAAAAATTCTACCAATGAACTATCATAATTCTGGTACTTGATCCCATTGCTTCAGTCACTGTCAATCCATCTCACTGAGGGTCTTCCTCTCCTTCACTGGCCCTCCAGTTTTTCAGGCATGATGTTCCTCCCCAGGGAATAACCTCTCCTTACAAAATGCCCAGAGTGAGTGAGGCAAAGCTTTGTCATCCTTGTCTCCAAGAAGCACTCTGGTTGCACCTTTTCCAAGACATATGTATCTGCGCCCTTTTGATCATCCACAGTATATTCAATATTCCTCTCTAAAACTACAACTTACAGGCCTCGGTTCTTCATCTGTCCTTAATCACTGTCCAGCTCTTAGATGCATAGCAGTTGACTGGAAATGGTTTCTTTTATATGGGTTTGCTGTGAGTTAGAGTGCTGACTCAGCAACAGTGAACAAGAGCTTAAATGGCTTACATCAGACACACTTTAGTCTTTTAACTGACATCATTGCTCTTCAGGACTTTGGAGAGTTCCCTGACAGCAGTCTTCCCCAATGCTCTTTCTATGTCTCCTGATCTTTCTGACAGCTAGTGTTGATTGTGGATCTGAGTAAGAGGAAATTGTTGACAATTTCAGTATTTTCTCCAACTATCATGATGGTGCCCATTGGCCTCGTGATACAGACTTTTGTTTTCTTGATGCTATATGGCATCTCTACTGAAGAATTTAGCACTTCAAGTCCTCCTTGCTTTCAGCAAGCTAGACTGTACCATCTGTATAATGCACATTTTTGATGAGACTTCCTCCAATCTTGATGCCATCTTCTTCTTCATGTAGTACAGCTTTTCAAATGATTGCTCAGTATTTGATTGATAGGTATGGGAAAAGGCTACAGCCATGGCACACACTTTTCTTGATTTTAAACAATGCAGTGTTCCTTTGCTGTGTTCAGACACCAGGTTCTTGCTCTAGGTAGAGATTTTGAATAAGTATAATTAAGTGTTCTGGAATTCTAATTCTTTTCCATGTTTGTTATAATCTACACAGTTAAAGGTCTTTGTGTAAACAACAAAACATGGATCATATAGAAAGAGAGACTCACACATCTCCATTCTAGCCACTAGTGGATTTGAACCAGTAGAGAGTCAACACCCTTGAGTACCATCACACCTACCTTTGAACTAAGCCACCATTTAATATTGTAGACATCAGGTATTACAGGATCTATTTAAATTTCCCTGTTTGACAATATTAGATTTTGTCCTCATAGCATATATCGTAAACTTGGAACGATACAGAGAAGATTAGCACAGCTCCTTCTCATAGAGAGGGTTAGATTTTTGAGGACTAGCATAACATTTGACTTGCCATTCAGAGCCCAAACATAACTATAGATCTTTACTGTGACCCCAAGAATCTGTCAGTTGAATTAGTAGCGTGTGAAAACTGGGCTTGTAATAACTCTCCTGAAACTGTCACAGCTTAAACTCCCCTATTAAAAGCCAGGCAAAAGGTAGAGAAAGAGAGTTATAGGAATAAAAACAGCCCTGGTGCCAGTATTGAAAAATTGGATTATTAAATAAATTGAAATGAATGGGAATTGTTTACATCAAAGAAGACTGTTGAGAAGTAACTTAATTTCTCTGAAAACATGTTGCAATATACAGGACTTTGGCCAAAAGCCCATTATCTCTATTGAAAAGAAGAAAAGAAGTGTGTTTAAATTATAAAAAAGAGAATTAAAGTTAGTTACAAAACTGACCACCAGGAGTTAGCGGCAGTAACTATAAGCATGTACTATGGGGTAGTGGAAAGAATTTAGCAAGTTTGAAAGAGTTAATGTATAATGTAGAAATCCAAGACACCCCAGGGTTGGTTTGTTTTGTTCTTTAAAAAGCCTCAACAACCTTATACTTTGCTGTGGTGAAAAATAAGTAATAAGAACCATACTTTTAAAAGATTTGTAAGTATGAAATTGTTGTTGCTGTTAAGTGCCGGCGAGTCGCAGGCGACTCATAGCGACCCTATGAAGGAGAGTCCTCCACGCTTGGGTGCCTTTCATCCTCTCTCCAGGTCCATAGGGTTTCCAGAGGCAAGCTATTATGGAAGTAGATGCCATTCCTCCTTCCACACTTGTTTTAATTGGGGAGCTCCACCCCACTCTCTGTCCGCATTGGGTAGCCAACCATTAACGCATTGGATACATTAGTGACACAGTGTTCAGCCTCACAGCAACCACAAGTGACCGCGGTACTGCTACTTGTACACCAGGGCCATACGACCTAGAGTAATGTCTGAACAAAAACAATGAAAGACTGGCCTGAGGGCTGCGGATTAAAAGTCACCCACCTTTGTCTTGGTAGCATCGTTTTCTGTTCACTGGGCCAGCTGATCTCACTCTCTTTCTCTCTCTGTTGATGTTATTGTTGTTAAGTGCCGTCGAGTCTCAGGAGACTCATAGCGACCCTATGAAGGAGAGTCCTCGATGCTTGGGTGCCTTTCATCCTCTCTCCCGGTTCATAGGGTTTCCGGGGGCAAGCTATTATGGAAGTGGATGCCACTCCTCCTTCCACACTTGTTTTAATGGGGGAGCTCCACCCCACTCTCTAGTGAACATTAATTACATTGAATAGCAATCACCACAATTTCCAAATATTTATGTTACCCCAGACAGAAATTCAGGGCTTTTTACACAATAGCCGCCCCTTTTCATCTTTTCTTTAGCTCCTGATAATCATGAGTATATTTTGTCTCTATGCTTTTACCTCTTTTAGATATTTTACATACATAAAATTGTCCATTTCTCCTTTTATATTTGACTTATTTCATTAGAGTGTTGCACTGTTAACCAAAAGGCTACATGCCTCCAGCAGTTCCCTAGTGGCTCCATGAAGGAAGATGAGCACTCTCCTCCCATTAATATAATCAGCCTTGTAAATCTAGTGCAGGATGGATACAAGTTGGAGCAGTTTCAACAGCAATGAGTGAGTACTGTTTTCAAGATTTATCCATGTTGTTGTTTGTGTAATATTTCCATTTTTCTCTATGGCTGAATAATATTTCATTGTATGGATGTGTGATATTTATTTATCCATTCATCTTGACTTGATCCTTGGATTGTTTCCATCTTTTGGCTATTGTGCATAATGCTGCAATGAAGACTGAAGTACGTGTGAGATCCTGCTTTCCATTCTTTTGGGTACCTGGACCTAAAAATGCTAGGTCATAGGACAATTTCATGCTTCATTTTTTGAGGAATCCCTAAGCTGTTTTTTTTGCAGATGCGACATCTCATCAATGATGCATGAGGTTTCCAATTTTTCCACATGTTCACTGAGATTTCTAATTCTAATTCTTCTGATAGTAGCTATCGTGGTTTGTATAAAGTAGTATTTGATTGTAGTTTTGATCTTCATTTCTTTAACAGTAATGTCAAATATCTTTTTATCCACTTATTAACTATCTGTATATCTTCTTTGGAAAGATATCTATGTCTTTTAAACTAAATTAGGTTATATCTTTATTGACTTGTTCCAGAACAGTTTAAGAGATTTCCTTAAGGCAGAAGAGTCTTTTGGAGGTCCCTCTCAGTCCCATTTTCTTTGAGCCCTGATAGTGTAGTCTGTGGGGAGCTGCTCTGCTCAGCCAACGATGACATCTCTCTGGCAGTTCCAACACACCAGTGACTCTGTGGATGAAAATGTACAATCTCTTCCCACACAATTTACAGCTTATGAAAACTCTCTGGATTGTCAGCTGTGAATCAGTTCTGACTTGATGACAATGAGGGTTGTTTTTGGTGTTTTTATTAAAGTATAATTTATTACAAACTTTTTTAAAAATAAAATTTTAATTTTATGCTGGTTTACTTACAAAGCTTATATACATTGTTTTACACATCAGATCTTCCCCATTGTCTTTACCCACTCCTCCCTCTACCCATTAATTTGTGTGACCCTTTAATTAACCGCCACCACCATGCCCATCCTCACTGTTCTGCTCCCACCTTCCCCCTGACCCCTGATCCCCATACATGCTTTATAGTTATCTTTCTACTTCTATAATAATGGTTTTATAAGTATTTGTCCTTATGGAACTGAGCTACTTCACTTAACATAATGCCCTCCAGTCCCTCGCAAGTTAGGTAGTGAGTTTCAAAATCATCGCTCTTGAATGCTGTGTAGTATTCCAGCACGTGAATATACCACAATTTCTCAGTCCTTTGGGTTGTAGTTAGATATTTTGGCTGTTTCTATATTCTTGTGATGGTGAATAATGCTACTATAAACACTGGTGTACAAGTCTCCATTTGTGCCTCAGTTCTCATTTTTTCAGGGTATATTCTAAGCAGTGAAATATTTGCGTCTTAAGAAATTTCTGTGTTCATCCTTTTGAGGAAATGCCAAACTGCCTTCCAGAGTGGTTTGATCATTTTACAATCCCACCAAAAATGTATAAAAGTTCCTGTCTCTTCATATCCTCTCCAACATTTATTATAGCTGTCCTGTTAAACTTTGCCTCTTCAATGTTGTTTTTATTATTAGCTGCTGTTGAGTTAACTCTGATCTATCATTACTTTAGGTGTGTAGATAAGAATGACTCCTTAGAGATTTCAAAGTTGTGCTCTTACAGATGCAGATTGTCAGATCTGTCTTCTGAGGAGCCTCTGGCTTGGTTCAAATCACCTTCGCCCTGAAAGTCATGTGACTCACTCTTTATGCCACCCAAGGTCCTAACTCTCCTCTTAAAATGTTTTATTATTATTTTGTTTTGCCCTGGGTGTTTTTTTTTTTCTTAATGTCATAACTATTACTTGTCAATACTTATTTTAGCTAAAGTTTTATTTATAAAGAAGAGATGGATGGTGGTATGTATCTTTTTATGTTTATGTTGTTTGTGCTGCTTCTTTGGTTAGTTTGTTAGCTATTAGAAGGTTGTTGTTGTCTCTAGGTGTCATCTGTCACTCATAGCAACCCTATACAGCAGCTCTGATTCCTGCTCTGTCCTGAGCCAGTCTCACTAATTCTGATACACCAACCCCATTGCCCCAGCCACTGTCTCAGTCTGTCTCATCCAGGGTCTTCCTCTCTGGTGTGTATGGATTGGTTCCAACTCAACAATATGCAACAATATCAGTACATATATATTTATTTCTATACATGTATTGTTGGTGTTGCATACTGTTGAGTCAGAACCAACCCAAACCTAAACCCTCCAGTGGATTTTCAGAGGCAGTTAATTGTGTGGGAAGAGATTGCTCATCTTTCTCCTTCAGAGCAAGTGGTGTATTCTAACTGTGTGCCTTTGAGTTGGCAGGCAGTGTAGCTCCTTACCATGAAACCACTGGGACCCTTTACACACACACACACACACACACACACACACACACAGAGCTGCTAACTCAGAGGTAGTGCGTTTCTGGTTGGTCAAATACATCAGCTACTCCTTCAAAGAAAGATGGTAATCTCCAATGCAATTTGCATCCATTGAAAACCCACTTGAGGGTCATCTATTGGTTAGTTCAGAGTTAATGACAATGAGTTAAATTGAGTATACATAGACATAACCAGATATACCTCTATCTCTAGATATACATATCTCTCTAGATCTATATCCATAAAATTATCCATATCCTTATCCAGCTGTTAGTTGTATGCTGTCAAGTCAGAACTGACTCATAGCTGACCTTTCAGGGGGTTTCCAGAGGCAGTCAATCACTCTGATGGAGATTGCCTATGCTTCTTTTATGAGGCAGCTAGTGGATTTAAACTACATGCCTTTGGGATTGCAGCACAACTTCTTACCTCTAGGTCACTAGAGATCTATCCAGATATAGAAAGAAATTGTGAAAAGAACAAGGACAGCATGAGAATCACCAAGACTGACCTCTACCCCAAGAGGAAACTCCCCATCAAGAGCATCTGCAACACAAACCCTATTCTCATAAAGTCAGGCATGCACCCTAAGCCCTCACATCTACTCCACTTATTCCAACACAAACCCTATTGCTCTACTGGTTCTAAAATCCATTTCAATAGTTCCACAGACCTCACAGAACCATTCTCTTCATTATGGAGATTATTTGTGAAGATAACAGGTTACAACTCAAGTTGGCAACAGTATACAATTTCTCAGTATAATTTTGTAAGAATGCTTGCAGGGCCCCTTGTGACTTTAGGCTGGTATTACAAAGCTCTCTTTTTTTTCTGCCAGTTAAGGCATCTTCTCCCCAAGTCTACCAGCAAGCTTGGGTGAATGTCCTTGGCTCTGGCTCTGTGGGGCAAGAGTTCTGGCTCTGTGCAGCAGGAGTCCTATATTAGTTTTATCTCTAGTTCTCTGATGACACTGCTAGTGTTTTCCAGTAGGCCCCAGCTTGACCAGCACAGGAATCTCTGGCCCAGAAGGACACACACTGCATTCTTTGCTGCTTCTTTATGGGTAGTAAGATTCTCAAATTCTTACTGCTGAACTTGCTCAATTTAAATATGGTGGAATGATCAAACTAGTCAATCTTTTTGTAGACTAGTTACTAACACATCATATTTGCATGTTTCCACCCAGCCATGTGACGAAGTCAAGGACACTGGTCTAGAAAAGCCATTTGAAACAATAGACCCACTACATCATATTTATAAGCATATAAATATATCTGGTGGTGTAGTCTGAATAAAGTTATGCTGCTCTCTCAATTTTAGCACCTCTCTGGCAGTTTGAAACCACTGGCTGTTCCATGGGAGAAATGTGGGCAATCTCCTTTTATGCAATTAATAGCCTCTGAAGATCATTAGAGGTTAACTATGAGTCCATTCCAACTGGACAATAATGATTGATTTTGAGTGTCATATATAATCTTCCACAGTAATTATGACAAAATATTTCTCAGTGAATACTCACTTTATTGTTGTTGTTAGGTGCCTTTGAGTGAACTACGACTGATAGTGACTCCATGAAGGACAGAGCTGAACCTTACCCTATCCTGTGTCATCCTTAACATCTCTGCCACATTTGAACCTATTGTTACAGTTCCTGTATAAATTCTTCTCAGTGAGGGCCTTCCTCTTTTCACTAATAGTCCACTCTACCAAGAATGATGTCCTTTTCTGAGGACTGGCCCTTCCTAACAACATGCCCAAAGTATGTGAGACAAAGCTTCACCATCCTCCCCTCCAAGAAGCACCCTGACTGAATTCTCTCTAAGACATATTTGTTTGTTTTCTGAACAGTCCATGTAATATTTAGTATTTGTGTCCAGCACCATAACTCAAAAGCTTCTATTCTTTTTCTGTCATCTTTATTCACTGTTCAACTTTAAGATGTATATATCAAGTAATAGAAAAGGCTGTCTTGGGTCAGGCTGACCTTAGTCTTTAAATGGACATCCTTGCTCTTCAACACTTTAGAGAGGTCCCTGACTACAGACTTTTCCAATGGGACATACTTCTGATTTCCTCACTGCTGGTACCAAGGTTGTTGATTGTGGATCCAAGTAAGATGAAATTGTTAATATCTATATTTTCTCCATCTATCATGATGTACTATGTGGGTCACAATGAATTGTAGTTATTACATATTGTAATATGTATTATAATATATTATAATTGTAGAATGAGAATCTCAGAGCACTTGGTGGTGCTTATGTGAAACCTATACTTGGACCAGGAAGCAGTCCTCAGAACAGAGCAGGGAAACACTACATGGTTCTAAATCTGGAAGGGAGTGTGTCAGGGATGCATCCTGTCTCCACATCTTTTCACTCTATATGCAGAACAGATAATTTGGGAGGTTGGATGTTATGAGGAGAAATGTGGCATCAGAATTGGAGAAAGACTCATCGGCAAACTATGTTATACAGATGACAGAACCTTGCTTGCTGAAACTAAGGCAGACCTGAAGCACTTGCTGAAGAAAGTAAAGGACTGTAGTAGTCTTCAGTAGGATTGAAGCTCAACATCAAGAAGACAAAGATTCTCACCACTGGGCCAATTGACAGCACCATGATGGATGAAGAAGAGATTGAGGTTGTTAACTGTTAAAGCTTGCTCAGCTCCACAATAAACAGTCTTCGTACTAGCAGTCAGGAAATCAAAAGACAAGTTGCATTAGGTAAATCTTCTAAATTTTAACACTTTCAGGTAGTTTCAAAGGAGTACAGGCATGAGACTAAAAAATCTCAGTGCCATCAAGTTGGAATCGACTCATAGCTGACCTTTTAGTGGGGTTCTGGAGGTTGAAATCCCAAGATAGGAGATCACTTATCTTTCCCCCTCAGAGTCTTCAGTCTGACTCCCTATGGACTAGGCCACCAGTACTTCCTAGAAGCAACAATCAGACTAGAGACTAAGGGTTCTTGCTCCAGGCTATGATCTTTGAAATTACTTGCTATGCATCAGAGAGCTGGACAATGACTAAGGATGACAGAAGAAGAATTGATGCCTTTGAGTTGTGGAGCTGGAGAAGAGTCTTGAATATACCTTGTGGAGTGCAGCTTTATTCTGTAATATTGTTGTTGCAGTTGAGTCAAGCACAACTCACAGTGACTCTATGAACAAAAGACCTAATATAAATCATCATAAAAATTGAAACTGATTCCACAGTAACCATTTTAGTCTTTCTCTAATGTCAGTAGGAAGCACTGGTGATCTAGTCCATAGGGAGTCAGATTGATGACTCTAAGGGAAAATAAAAGGTGATCTCCTACCTTGGGATTTCAACCTCCAGAAATCCACTACGAGTCAATTCCAACTTGATGGCAATGAGATTTTTTTTTTTTTAGTCTTATGCCTGTACTCCTTCAAAACTACCTGAAACCATTAAAATTCTGTGCCCTTTGGGGGCATTCTGAGCTTTATTGATGTTGTTATATGCTGTCATATTGGAATCAACTCATAGTTGACCCACCTGTGGTTTGCAAAGGCAGTAAATTGTATGGGTGGAGATCACCATCTTTCTCGTACAGACTCACTGGTGAATTTAAACTGCAGAGAGGCGGCCTTTGTTTAGTCCCACCAGCCTCCCTCTTGTATGCTTAAAGGTACATATTCTTATATGTGATTCATTCCACAAACATTGATTGGACATGGGCAATAGAATTCAGAGGTAACATGACTATCCTCTAGCTGGGGAGCCTTGGTAATACAGTGGTTAAGTGCTTGACTATTAATTGAAAGGTCAGTGGTTTGAACTCACTAGTAGGAAAAATCACTCTGTAGAAGAAAGATGTGGCCATCTGCTTCCACACAGCTCTACAGCCTTGGAAACTCTGTGGGCAGTTCTAGGCTGTCCTGAAGGGTCACTGTGTGTCAGAATTGACTATATGGCAACAGGGTGTTTCTTGTTTTTGGTGTTTGGATGTTTGTTTGGTTTTTTAATCCTAAAGAACATTCATGTCTACTGGGAGTTGGAGGCAAGGACAGTAGGGACAATGCTTCATAGGAAGTACTAAAGCTGAAGGAAGCATGGCGCAGAGGGAAACCCAAGGAAGAGCTCTGAAATGAGGGAGATGTTGTAAAGCTGCTATGGGTCTGTGGAACTCTCACCACATACATTTTATTCATAAGAGGAACAACCCTTCTATTCTTGAATATTTTTTTCTTGCAAGCTCAGTAACCTCAATAACAATAGTGTACATGCAAGAAAAATGCAGAAGGAATTGAAAATTGTGCTCCAGAAAAGCAATTCAAAATTTCTTTTGAGAATAATGAAAAGAAATATATTCCCAAACTCAGCAGAACACATTTTATTAATAGAAACAGCAATATACAACCCTGGGTAATTCAATACCAAAGAAACAAAAATCCTACAAAGATCTGACACCATGAGGAGATAATAATTTGCCCTGGCCTGCATACTCTGACAGGCCCCAAATTGAAAATGAAAACAGCCACAAACCTTGTGGGAACGAGCTGGTGCCCTTCCCATAAGGTGTGAGACTGCGGTGTAATTTCATATTGCTAGGCATCGCATGCCATGCGGTGTACCATTTACAGTGGGGCTTTTTTCGCTCTCTGTGGAAAGCTAGTGGAAACTGCCATTCTAGGACCCTTTTCATCGTAGCAGGAGCATTCCAGAGTGAGCCCGTGTAATAGCAGTGATCTGTAAAATGAATTCCCAACAACTAATGGTTTCTGTGTTCCCTATAGCTGTTCAAATCACACAGTGTTCACGTCATGCGCCCTGTGATATTATACATGCTTAGTGGGTCTCAACTGTCTTTCACTAAGATTGGAGGTGTGCTCGAGCGAGGAAGTAGTGCTTTAATTTTTAGAGCCTTTACTACTTTTCTGGTAGCATACCTTTCAATAATTTTATTCTTATTTATACTGGGTTTTTTTGGTATAATAATTCATAGATAATTGTTTTGTAACTTTAATTGCTGTTGATTAAGGTGATTAACTGGAATGTCTAATAAACCCCTTTTTCTATGTTGCCTTTCTCTTCCCTAAATTATCTGTCTATTAAATTTTACTTCTCTCTCCCTCCTTTCTCTCTCCAGTTATCCTCCAAGATTGGGTTTGTCTCTGTGTAAACCTTTCCTTGTTGTTGTCGTTGTTATGTACCGTCGAGTCGTTTGCGACTCATAGCGACCCTATGTACAACAGCCCTAAACTCTGCTCTGTCCTGTGCCAATCGCATCGCCTCTGACACACCCATCCCGATTACCCCAGTCACCGAATCAATCCACCTCATAGAGGGTCTTCCCCTATGTACAAACCTTTCCTTAGCTTTTAAAAATAGTGGTCTTATCCCATAATTGCATTTTTGTGACTAGCTTATATCATGTAGCAAATTTCTTCTAGATTCATCCGTGCTGTACAGTGTTTCATGAATTCTTGGTAATTTTTTAGTGATGCATAATCCTCCATTGTGTGAAAGTACCACAATTTCTTTCAGCCATTTGTCCATTGAGGGACATCTGGATTGTATCAAATTCTTTCTATTGTGAATAAAACAGCAATAAGCATAGATATGTGTGAGAAAGAGCATGTATTTTTGCTCTTATTTCTTTGGGATATATACCTAGGAGTAGTAGTATTGAATAAAATGGTATTTATATTCCTAACTTTATAAACATCTGCCCTCAATTATTTTGAAGCATCACTCTTTTCTGATTTCTACTGCTCTGAACTTGGTTGGAATTAGAGCAGTCTTTGGAATTAAGTCATGGAATCTGGGTCAGCAGAACTAGATGTACATAGGTGGTTCCAGTGGAAATGGGTGTCAACCCCAGTGTGGTTCCATGGGTGTTCTTGATTCAGTTTCAAACATAAATACAGCTCATGATTTGTTTGATAGGTGTAGTCATTTAAACATTAACTCTGGCCTACTTAAATTATTGGACTTAACTTTAAAATGAAGGCACCATGAGACAGTAACTTTGTATTTATTTGCTTTATCAGATATTTAAACATAGGTAAGATGTGCATAAGTAGAGGTAAGTGTGTAGGCAATCAAAGGCAGGAATAAAGGAATCAAAAAAGATATAATTATTGATATAGGTTCATCCTGGAGAGGATGAAATCAGCCTTCTCCTTGGAAAAAATAATTTGGAAGCACCATCTGACATACTTTGGGCATGTTGTAAGGAAGGACCAGTCCTTGGAGAGGAATATCATGCCTGGATGGGTGGAGGGACAGAGCAAGAGAGGAAGACCTTGGGTGAGATGGATTGACTCAGTGACTGGGCAACTGGGGTAGGGGTGTCTGAGACAATGTGGTTGGCTCAAGATAGAGCAGGGTTCAGAGCTGTTGTACATAGGGTTGCTATGAGTTGTAATACAACAACAACAACATACAACATAGTTGTGAATGGGACGTTCTCTTGGCCTAGTGGTAAAGAGCTGCACTGTCAACCCAGAGACACAGGCACATTATTAGAATTTACTGGCCGCTCTGTAGGAGAAAGCCTCTGAAAAACTCCTGGAAGGTCAGCTATGAATTGGATTATGATTCAGTGGCACACAACAACATAGTTGGGAATAGAATATCTAAAAGATAGAGTGAAGTCAATATATAAAATATCTTGAAAAAAATACTTTAAAAGTGATAGGAAACAAATTCATAGGAAGCTTTATGAGTAGAAAATTGACATGGTGGAAAGAATACTCAAGGATATTTAGTGATTGGTAGGATAGTAAAGACTCTGAAATGAAAAATGAGGAAGAGTAAGGATAATACTATTCAATAGTTGACATTTGAAAAATAATGAAAGCTTAGTAAAATGTAGGGTGCTCTGGTGGCCTAGTGGCAAGGAGTTGCATCGCCAAGCCAAAAGCAGGCAGCTCCCCAGTCGCTCCACAAGAGAAAGATGGGTCATCACCTCTCATGTGATTCATAGTCTCTGAAAATCTCCTGGAAGATCAACGATGAGTGGATTCCAACTCAATTGCATATAATAGCAAGAGCAAAAGTGTATTTATTGGAGATAGAGATCGAAGGAGTAAGCATTAGCTTCACAAAGGGCAGAATTTACACCATAAGAATTCTACCGAGGTAGAGAACATAAAAGTGATGCAAACTGACTTCAAGCTTTGCATTGGAGAGAGGTAAAAAGATGGTTCAAAGAGTAAACTTGGAAGATTCATATGAATAGAGGACAATTTCCACTTGAGCGCTGGATATGCTGAGTAATGGGGTTGCTAGAACATCAGGATTAAGTGCCATCAGTGAGTTTAAAAACTGGGAGCCATCAGCACAGAGGAGAAAAGAGGAACAGCAAACATAATAAAGAACAAAAATGCCATGTTTTCCCCATTCTGAAGACTTAATGTCTCTGAATCTAAAAATTCTGGATAAGACAGAACTTAACTTTATCAGTGAAATATACTCCATAAATGTTCAATCTATGTTGGTAGTTACTGTCAAGTCAACTCTGAGCCATGTATTCCATATAGAGTGGAATGAAATAGGACCTCAGTCATGTCCATCTCCTTGACTGGGTTACTGATCAGCTCATTCTACAGGGTCTTTGATGGCTAATTTTCAGGCATGGTGAGTCAAATCTTTATTCCTAATCTTCTTCTGGAAGTTTGCTGATACCTATCCACTGTATTTATGGTATTGTCCATCATATCTGTGTTCCACCATATTTAAGATTCTGTTGGCATTTTAAGTAGTAATAAAATAACTAGATATTAATGTAGCAACACAAGGCCCCAAAATATGACCAAATGAGAGATGAGTGATAAAATTGATGTTGAGTCTTAGTTTATATCATATACCTAATTGCTCTAACAATGCATTTTGATTCATAACTCATTAAAAGATGAAGTCTCTTTCTCCTTTACAGCATTGGAACCAGCTTTAGCTTCTTGCTCTTACTGTTTCCTATCACTAAGAGCTTGACTGTAATTTTCTCTAATAATATTTTCCTAATACAAGAACTGAGTGTAAATGATGACAGATACGAAATTTCCAGATAGGTTAGACAATGCCTTCAATCCTTGAGGCCTAGTCAAATCCTCTGAGGGAATTTTCAAAATATTACTAATCACAGACCAATGTATTTACTATCTCTGAGGGTTGTATCTGGAAAGAAGGTTTATAAAGGCTCCCATGTGGTTGGTATTTAGGTTCAGGATAGAAACCACCAGACAAGTGGAAGCAACAATTTCAAATCTTAGCTTTGTGTTGGAATCACTTCGGAAGCTTTGAAAACACCCACGTACCTGAGTTTCTCCCCTGCAGAATTTAAGCACCAGCATTTTGAAAGATTCTCGGAGGATTCCACTGTGCAGCCAATGTCACCAACCTCCTCACTAGCTGCTTGACTCTCTTACTGTATCTTTTCAACCTCACCACTTCAAACAAGTTTCCATGCTTGCCATGGAGGGCAAAGCTCAAGCAGCTATGGAAGAAAACGTTCACTATTTGCCTTGAGCATAGTGAACCCAATTAATTGTCAGCTAACTTTTGATTACAGAACCTCTCTTATTGGTAATATTGGTGTTGGGGCAGAAAAAACATCACCAGGCTTTTCAGATCTGAGATTGAGTTGGCATTATTGTCAGTTGTGAAATTCAAGTTTTAACTTGTAAAACTGAACCAATTTTTCAACTAAAATCATGGAGACAATATATATCATATACAGGTGTTGCTCTAGGGGGAGAAAAAAACCCCAAACCCTCTTCTTAAGCCTCTGTGACAGAATGACATTTTGCACACCTACAGATCATAGGTAGCAACTCATATTTTCAATAGTACATTGTAGAATTTGAAAAAAGGTTTCTCTACTATATTACAGGGAGAAGCCTCAACTGGTATCCGTACCTCTTTTATTTTCTAGCAAACATAGATATTTTGATTTTCCATCCTTGTATACAGGTCTTCACTCTCTGTCAGGTCACCTTTCTTTGGAATGGGAACAAATAATATAGATCTCTTTCAGTCAGTAGGCCAGGTGGTTGTTTTCAAGATTTCTTGGCACAGCTTGGTGAGCACATCCAGAGCAGTGTCTGTTTGTTAAAATATGTCAATTTGTATGCCATCAATTCCTGGGGCCTTGTTTTTGCCAGTTCTTTCAGAGCAGCATGAATTTCTTCTTTCATTACTACAGGCTCTTGCTTATATGTTGTTTCATGAAATTCTTCTGTGTCTGCCAATTCCTTTTGATACAGTGACTCTGTATACTCTTTCCACCTTCTTTTAGTGCTTCCTGGATCATTTACTATCCTGCCCAAAGCATCCTTAAGTATTGTAAATTGAGGTTTGAATTTGTTCTTCAGTTCCTTCAGCTTAAGAAGGATTGTTAAGTGAATTTGGCCCCTTTGATTTTCTGATACCAGCTCTTTACACATCTCATTATAATATTTATCTTGTTTTTCTGCGCTGTCCTTTGAAATCTTCTGTTCAGCTCCTTAATATCTTGATTTCCTCCCATTGCTTTGGCTTCTTGGTGCTCTAGTGCAATATTCAGAGTCTCTTCTGACACCCATCTTGGTCTTTTCTTCTTCCTGTGTCTTTGTAATGACCTTTTCCAGTCTTCACAGATAATATTCTTGATATCCTCCCATAGCTCATCTGGTCTTCTCTAAGTCTTCTCTAATAGTGTTTAAGGCCTCAGACCTGTTCCTGAGATGCTTTTGAAATTCTGGATTAGACGAGGCTGTGGTAATAGAAATATTATAGCTAATGTTATATGGATCTTGGCCAAAAGCAGAGAGTACCAGAGGAATGTCTATCTGTGTTTCACTGATTATGCAAAGGCATTTGACTGTGTGGATCACAACAAACTGTGGCTGACTCTGAGAAGAATGGAAATTCCAGAACACTTGATTGTGCAAAACCTATACTTGGACCAGGAGGCAGTTGTCTGAACAGAGCAAGGAAACACTTCATGGTTTTAAAATTGGGAAGAGAGTAGGTTAGGGATGTGTCCTACCTGCATACCTTTTCAACCTATATACAGAACAGATTATCCAGGAGGCTGGGCTCTATGAAGAGAAATGTGGCATCAAGATTGAAGGACGAATCATCAACAATCTGTGTTATGTAGATGACACAACCCTACTGCTGCTGAAACTGAGGAGGACCTGAAACACTTGCTGCAGAAGGTCAAGGACTGCAGCCTTCAATATGGATTGAAGCTCAACATCAAGAAAACAAAGATTCTCACCACTGGGACAATGGGCAGCATCATGATAGATGGTAAAGAGACAGAGATTGTTAACAGCTTTAGTTTGTTTGGCTCCACAATCAACACTCTTGGTACCAGCAGTCAGGAAATTAAAAGATGAATTGCATTGGGAAGGTCAGCTGTCAGAGACCTCTCCAAAGTACTGAAGAGCAACTATGTCAGTCTGAAGACTAAGATGTGCCTGGTTCTGGTTAAAGTCTTTGCAATTACTTGTTATGCATCAGAAAGCTGGGCAATGATTAGGGATGATAAAAGGAGAGTTGATGCCTTTAAGCTATGATGCTGGAGAAGACTATTGAATATACCATGGACTGCTAGAAGAACAAACAGATTCATCCTAGAGAGGGTGAAACTAGGCTGCTCCTTGAAAGCAAGGATTCTGAAGCTTTTTCTGACCTACTTTGGATGTGTTTCAAGGAGAGACCAGTCCTTGGAGAGGAACATCATACATGGAAGGGTGGAATGACAGTGTAAAAAAGGAAGACCCTTGAAGAGATGAATTGATTCAGAGACTGCAGTAATGGAGGGAGGTGTGTCAGACACAATAAAATTAGCACAGGATCAATCATGGTTTAGGGCTGTTGTACAAAGGGTTGCTATGAGTCACAGATGACTTCACGGCACACAACAACACCAACAACAACATCAACAGATGTATGTTTTAGACTTACTCTGAATAAGCGATGTGAATATTTGTTTTCTCAATTTGCCTATTTAAATTAATTTTTTTTCTTGAACATGTTTAATAGTCTAAATCTGTGAACTAATGGTTTCTGTTTTGTTTTATTTTTCTTGAACTAATGGTTTCTTAGAGGAATTATTCCATCTGCCTAGAATACTCCTCAATGACTTATATGCTACTTGCTCTTCAAGGGAGCTCTGCTGTTATAGTTCATAGGCTGTTGCACTGCTAAACAAAGGCTGTGCATCTCCAGCGGTTTGACTCTACCAGTGTCTCCACACGAGAAATACGGGCAATTTCCTGTTTCCATTACAGCCTTGGAAACTCAGTGGAGGGTCAGCTTTGAATTGGAATTGACTTGAAATCACCAATTTTGAGGTTTGCGTACTTATTCTTCATGGTTTGCTCAAATTAGAGCTTCTCTGTAAATTCTTCTTATTCTTCTTTCTAGTAAATCCCTCTCTCCTTTATGCCTTTATGAAGAATTCTGGTGGTGGTGTGGTTAAGGTGTGTATATGCTAACCAAAAGATTAGCAATTTAAACCCAATAGCTGTTCCATGAAAGAATGATGGGACACACCACTTCCACAAAGACTTCCAGTGTTGGAAACTCTACGGGCAGTTCTACTCCGTTCTTCAGATTCACAATGCTTTGGGATTACAGCAGCTGTGGTGGTGGGTTATGAGCTTGTATTGCTTTATCATATATGGAAAACAACCTATTCTGTGTTTTCTTCTCAAGTTAAGTTGGAAGCTCCTTAAGAGCAGAGACAAAGATTGGTCAATTTTATAACCAACCTCATCAGTAAAGTAGACCCTCAGTTACTTTATCCCCAGGATATCGGTTGGGGATAGATTATCTGTTTTTGAATTGTGATTTAGGGTAGGTCACCTGACCCTTGTAATTTTATTTTCATTTTCTGTAGTATGAAGATGGTATGCATTTTCTAGCTCTGTGGTGAGGGTTTAATGATCTAATGTACTTACTTGCACAGTCATCAAGTGGTATGCTTAAAAACATTTTTATAATATTACTTTAGGGATGCTGAAACAACTTTGGGAAACAGGTTTCTCTAACTCTGTAAAGCAGGAAAAGTGGATGAGGAGTGCTGGGTCAGCTGGGGAGATGGTGGTGCTTTCCACAGAGCTGTGCTGATAACCCAAAGGTGGCGCCTTTGTAGAGGTTTGGATGCACCATTGTCTTGACTGGGAGAAAAATGGGCAGTTTCCTCCAGGATGATTTACAGCCTTGGAAAGCCAACAGAGGGTCAGCTATGAGTCTATTCCAACTCGATGGCAATGCATTTTCAGTTTATGTGAGGGATTATGCTCATTTCACTGAAAAGGGGCCATCTAATTCAAGCCATAGGCTTTGCAATTGCTTGCTGTGCATCAGAAAACTGGATAATGACTAGGGATGATAGAAGGAGAGTTGATGCCTTTGAGTTGCAGTGCTGGAGAAGAGTATTAAACAAACAGGTTCATACTAGAGAGGGTGAGACCAGGCTGCTCCTTGGAGGCAAGGATTCTGAAGCTTTATCTGACCTAATTTGGACATGTTGCAAGGAGGGACCAGTCCTTGGAGAAGGACATCATGCTTGGGAGGGTGGAGGGACAGTTTAAGAGAGGAAGACTCGCTATGAGGTGGATTGATTCAGTGTCTGGGGTAATGGGGATAGGTGTGTCAGAGACAATAAGATTGGCACATGATAGAGCAGGGATTAGGGCTGTGGTACATAGGGTCACTATGAGTAACACATGATTTTATGGCATATAACAAGAACAACTACAACAATGGCACATCTGATAAGGGGCATACATCTAAAATATGTAGACTACTACAGCACCTCAACAAGAAAAAGGCAAAAGACTCAATCACAAAATGAACATAAGATATGGATAGACATTTCACAAAAGAAGAAATTCAGATGCACAATGAACATATGAAGGATTGTTCAAAATCAGAGATATGCAAATGAAAACAGCAATGAGATATATCACTATAACAACAATAGCAAAGCTGAACAGGGCAGCAAACATCAAATGCTGAGGAGGATGTAGAGACATCAGAACTCTCACTCACTGTTCATGGGAATGTAAAATGGTAAAACTGCTCTGCAAGGTGGTCTGATGCTTTCTCAAAAGGTTGGAAATAGAAATACCATTTGACCCAGCTATGTCACTACTGGAAATATACCCTAAAGAAATCAGAGTCTTGACACAGACAGATAAATGCACACCACCATATATTGCAACATCATTCACACATAATAGCAAAGAGTTGGAAGCAGCCCAACTGCCCGTCAACAAATGAATAGGCAGAAAACTGTGGTATAATCACACAATGGAATATTACTCAGCATTTAAAAACAATGAACTTGTAAAACATTGTGCAACATGGACAAGTCTGGAAGACATTATGCTGAGTGAAAAATCTTAGTCACAAAAGGACAAATACTGCTTAAGGATGCTGTTATAAAATTCACAAGCAGGGAGTGGAGTGGAGTGGGGGTAGAACAGGAAAAGAGTAGATAATGAACACTACACTAGAACAGATGACTGAAAGGAATGAATGATTAGGAGTTCTATGTATGACAACAATCTGGAATAAGAAGTACTTTACAATGTAAATTGAAGGTAGGAAAAGGGAAGAAAATGTGCATCAATGAATGAATGAAAACCCAAACTTTCGTTAAAATAACAGTTAAGAATAAAAACCCTGTAATACATGCTAGGTAAGAAAAATAAAGAGAAAAGAAAAGGGGCCATCTGAGAAGGTACAAACTGTGCACCTTGGGACAGTCATCTGGATGAGGGAACAGCGAGTACATAGGTCCTGGGATAGGCACATGCTCGATACACTTAACTACAGATTTGTTATCAGTGAAAATTTCAAAATATTTCTTTACACTTGGAACATTTTGTAGAGAGGAGGTACTGTTTACCATGAACAGTGTGCAAAGCATCTTTTCTTCAGTGTATTCATTTTCTAGTGGAATAGGTTTTCAATGATCTTCAGGATGGACACACATTTTCTTGTGGGTTTTTTTTTATTTGTATGGTTCTACTACATTTTTAAAGATGATAATTTGAAGTAGGTGCGTGTGAGGATTATTTCACTCCAGTTTCTGTCCTTGTATTCACTGCCGACGTAGATTGGTTGGTTTCGTTGTACCAGGTACGCCCTTCCTCTCTCTCAGCACCGATGATGTTACTTCAGAAACTGTCCTCAGGATGGAAAACTGACTCTCTATTGTCCAGTAGATTCTGATTCGTAGAGCCCCTCCCTCCATTGTCTGAGGCTACAAATCACAACAGGAGAAGATTCCTGTCTTTCTCGAAGAAGCCTTTGGGAGATTTGCACCCCCACAGATATTAGCGCTTTGCATTAGCAGTGCAATTTGCTCTGAATTGTCACCAGAGTTCCTTTGAAGATCTATTATCTCAATAAAATAATGATGTATTTGAATCAAGAGTATTTGAATAACTCCTAACTTGTTCTAATTTTTGAGTGTTTTAAATGGTAAAGATTTTTCATGAGTAAAATCAAGTGTTCTGAGATTCCCATTCTTCTCAAGATTAGTTACAATTTGTTGTGATCCACACAATCTTTGCATAGTGAATAAAACAGACTCTCCTTTAGTACTTCTTAGTTTCTGCCAAGATCCATCTGACATTGATGATGTCTCTAGTGCCTTGGCCTCTTCTAAATCTGGCTTGTATTTCTAGTAGCTCTCTGTTGATGTATTTTTCCAATTGTTTGTTATTTTTTATAATCTTCAACAGAATTTTGCTTGTGTGTGATATAGATATTGTTCAATACATTTTATACTCTGTCAAGTCACCTTATTTTTAATGGGAATAAATATTAATTTCTTCTAGTCAGTTGGCCAAGTAGATGTCCTTCAGATTTCTTGGCACAACCTGGTGAACATGTCCAGGGCAACATCTGTTTGTTGAAGTATGTCAATTGATACTCTATCAATTCCTGGGACCTTGTTTTTTGCCAAGTCTTTTAGAGCAGCTTGAACTTCCTCCTTCATCACTATTGCCTCATCATATGTTGTTTCATGAAATTCTTCTGTGTCAGCCAATTCTCTTTGGTATAGTGACTCTGTATACTTCTTCCATTTTCTTTTAATGCTCGTTCGATATTCTGACCATAGCATTCTTAAGTATTGCAACTTAAAGCTTGAATTTATTCTTCAGTTCTTTCAGCTTAAGAAATAGCAAGCAAATTTGACCCTTTTAACTTTCCGACTCAAGGTCTTGGCATTTTTCATTATAATACTTTATTTTGTCTTCCTGAGCTACCCTTTGAAATCTTCTGTCCAGCTCTTTAACTTCCTGCTTTCTTCCTTTTGCTTTGGCTTCTCGCTGCTCTAGGGCAATATTCTACTGACGTCCATGTCAGTCTTTTCCTCCTCCTCTATCTTTGTAAAGACTTTTTGCATTCTTCATGGATGAGATTCTTCCACAGCTTATAACTGAATGATTCAAAATCAGGAAGAGTGCGCCTGGGGTGTGTCCAGTCTCCAAATCTTTTCAATCTGTATGCAGAATAAATAATTCAGGAGGCAGGACTTTATTTAGGAGGAGGAATGGCATCAAGATTTGATGAAGACTCATCAGCAACCTACATTATCAGATGACACAACTTTGCTTGCCGAAGCTGAGGAGGACCTCAAATGTTTGCTAAAGAAGTCAATAACTGGAGTCTTCAATATGGATTGAAGCTCAGCATCAAGAAGACAAAGATTTTTACCACTGGGCCAACTGACAGAACCATTATAGAGGAAGAAGAGATTGAAGGTGTTAACAATTTCAGTTTGTTCGAATCTACAATCAACACTCTTGGCACAGTCAGGAAATCAAAAAGTGAAATGCATTAGGAAAATCTGCTGTAAGGCACTTTTTCCATGTGCTAAAGAGCAATGATGTCAGACTAGAGACTAAGATGTGCTTGATATAGGCCTTGGTCTTTGTGGTTACTTGCCATGCATCAGAGTGCTGGATAGTGACAAAGAATGACAGAGGAAGAATCAATATCTTTGAGTTGTGGTGCTGGAGGAGAGTGTTGAATAAACCATGGACTTCCAAGAGAACAAAGAATTCTGTATCAGAGAGAGTGAAATAAAGTTGTTCCTTGTAGGCAAGGATTTTGAAGCTCTGTCTCACATACTTTGGGTATGTGACTAAGAGGGATCAGTCCTTGGAGAAGGACTTCATGCTTGGAATGGAGAATTTACAACATCATTCTTAGAATAGTTGAATTTACAACAAAAACTTGTAAGCAAACTTTACTAACCCAAAGTTGTTGTTGTTGTTGATTGCCTTTGAGTTGATCCTATGAACAAAAGGCCTGAAGCCTTTCTATAACTATCGACATTTATCAAAGTTCCTAGAGTTTCTGGAGGCCTCTTGTTCAGGGAGTGGATACCACTCCTGCTTCCAAATGAGTTGCGTTCAAATACTCTACATTTACAGATGAGTAAGATAACAGAGGGAGAGGTTTTTGGTTCCATTTTTCTCAGTCCAGTTACTGTATAAATGGTCTTATGAGTGTGATTTATATACAAATAATTTTTGTTTGTGAAATTTATATTATTGTTGTTATGTGCTGTCGGCTGGCCTGCAACTAACTCATAGAGACCCTATGCACAATAGCTCTGAACCCTGCCCTATACTGAGCCAATCTCACTGTCTGCGACATACCTACTCCTATTTTCCCAGTTACTATATCAATCCATCTCATCTGGGGTCTTGCTCTCCTGCACTGTCCTTGTACTCTTTCAAGCATGATGTCCTTCTCCAAGGATTGGTTCCTTGTGGCAACATGCCCAAAGCACGTGAGACAGAGCTTCCAAACTCTTGCCTCCAAGAAGCAAATTGGTTTCACCCTCTCTAGGGCAGACCTGTTTGTTCTCTTGTATGTAATGCACATGTTCTAAATAGAAATAAATATGCATACATATCTGACATATAAAAATGTATGTATATCTAAATTTATAAGTATAAACATGTGATTTATATTCACATATAAATATATAATGTATGTATATTAGATAAATGTACATGTTAAATAAATGTGTACATATAAAAGTATATTTATATATTATATATAAATGTATATATATATTATATAAATATATAATGTGTGTGCGTATATGTTGTTATGTTGTTATGTGCCATCAAGTCGCTTGACTCATAGCGACCCTATGTACAACATCCCTAAACTCTGCTCTGTCCTGTGCCAATCGCACCGTCTCTGACACACCGATCTTGATGTGTGAGTATATAATATATATAAATATATATATACAATCTATAAATATAAATATAGGAGTGAACCTCTTCAATATTTCTTCTACAAGATTCTTTAATTTCAAGGCAAAAAAGATTTTTCATTAACTTTTGCTAGTAAAACATTATTCTTTTGAAATTTTTAAAATGCTTTATTAAATTTACTTTTGAAGTTGACCTTTGGTCAATTTGTAATGTATTTGAATCAAACTTAAGCAGTCTATAAATCCATAGTGGTATGAAATAAATGTCATGTGAGAAAGTAATACTAAATAGTATATGAAATGATGCATCCTGCTTGTGGTAATAGGAGAACAGTTAGTATATTGTATAGTTTGTATATTCTACACCTATAAAAAAAGTAAGACTTATTTTAAAGCTCAAGTTTATAGTAATATTTTTCTCCATCAAAGAATTATATCCAGAAACGGTGTCACCAATCATAGTTCTGGTAAGAAATACAGAGCTATATTAAAGCCACTAAAGAGATGTTTTGTGAAAGGCTGTTTGCAAAACATCAATAACTTGCATTATGAAAGTGATACAATCTTGCTTGCTGAAAGCAAAGGGTACTTGAAACACTTGCTATAGAAGGTCAAACACTACAGCCTTCAATATGTATTACATCTCAACATCAAGAAAACAAAAATCCTCACCACTTGACCGTAATGATAAATGGAGAAAAGATTGACGTTGTCAAGTGTTTCCTCTTATATTCACAATCAAAATTCATGGTAGCAAGAAATCAAGACATGTTGTATTGGGAAAATCTGTTGTCAAAAACTTCTTTAAAGTACCAAAAAGCAAGAATCACAGTTTAAAGTCAAAGATGTGTTTTGTTCAAACCATGGTCTTTTAAATTGCTTTTTTTTCTTTGCATCTGAATATAGGGCAGTAAATAATAAATAAGGTAATAAATAAGGAAAAATTGAGGCCTTTGAGTTGTGGTGATGGAGAAGAGCACTCAATATTTCTTGGATTGCCAAAATAACAAATAAAGTCTGTCTTCTAGAAAATGAAAAGTGACAAGAATGGTGAAACTTGGAGAATTTCAATCTCTTCTCCATTTATCATGATCTTGCCCCTTGGTCCAGTAGTGAGAATTTTTGTTTGTTTTGTGTTGAGATGTACTACAAATTGTAGGCTGTAATCTTTGATCTTTTGCACCAAGTGCTTTAATTCCTCCTCACTTTCAGTAAGCAAAATGTTGTGTCATCTGCATAAAGCTGGTTGTTGATGAACCTTCCTCAAATCATGATGCCACATTCTACTTTAGAGTTCAAATTTATTTTTTTTAAATTTATTTTATATTGGTTTGCTTACAAAGTTTGTATACATTGTGTTTCACATTATTTTTCATCCACATTGGGTTTCATATAATTATTCCCATGGATTATGTTTTATAAAATTAGTCACCATTGGACTATGTCCATCATTACTCCGTCTTTTCATGTCCCCATTAGAACTTTCCATATCCTTTACCTCCTCCCTCCTCTCACCAAATTGTGCAAACCTGTGATTTTGCCCATCCCCATGCTCACCCCTTTGCTCCCACCTCTTTCCACCTTACATCCCATATTTATTTTACTAGTTATCCTTCTATTTTTACAATAATGGTCCTATGCAGTATTTGTCCTTATGAGATTGAGTTAGTTCACTCAGCATAATTCTCTCTAGTCTCTCCCAAGTTATGTACTATTTTTCAAAACTGTTGCTCCTGAGTGCTGCATAGTATTCCATTGTGTGGATGTACCACAATTGGTCAATTCATTTAATTGTGGTTGGATATTTGGGTTGTTTCCATCTTACTTGGATACACCATTAACACTCTTGGTAACAGCAGTCAGGAGATCAGAAGATGTATTTCATTGGGAAAGTCTGCAGTCAGGGACTTGTCCAAATTATTGAGGAACGTTAATAATGTCAAGACTAAGGTGCATCTGTTTTAGGCCATGGTTTTTACAAATACTTGCTAAGCTACTGAGAGCTGGGACAATGAAAAAGGATGAGAGAAGAAGAATTAACGTCCTTGAGCTGTGGTGTTGGAGGAGAGTACTTACTATCCCATGGGCTGCCAAACAAACAAACAGCTATGCCTTTGAGAAAGATAGCCAACGTGCTCCTTGGGAAAAAGCTTTATCTCACATAATTTGGACATGTTGTTAGGAGAGGTTAATCATGCTTAGAATGGTGGCAATTTGGCAAAAGAAAGACCCTCAACCAGATAGCTTGACACAGTGATTGCAGTAATGGGCTTGAGTATATCAGAAATGGTGAGGATGGCACAGGACAGGTAAGATTCAGATCTGTTTTTCATAAGGTCGCTATGATTCATAATTGACTCATCAGTACCTAACAACAACATATCTCAAGTAAAATGAGTCAGTGTCTATTCATCCTCACTTCCAAGGAGTGCTCTGACTACACCTGTAAGTGATCATTTTGAATAGACTGAAAAGTTAGTGTTTAGATCCAAATATCTGGAAAGATATATTTTATTACTGAAAAAAAATGAGTCAAACTGAAAAAAAACAACACCACCATATGATGAAACTCAGTCTTACATAGTTTAGGCATGTTGGCAGGAGGGGTCCATCAGTAGTTAGACAAGTACACCATTCTGGGAAAGGTGGAGGGTCATAGAGAGAGAGAAAGACCCCAACATGATGGATTGTTGAGGACACAGTGTCTGTTACAAGGAACTGAAGCGTATTAAAGACCATGAGGATAGGGCAATATTGAGCAAGCTTCAGATCTGTTGTTCATATAGCATCATGATGAGTCATTGTAGAGTCAAAGGCATCTGAGAATAAAATTTGCAAAATTAACACTCCCTTCCTCATCAAATTGAGCTATTATTTCCAAATTAAGATTTTTTTTCCTGAATATCTCGGTGTAATCCCATTATCCATTATTATTCTTGTTCTTATGGAATATTTTGTGTAAACTAACATGTTTTCCCTAAATATATAACTTTTTTTTCTTTTTCTTAAGAAAACAGTTTAAATTTTATCTTCCTTATTTTCTTCATCTTTGGTATAGAATCTTTTTTGGTCTTGTTTTTAAAGTAAAAACTGAAGCACTTTTTCTATTGGTATAAATAAGGTGATAAATATGAGGTTTAGGAAGGTAGCTATATTGACATTATACTGGATGCTTTGGGATTCGCCTGCAACACAGGAGACAAAGACAGGAATTACACTGGTCCGTACTTCACCTATGAGCTGATGTGCACATGAAGCTTTGCCAGATCTATTCTAGGTTTTCCAGTTTTCTGAGTCAAACTTCCCTTCATTATTGAAATGGTAATGACAACAGGTACATACTCCCTTTGTTTTCTTAACACTAGTACTGTCACTGTTGCTATGGGCCATCTAGTTGACTTTGACTAATAGCGACCTTGTGAACAGTAGCTCTGAGCCTTGCTCTGTACTGAGCCAATCTCACTGTCTCTGGCACACTAGCCACTATTACCCCAGTTACTACATCAATCCATCTCATCAAGGGTCTTCCTTTCTGGTGTTGTCCCTCCATGTTTCCAAGCATGATGTCCTTCTCCAAGGACTGGTTCCTCCTGGCAACCTGCCCAAACATATGAGACAAGAGTTTCAAAATCCTTCCTTCTATACAGCAATCTGGTTTCACCCTCTCCAGGACAGACTTGCTTGTTTTTTTGGCAGTCCATGGTATGTTAAATACTCTTCTCCAACACCACAGCTTAAGGACATACTGTGTATCATACAAAGACTGGAACCCCTCTTTTTTCAGATACATTATTTATGAAATGTAGCACTTTGTGAAATTTTTTGCCTGATGTTACAGCTAAACAATTATCCTTACAGATCAGTTTATGACCATTCTTACATTTCTTTTATTATAGATCAGAACCTATATCTTTGCTATCATTTTTCCTAGGTATTACCCATAGTCTGCACTGGAAATATAATGCAAGAGTAAATCATTACTGGTGTTCTTATCTTTGAGTGTGTGAAGATTGATGAGAAAAATCATGCTCATAAAAGCTGTTACATCAAATTTAATTTATATATATATAAATTATTAACAATATTGTTATTACACACAAACAAGATCCTGCTGAAGAGTTTCCAAAAACAACTGAAACAGAACTTCTAGATGTGCAAGCTGTATTTAGATAAGACCATGGCACTAGTGATATCTTAGTAAATGTTAGAAGAATCTTGGCTGAAACCAGAGAATGCCAGAGGAATATCTATCTATATCTGTATTTCATTGACTGCAAAGGCATTTGACTGTGAGGATCACAACAACTTGTGGCTGGCTGACCTTGAGAAAAATGAGGACCCCAGAATTTTAATCGTGCTCATGCAAAACCTGCACTTAGACCAGGAAGTAGTTGTCAGAACAGAGCTGAGAAACACTGCATGGTTCAGGATCAGGAAAGGTCTTCATCAGGGATGCATCCTATTTCCATACCTTTTCAATCTATATTTAGAACAGATCAATCTGAACTGAAGCTCAACATCAAGGAAAAAAAAAAAGATTCTCATCAATGCACCAGTTGGCAACTTCACGACAGACAAAAAAGAAATTGAAACACTTAATGACTTTAGCATGTTTGGTTCCACAATCAACACTCCTGGCACCAGCAGTCAGGAAATCAAAAGACAAATAACATTGGGGAAATTTGCTGTCAGGGGCCCCTCTAGAGTCCTAAAGATCAACAACGCTAGTCTGCATACTAAGGTGCACCTGATTCATGGTCTTCACAATTACTTCCTATGAATCAGAGAACTGGACAATACCTAAGAATGATAGAAGAAGATCTATGCTTTGAGTTGTTCTGTGGGAGAAGAGTGTTGAACGCACTGTGAACTGCCAGGGGAACAAACAAGCCTGTCCTGGAGGGAGGGAAACCAAGATGCTTCCTGGCGGCAAGGATTTTGGAGCTCCATCTTGTATACTTTGATCACGTGGCCAGGAGGGACCAGTCTTTGGAGGAAGACATCATGCTTGGAAGGGTGGACAGACAGCACAGGAGAGGAAGACCCACAATGAGAAGGATTGACTCAGTGACTGGAGAAATGTTATTAGGTCTGTTGGAGATGAGATTGGCTCAGGAAAGGCCAGGTTTTTGAGCTAATGAACATAGGGTTGCTATGAGTAACAGACAACTAACTCAATGGCACATAACAACAGAAACAACAACAATAAACAGCTATATATTAAAAATTTTAGGGGGATAGTTAATTTACAGCTTTACTAGGCATTCTGAAACTGCTCATTTTACTCTGATCATTTGCCAATAAGTTCTATCATATTAACAATGTCCTAGGGCCAAATTCCTCACTTGGGGAAGAAAAGTATAGAGGCTTAGTATTGTCATTATTTCAGCACACTTCGTTGTAAACTTCTACAGCCCATAATATACTTCTGACTGCTCGTCCCTCCCAAAACTGTTCCCCACACAGATACTTCTTGAATTAGGAGTGAAAGAAAACAAAAACATGAGTCATGAGTTTAGCAAAGTTGTTGTGTCCCATCATGTCGGTATGAACCCATGGCTAACTCTCCACTGGGTTTTTAGAGGCAGTTAATTACACTGACAGGAAATGCCCAGCCTTCTCCTTCGGAGCATCTGTGGATTCAAGATTGCAGCACAGCTTCTAGACTACTAGAGCTCGCTAGCTTAGCACTAGTGGCATTTTATTTATTTTTGTAACAAAAGTTCTGCTATTCATCTGTCAGTTTTTCAAACCATTGCAAATTATTATTCTAGAAGCTTTTCATATTTGCCACTAATATTTCAGTTACTTGCAGGATCCCACATGTGGACAGGATTCAGTGAAGACATAGATTGTTGTTGTTATTGTTATGTGCTGTTGAGTTGCCTGCGACTCATAGTGACCCTATGCACAAAAGCTCTATAAACCCTGCTCTATCTCATACCAATTGTATCGTCTCTAACACACCTATTTCCATTACTCCAGTCACTGAATCAATCCACCTCATAGAGGGTCTTCATCTCCTGTGCTGTCCCTCTACCCTTCCAAATACTAAATCCCATTCCAAGGACTAATCACACCTTGCAACATGTCCAAAGTATGTCAGACAAAGGAGCAGCCTCCAAGGAGCAGCCTGTCTTCACCCTCTCCAGGAGGAATTTGTAAGTTCTCCTAGCAGTCCATGGTATATTCAGTACTCTTTTCCAGCACCAAGCCTCAAAGGCATCAACTCTCCTTCTATCATCCCTAGTCGTTTTCCAGCTTTCTGATGTATGGCAAGTAATTGCAATGACCATGACCTGTATCAGGTGTACCTTAGTCTGCAGACTGACATTGTTGCTCTTCAGTATTTTGGAGAGGTCTCTGACAGGACACTTTTCCAACATAATTAATCTTTTAATTTCCTGGCTGCTGGTACCAAGAGTGTTGATTGTAGAGGAAAGCAAACTGAAGACTAGACTGAGATAGACAATGCTAATATATGATGAGAAATCTGGTAATCTATGAAGTTGGCCAGTGAAAATCTTGTGACAAAACTTTGTGTATAGAACATTGTCTGAGATAGTGTAAAAAGATGACATTCTAAAGACTGCAAAGCACTCAAAATATGACTTGGGAGAGCTGCCTTCTGTGTGTTGACCTTAGTGACTTGGATGGAGTAAAACTTTCAACATTTTTGCATTTGTTAACAGGACTGAAAATGAAAAGAAATATCTATAAATGCCCATTAATCATCAGAATATGAAATGTACAAAGTATGAATTTAAGAGAATTCCAAGTTGTCATAGATGAAATGGATTACATAAAAATCAGTATCTTAGGCAGTGGTGAGCTGAAATGGACCGGATTTGGTTATTTTAAACTGGACAATTACATGATCTACAATGTTGGGAATGAGAAGTAGGGTGCTACTTAAAAGCAATTATGGTGAGAATTCTTCTGATATATTTTGGCCTTGTTATCAGGAGGGACCAGTCACTGGAGAACAACAGCCTGCTGGGTAAAGGGATTCAGGGAAGGAGTAGAATGTCTTCAGTGAGATTGATTGACAGTGGTTGCAACAATGGTTTCAAACACAGCGATGATTGTAAGAATGGTACAGGTAGTGTTTTGTCTTAGTGGGTCACTGTGAGTGAGGACTAACTTAATACCTAACAACGACAATAAATAGAAATTTGTATTTATTACATAGGATATTAAACCATTAAACCATCTCAGGAACAGGTTTGAAGCCTTAGACATTAATGAGCAAAGACTGGATGAGCTGTGGGAAGATATCAAGAATATCATCCAGGAAGAATGCAAAAGGTCATTACAAAGGCAGAGAAGGAAGAAAAGACCAAGATGGACGTCAGAAGAGACTCTAAATATTTCACTGGAATGCTGAGAAGCCAAAGCAAAGGGAAGAAATCAAGATATTAAGGAGTTGAACAGAAGATTTCAGAGGGCAGGGAGGGAAGACAAGGTAACGTATTATAATGAAATGTGCAAGGAGCTAGAGTCTGAAAATCCAAAGGGCTGACCTCACTCTGCATTTCTTAAGCTCAAGGAACTGAAGAACAAATTCAAACCTCGAGTTGCTATAATCAAGGATGCTTTGGGCAGAATATTAAATGATGCAGGAAGCATTAAAAGAAGATAGAAAGACTATACAGAGTCACTGTACCAAAAGGAATCGGTGGACACAGAAGAATTTCATGAAACAATGCATGAGCAAGAGCCTGTGATGATTAAGGAGGAAGTTCAAGCTGCTCTTAAATTGGCAAAAAACAAGGCCCCAGGAATTGATGGCATTCCGATTGACATATTTCAACAAACAAATGCTGCCCTGGATGTGCTCACAAGTTGTGCCAAGAAATCTGGAGAACACCCACCTGGCCTACTGACTGGAAGTGATTTCTATTTGTTCCAATTCCAAAGAAAGGTAACCTGAAACAGAGTGAAGACTTACATATAAGTATGGAAAATCAAAATATCTATGTTTGCTAGAAAATAAGAGGGGTACAGATACCAATAGAGGGTCTATATTGAGCTGTTCCTCCACCTTCCCAAATATGATGTTCCTCTCACTTAATGAAAAATTTCAAAGTTGTAGTCATAGAAAAATTATAAATTCTTGTCTTGTGCTCAAAATAACATTCTTTTAAGATATGTATCTTGGATTCTTAGAAATGTGTAAATTCTACACTAGGAAGTAGGTTGAGAAGTTGAAAAGACTTGATATTGTAATTCAGATTAGTTAATTTCATAGCCTGACTCCACAGTTTACTAATAGTTTATTGGTAAAAGTAAATAAATTACTTTTATCAAGATTTATTAACTCTAGTCTTTATCTGTGTAATGATTTAAAATAGCCCTTACCATACAAGTAAGGGATCTCTGAGGGGCTAGTGGTAAGAAACTATGTTGTCAACCTAAAGACATGTGGTTCGAATGCACCAGCTGTTCTGTGGAAGAAAGACAATCTCCTCACGTGCAATTTACTGCCTCTGAAGACATGTTAGAGGGTCAACTATGAGTAGGTTGCAACTCAATGATAACTAGCAACAACAGCAACCAGATAGATATGCCTAAGCCAAGGGAGCTCATAGAAGATACAAAGACCTATATTCATCATCTTCTTGTCATAGATAAAATTGGGTTAGATTATTTGGTAAATTAAAAGAAGAACATGTATAGCTTTAAGCAAGTTGCTTTACTAGGTCTATTCTAATAGTATTGATGAAGTAAAATTTATTATGAATAAATCTCCTATGGAATTTGGCAACACAATTTTTAGTTCCCATGTTCTATAATAGGTAAGAAGGAAATTGAGATAAACTTCTTGGTGATGGAAATAACTTTTATATCTATATATCTTTATATTATACTATATATCTGTATACTTTTATATCTATATATTTTTCTATGTATAATTTATGCATCTACATACTACCTAGCATATAAAGGATTTAATGGATTTAATAAAACAATATGATGCAATGAAATAGTACTTAACTAAACACCCAGTGCATGTTGGCTGTTTTTATATTTTCCTATATTTCATAAATACACTGGAGATAATTAATGGCATTGTTAGTTTTGGATCCAATATCTGAGCCTATGCAAATGCAAACACAAATGGTATTCAGATCATAATCAAATATTTCTATGCCTTCTCTAATGTATGTAAAGGAACATTTTAATAGATATTATGATTTTAACAATAAAATCAAGATGATGTCAGAGACAGTCCCAAACCACCCCTGGGATTTGGTATAGATCCAGAGGGAAGAATGCCACCTACTGAATCAAATTTCAAAATTTATCACTTTATCATGAGAACTTAATGATCATAACAAGTGAAACTTAAACCGTGTCTGCTCAATATAAAAATATTAACATATTTGGGTGACTCAGGAAAAACAAATTCATCTGGTAATGAAGATTGGAAAATAATGTTTGTGATTAAGTTCTCAAGAATCTCATTTCATCTTATGTTCTCTGCTTCTAACTGCTTTAGAGACTTGAAGAACGACTAATATTAGCTTATATTTAGACCCCACAGCTATTCTTACAAAGAGAAATAATATATTTTCTTTTTTTATTATTTCTAAGAAATTTATTCTTTGCAAAGGATTATGGATATATTATGCTTAGTTATTACACGTATTCTCTCTTTGAACATAGTAGAACTCTATCTTTCTTGAAGGTGAAATAAATTTGATTACTTTCAAAATTTCTTGCTATTTTGTCAAAATTAGTTATTATAAAACAAGTTTACTTTGGCTCACTTTATTTTTCGTTTTAGGTATCTTGGTTTTTTGGGTTTCCCCTCCCCCTTTATTATTATTATCATTATTAAGTTTAATGAAAATTTGCAGAGACTTTGAATTTCCATTCATTCATTGTTGCACTTTTCTCCCTGCCCACCCTCGCCCCAAGTTCGCTCTTCTCTTTGAAAAGCAAAAGAAAAATTCTTTCGTTGTCATACAATGCCTCCCCCAAAGTGCACTCTACTATGCAGCCTTCATTCTGGACTCCTGTCATGGCAATAATACCTAATCATATATCCCTTTTAAACAGTTCTCTCTCTTATCTATTTCAATGCAGTATACATAATTTATCCCATCTTTCTCAGTCTCCCCACAACCCCACTCTCAGTCCCGTCTTAAAACAGTGATACTATGCAGGATTTATCCTTTTGTGACTGAGATACTTCACTCAGCATAATGTCCTCCAGAGTCACCCATTTTGTATAATATCTCATGATTTTTGCTTTTCAATGCAGCATAGTATTCCATCTATGAATATACCAGAGCTTCTCAATCCATTTGTTTGTTGATGAGCACTTAGGTTGTTTCCAACTCTTTGCTATTGTGAACAAAACCGTGATAAACATGGGTGTGTATATATCTGCTTGGGTGATGGTTATGGTTTCTTTGGGGTATATTCCCAGTAGTGAAATTGCTGGGTCAAATGATATCTTGTTTTTAAGAGGTCTAAGTTAAAGGTGCAAAATACTTGACCCGTTTCTCCTATCCTCGTTTTTTACTTTGTGTGTTGTAGTGAGTATATATGGAGACATTTGAGCCACTGTACATCTATTGTTGATATCCTAGTTAAAACATTTTTTGTATCAACTAATATCATGCAAATACTGCTTCTTCAAAATTATCTTAATTCAGTTTAATAGTTTTATAATGGCTTACATACAAAGTTTATAAACCTCGTTTTTCACATTTGACCTTTCCCCTTTCTTTTACCAATTCCTCCCTTCACCTATAAAATTATACTACCCTATTTTCAACCTCCCCTCCCCTTCTTGGATCCTTGTACAATACAATAATGTACAATAATGGCCCTATACAGTATTTGTCTTTACGAGACTCAGTTCGTTCACTTAGCATAATACTCTCCAATCATTTCTCCTGTGTGCTGCATAGTATTCCATTGTGTGAATGTACCATCATTTCTCAATACATTCCTTTCTGGTTGGGCATTTGGACTGTTTTCATGTTCTTGATATGATGAATAACACCACTATGAACATTGTTGTACAAGTATCTGTTTGTTCCTCAGTTTTCATTTTCTCGGGGTATATTCCAAACTAGTTCATATGCAATCTCTAGGTTCAACTTCTTGAGGAAACACCAAAGTTCCTTCCAGAGTGGTTGTACCATTTTACAATCTCATCAACAATGTATAAGATAGATCTCACAATATCCTCTCCAACATTTATTACTTGATGTCTTGCTAAACTTTGCCACTGCTACTGGAGTAAGATGATACCTCACTGTGGTTTTGATTTACATCTCTCTCATTGCTGGTGATTTGGAGCATTTCTTCATGTGTCTTTTGGCCATCCAAATGTCCTTCTCTGTGAAAAGTTTTTAGATGTCTTTTGCCCATTTTAACTGAATTATCAGTGTTTTTCTTCTGGAGGCCCTGTAGGATTCTGTAAACTTTTGTTATGAGACCCTTGTCTAAGACAGTATTGCTAAATGTTTCTTTCCAGGTAATAGGTTTTCTTTTCACCTTGTTGGAAAAAATTTTTGATGAACACAGAGATTGAATCTTTAGAAAGTACCATTCATCAATTTTATCCTCTTAGATTGTGCATTTCTGGCTGTATTTGGCAGTCCCTTTATAATGTTGACTAGGCCTTCTAAGCTTAGTCCCAGTTTGCCTTTTATGAGCTTTATGGTTTGGGGCTTTATTCTAAGGTCTCTGATCCACCTTGATTTGATTGTTTAGTATGGTGTGAGATGTGGATCCTGTTTCAACTTTCTGCAGGTAGTAGTCCAGTTTTGCCAGCACCATTTGTTGAAGAGGTTGTAATTTCCCCATTTGACAGATTTATTTCCTTGTTGAATATCAGTTAACCATAGATAGATGGGTCCATTTCTGGGTTCTCAATTCTGTTCCTTTGGTCTGTGTACCTGTCATTGTACCCATACCATGCTGTTTTGATTACTACCACTGTGTAGTAGGTTTTGAGGTTAGGAAATGCTATGTCTCCCATTTAATTTTTGTTTTTCAGAAGTACTTTGCTTATTCAAGGTCTCTTTCCTCTCCAAATAAACTTGATAATGTCCTTGAAAAATGAATTTATTATCTGTATAGGGATTGTATTGAACATGTAGATTGCTTTTGGTAGGATTCTTATTTTCACATTCATGGATTTGTTTCTATGTTTACTTGTTAACTAACATTTACACAGAAATCTCCTTTCAGAGGGAGATTTTCTGTCTTATTCTACCAATCACTCTCTATTCTTTTATTCTGCCTTACTCGTCTTATATCCCAATTTTTATTACTTGACATTATGGTTGATCTATTTTACATTTATCTGTCTCTTGTCTGTTGCATTCTGAGAATGTAAGTTCCATGCGAGCAGGGACTTTTGTGTTTGTTCACTGCTGTATTCTCAGCACTTTGAAAGACTCTGTATAAGAAAAGCACTCACTATGAGGTTATTAAATTTATGAATACATAAATAGAGTACAAATTTTTGCCTTCTATACTGCATCATGACCTTGTAAATACATATTTTCTTATACTTTATCTTCCTTTTATACAATAGATAAAGTGAAAAATGGGTCAACTTTTACTGTGTGTGCTACTTTTTAATTTCTATTTGTTTTGTATTTCTCATTTTTTGCAAAATAATCCACAAAGCTCAGATGGTATTGTGTCTTTCACACACAGACGATTGTGATTGGTTATTCTATCTAGATTGGTAAAGTAAACATTATTACCTTTCTTTAATGTATTAGATGCTTTGTTTTTGTTTAATTTTAAATTCTTTGTAATATAGTATAAATATAAAAGAGCATAGTCTTGTTTATTTTTATTTTCCATGAAAACTGTCTGTCTTAGGACAGTTAATTACCTTCCCCCCTGCCACTCACAGATGTATACAATCACAATTTTTAAAAAATTAATAAAAATTAGACTGTTGTTGCTTGCGGTCAAGTTAAGCATGACTCATAGCGACCCAATGAACAAAAGATGTAAAGCCTTCCTATAACTACGGTCATTTATCAATGTTCATAGAGTTTCCAGAGGCATGTTGTTTAGGAAGTGGTTGCCACTCCTGCTTCCAAACCTGTCTTAAACTGAGAGCTCCACCAAACACTGTCCACCATGGGTAACCGTTAGGGCATTTGACACCCCAATGGCACAAGATTCAGCATCACACAAACCCCAGGTTACCTCAGTACATGATATTGACCAAAGAGTGTTGTATCACTTAGAAGAATGTTAATTCAAAATATAGTAACAACCAACTTTTTAAATACAACGACCCTCCTTGAGATCTTGTTGACTCTAAACAAGTCTTAAATTAAAAAAAAAAACAACACCCCAAAATATAGTATGTTGTTGTTGTTGTTTTAGTTATGTTCCATTGAGTCACCTGTGATGTATAGGGACCCTATGGACAGCTGCTCTGAAGCCTTCCATGTCCTGAGCCAGTCTCACTAATACCAACATACTAACCCCTATTGCCACAGATACTGTGTGAATCTATTTCTTCCAGGGTCTTCCTCTTTTGCACTGTCCCTTCAACCTTCTGAGCATGATATCCTTCTCCAAGGACTGGTCTCTCCTGTCCAAGTGCCAAAGTATGTGAGATGGCATTTCAAAATCCTAGCTTCCAAGGAGATACTTGGTTCCATCCTCCAAGACAGACTGATTTGTTTCCTTGGCAGTCAATGGTATGTTCAAGACTCTTATCCAGCACCACAGCTCAAAGGCATCTATTCTTCTTCTGTCATCTTTAGTCACTATTGTTTTTATTATTGTTAGATGCCAGTGAGTCACCTGGGTAGTGCATGTAACTGTGCTCTGGAGGATTCTCAAGACTGTGACGTTTGGAATTCAGATAGCCAGGCTTGTCTTTTAAAGTGCCTTTAATCTATCATATCTCTAACCTTTTGCTTGGGAGCTCTGGTGGCCTAGTGGTAAGGCATTGTGCTGCCAACTCGAAGGTACACAATTTGAATCCACCATCTGCTCCATGGGAGAAAGATGGGCAATCTCCTCCTATTTAATTTACTGCCTCTGAAAACTCACTGGAGTATCAGCAATGAATTGATTCCAACTTGATGGCACACACCACCAACAACAGCAACCTTCTGTTCAGTAGTCAAGTGCTTAAATGTAAGCAGAATCTTAATCTCTCCCGAGGTTCTGTAAGCTTTCATAAAGTATTTAGCTTACCTAGAATGACTTTGCAATTTGAATTCCATCTCACTGCTGTCTAAGGCTAACTGTTTTGACAATAGCTGTATGATCACTACTGAAACCATTTAGGAAAGGGTGAAATGCAATGTTGTTGTTATATGCTATCTAATTGCCTATGACTCATAGTGACCCTATACACAACAGCTTTGAACCTTGCCTTATCCTGGGCAAATTTCATCATCTCCAACACACCTAATCCCATTTATCCAGTCACTAAGTCAATCCATCTCAGCCTGTGTCTTCCTTTTCTATGCTGTCTCTCCACCCTGCCAAACACGATGTCTCTTTCCAAGGACTGGTCTCTTCTGGCCAGGTGCATAAAGTGTGAGATGGAGCTTCAAAATCCTTCTCTTCAAGGAGCAGCCTGATTTCACCATCTTCAGGACAGACCTGTTAGCTCTCCTGGCAGTCCATGGTATGTTCAACACTCTTCAGCACCACAGCTCAAAGGCATCAATAGTGGAACTAATAAAGCTACAAAAAATAGGATATCATTTATTTGAGTGACGATCCAGTGTCACTTACATAAGCCTCTTTCACTTCTTGTTTAGATTAGATGATATTGAATTAATTTTATCAATTAATGCATTTATTTTAATTGTGATAAATTGATAAATTTACATTTTTTTTTCTAGTAGCCCAGAAACCCAAGAGAGTTGTCCAGTGACCAAGGAGGATAGAAGGAGAACTGATTTGATGCCTTTGAGCTGTGGTGCTGGAGAAGAGTATTGAGAGTACCACGGACTGCTAGGAAAACAAACAGATTCATCCTGGAAAGGGTTAAACTGGGTGGCTCTTTGGAGGCAAGGATTCTGAGGCTCCATCTAACATACTTTGGACTGGTCCTTGGAGAGGACATCATTCTTGGGAGGGTGGAGGGATAGCGCAGGAGGGGAAGGCCCTCTATGAGGTGGATTGATTCAGTGACTGGGGTAATTGGGATGGGAGTGGCAGAGGCAGTGTGATTGGCACAGGACAGAGCAGAGTTTAGGGCTGTTGTACATAGGGTCGCTATGAGTCACAAGCGACTCTATGGCACATAACAGCAACAACAACAGCCCAGAAACCTAAAGGCAATGTCCATATCCTATATTACATTTGTAAGTAATGACAATATTCTAAGTAGTCTGTAGCTCCATGATAGAATTTCTACCTTGATCATGGAATTTATAAAACTGACTGCATTTGATTCTGCATTTGACTCACGGTGACCTTCTATGAGGTTTGGAAGGTTGTAAATCTATATGGAAAGAGAACGTCTCATCTTCACCCTGCAGAGCAGCTGGTAGATTTGAACTTCTGACCTTTCAATTAGCAGCCCAACACATAACTTATTGTACACTTTGACTATTGCTTCAAAATAGAATGCCTGATCATCAGGGGAATTTATTCTCTTCCAAGAAATATCTCTTGACTTTAAATAAAGGTTATTGACTCACCAGACAAATATATGCATACTCAAGATTATTTCTTCTGCTTTTCATCTTTCTAAAATTATTTTAACCTTGCTGTGGCAAGTTTTGGGTAACATTCATAAATCTTGTCCTATTTCCTTATTGGCACACAGCCAGGGATATAGAAACAAGGCTTTATTGTGAAGAAGCATCAAGCTTTGAGTTCAGGAGCAGTAAAATTCCCTTTCAAGTACAATGTCTGGGAACCCTTAAGTATTTCCTGTTCTATAATAGCAGCACTCAACTGCAGTGAGCCATTTCAGGTAAAATCCTAATAAACTATGTAAAAAGTTAGGAGATAATTGAGGTGAAACACATTTATAATGATTATTTCTTTGGCAATGGCTTGTACCTCCGAAGACTAGGCCACTTCCCAGTTTGATGGTGGTTGTTGTTAGGTTTGCCATCAAGTCAAGTACAATGCATAGTGACCCTATGAATAATGGATCTGAACTCTGTCCTTTCCTATGCCATCTTCATAATCTCTGACACATTCAAGCCCATTTCTGCATTCATTGTATCAATCCACCTATTTGAGAGTCTTCCTCCTTTCTCTATCCCTCTGCCTTTCCAAACATGGTATCTCCTCTGAGGGATAACCTCTCTTAACAACATACCCAAATTATGTGAGATGAAGCTTCACTATCTTGCCTCCAAGGAGCATTCTGATTGCACCTTCTCCAAGACATCTGTTTATTCTTTTGGCAGCCCACAAGATATTCCATACTGTTTTCCAACACCACAATTCATAGACATCAATTCTTCATTAATCCTTATTCATTATCCAGCTCTCAGAAGCACGGCAAGTGACTGAAAAGACTACAGTGCACCATAGTTCTCAAACTCACACCATTGCTTCTCAATAATTTGGAGAGATCTTTGACTACAGACTTTCCCACTGCAATATGTCTTCTGATCTCCTGACTGCTAGTGTGTTGATTGTTGATCCAAATAAGATGAAATTGTTGAGAGTCTCAATCTTTTCTCCCTCTCTCATAATATTGCTTATTGAGTCAATAATGAGTATTTTTGTTTTCTTGACATTGAAATGCAATCCATATTGAAATCTGTGATGTTTAAACTTCTGTAGCAAATGCTTTAAGTCTTCTTCACTTTCAGCACACAAGGTTGTATCATCTGCATCTGAAAGTTATTGACAAATCGTCCTCTAATGCTGATGCCATATTCTTGTTCATAGAGTTTAGTTCCTTGAATAATTTGCTCAGTAAACAGGCTGGAGACTACGGTGCACCTGATCGGGGCTACAGTATTCTCAGTTGTGTGCTATGCATTGGAGAGCTGGACAGTGACTAGGGATGATAGAAAGGGAATTGATGCTTTTGAACTGTGGTGCTGGAGAAGAGTGTTAAATATGCCATGGACTGCCAGGAGAACAAACCAGCTTGTCCTGGAGAAGGTGAAGTGGGCCTGCTCCTTGGAGTCAAGAATTCTGAAGCATCATCTGACATACTTTGGGGGGGGGCATGTTGTAAGGAGGAACCAATCATTGGAGAGGGACATATGTTTGGGAGAGTGAAGGAATGGCCCAGGAGAGGAAGACCCTTGATGAGATGGATCACTTCAGTGATTGGGGTAGCAGGAGTAGGTGTGTCAGAGCCAGTGAGGTTAGCACAAGATAGAGCAGGATTCAGGGCTCTTATACATAGGGTTGCTATTGTAAGTGACTCAATGGCATATAACAACAACAATAAGAACAACAATACAGGTTGAATATCATGGAGAGAGAATACAACCCTGACACACTTCCATCTTAATTTTAAACTATGTAGTATTTGCTTGCTCTATTTGCACAACAGCCTTTTGGTTCAGGTATAGGTTTCACACAAGCACAATTAAAAGTTCAAGAACCCCATTCTTTCCAATGTTAGCTATAATTTGTCAGTCAAATGTTCTTGCATAGTCTATACAACACAACTAGACATTCTTCTGGTATTTTTTGCTTTCAACTAGGATCAACTTTCATCAGCAATGATATCTTTGGTACCGTGGCCTCTTCAAAATCCAGTTTAAAAATGTATGACAGTTGTCTGTATACTTTCTTAGCAGTTTTTTAATAATCTGCAGCAATATTTTACTTGAATGTGATATGTATGATTTTGTTTGATAATTTGTACATTCTGTTAGATCACCCTTTTGGGGAATCAGAACATGAGGTCATACTAGAATAGAGTGTGCATAAATCTGAAAACAAAACTGTTATTTTTGTAAGAGAGAGACAAATAGAAGAGGGGGAAATGCTACTTAATTTGACAAAAAATGCCGCCACTGGAATTATGCTGCCACAAGATAAGGAGAATTTGGAGTCACCAGAAATCAAGAGTTGCAAAGAAGAATTCCTCTCTGAAACACTTAAAAGAGTGTGGTTCTCAGTCTTCTCCCTAGAAAAGAAAGGAGAAAATTGGGTAAAGGAAGAAAAGCAAGAAAGAGAACTCACTTTTCAATGCCTTCCTACATCCTCTTTCTAAATCTGCCTGTAAAAGAACTTAGGATAGCTCTTTTCTAGAGTGGTCAAGACATAGTTCTGAGCAATACGCCATGGGCCCTGCCATCTTGTTGGGTATTCTAGAGTGTAAGTTTTATCTTTCGTAAATTTTTTTTTACATAAAATGGTCCTCCATTGTTGGATCTAAGGTCATGTTGAAACAAGAAACATAAAAGCTTGTTTAGAAAAACAAAGGTTTTAGTGCTTGGAGTCTTGCCACTTCATAACCTGTCTTATAACCGCTACCACAGAGATCCAAAAGAGTGCTAACAAATCCAGTGACAGTTTCTTCACTTCTTAGAAATAGAAACACTTGCCACTTTTAATTTCTGCATTCAGTCAAATGTTCTTAGAAATGACACCAAAACCACTATCCATAAAGGAGAAAAATGCTAAATTTGGCTTAATTAGAATTAAATATTTTTCTTTTGAAGAACGTAATTAAATGATGGAAAAGACAAGTCACTGAGTAAGAGAAAATGTTTACAAATCACTTATTCAAGAAAAACCTCCCAATTCAATGAACTTTAAAAGAATGTTGAAAGATTTGTGATCTTTTTTCTATAAGAAACTTTTGATCACAAGCACATAGAGACCAATATATAATGTTGTTGTTGTTGATTGCTGTCAAGTCGAACACAACTCGTAGCGACCCTATGAACAAAAGGCCTGAAGCCTTTCTATAATTATGGTCATTTAACAAAGTTCATAGAGATTCCAGAGCCATGTTGTATAAGAATTGGATGTCACTCTTGTTTCCAAAAATATGCAATACCATTATATATTAAAGTGACGTCATGAATAAAAAGTTACACTGTCAAGTCAAATTGGGCAGTTTGAAGCCATCAGCTGCTCTGTGAGAAAGATGGGCAGTCTTCTCCTATGCAATTTATAGCCTCTGAAATTTTACTTAGAGGATAAATAATGAGTTGGTTTTAACTCAATAGAAATGAAGGATGGTTATGAATGCTAAAATCAAGATTGTATAGAAACTATGCATCTGAAAGTTAGACAATGAATCAAGATGACAGAACTGATAATTTTGACTTGTGATATTGGAGAAGTGGCTGAATATCCAATGGATTTTGAAGAGGACAAAAAAAAATATCTTGGAGAAAGTACAACCAGAGTGTTTCTTGAAGACAAAGATGACAGTTTCATCTCACATACTTTGGGCATGTTACTTAGAGATGCTAACCCTTGAAGACGGACCTCATGTTTGGAAAGGTGGAAGAATGGCAAAAGAGATAGACTCTCAGCCGATGGCTTACAAAGTGATGGCAGCAATGGGCTCAGATATATCATAGATGGTGAGGATAGCACAGGATAGGACCAGGTTCAGATCTGCTGTTCATAGGATCACTATGAGTTGCTTTCAACTCAATAATGCTTGTTGTTCTTGTTGTTATGTGCCGTCGAGTCATTTGCCACTCATAGCGATGCTATGTACAACAGTCCTAAACCCTGCTCTATCTTGTGCCAATCACATTGCCTCTGACACACCCATCCCAATTACCCAGTCACTGAATCAATCC